>NW_016107675.1:1087753-1139847 GCF_001604975.1 Cebus imitator | reverse complement strand
TGCACACGAATGTTCATTGCAGCACTGTTTACAATAGCAAAGACCTGGAACCAACCCAGGTTGGTAGATGATAGATTGAATAGGGAAACTGTGGCACATATACACCATGGAATATTATGCAGCCATCAAAAACAATGAGTTTGGGTCCTTTGTAGGGACATGGATGAACCTGGAAACCATCATTCTCAGCAAACTGACAGAAGAGCAGAAGATCAAACACCGCATGTTCTCACTCATAGGCGGGTGTTGAGCAATGAGAACACATGGTCACAGGGAGGGGAGCACTACATACTGGGGTCAGTTGGGGGGAAATAGGAGAAGGACGGTGGGGGGTGGGGAGCTGGGGAGAGATAGCAAGGTGAGAGATGCCAGATGTAGGTGATGGGGAGGAAGGCAGCAAATCACACTGCCACGTGTGTACCTATGCAACAATTTTGCATGTTCTTCACATGTACCCCAAAACCTAAAATGCAATAAAATAAATAAATGGAAAAAAAAGAAATGTAACTATATATAATAAGCATTACAAATGGATAACTTAAAAATATGCTCCCTAAATATAAGTTAAATGATAAAAATATGTAAAAACCTTCTAACCACAAATATTATTCTTCATTATTTAGTTGGTTTCATACTTCCTTGTGGTCAGTGGAATTATATCCACTCATTTTTGTGTGTCCTACTTGACCTGAGCATTTGTTAAATAGAAGACGTTCAATAAATGTTGACCTGAAATAATCTGAAAAAAAAAAAAAGAAAAAGAAAAGAAAACAGATCGGGCAGGCTGGTTTACCCTGTAATCCCAGCCCTTTGAGAGGATGAGGCTGGTGGATCACCAGGTCAAGAGATCAAAACCATTTTGGCCAGCATGGTGAAAACCCATCTCTACTAAAAGTACAAAAATTAGCTGGGCATCGTGGCGTGCACCTGTAGTCCCAACTACTTGGGAGACTGAGGCAGGAGAAGTGCTTCAACCCAAGCGGAGGTTTCAGTATGCTGAGATCATGCCACTGCACTCCAGCCTGGTGACAGAACGAGACTCCGTATAAAATTAAAAAATACCGTGAAGGTGATTCAGATATCATCAGAGACACTGCCTTGGTTATAAAGACCAGCAGCTTCCAACCAGAGCATTGGGGGGCAGGGAAATCCCTGCCGAACCTTGGGACATGGGTGTCTGGAAACTTTGGATTGTTAACTCATTTTCTGCAGAGCCCCAGAGAGTGGAGGAACCCCCTGCCCACAAGGCAGACAGTTGAGCCAAAGAGGATTATTCCCAAGTCTTAGGATCTAGTGGAATTTGCCTTCCTAAGTTTGGGACTAGTTTGGGACATATCACTCCTTCCTTTTTCCTATGTATTTCTTTGAGAATAGAAATGTCTGTTTTATGCCTGTCTCGGCAATATATATATTGGAAACACCTAACTTGTCTGATTTCGTGGGTTCACAACTGGAGAGAAATTTTGCCTCCATAGGAATTGTATCTTGAGTTCCTGCAGTATCTGATATTGATATTTAAATTAGACTTTGAACTTTAGAAATGATGCTGGAATGAGTTAAGACTTTGGGGTTATTGGGATGGAACGAGTATATTTTACATGTGAGAAGGACCTGAATTTTGAAGGAAAAGAGGAGAAAGGCAATGAATTGCATTGAATTGTGACTTATCAAAATCCACATTGAAGCTCTATCTACTAATGGTGATGATATTTGGAGATGTAGCCCTTGACAGGTAATTACAGCTAGAAAAATGTCATGAGGATGGGGTTCTGATGATATGACTAGTGCTTTAGAAGGAAGAAGAAGAGAAAGAGATCACCTTTATGGTGAGAACATAACAAGAAGGCAACTGTATGCAAACCAAGAAGCAGCCCTCACCAAGAACTGAATCTACCAGCACCTTGACCTTAGGCTGCTCAGGATCCAGAGCTATGAGAATTAAATGTCTGTTGTTCAGACCACCCAGTTTATGTTATTTTGTCACAGCACCTGGAACAGACTAAAATAATTGAAGATTGAATGAAAAATACTCTGCTTAACCATACAATCTTTTCAAGTCTGCAATAAAGAGAAAAAGCTACTGACAGACACAGGACATCACTGAACTTTAAAATATATCATGTTGTGTGAAGTAAGCCAGATGTATACTGAAAGTTTCCATTATATAGGAATTTTTGGAACTCACCAAACTAATTAATTGGAAAGCAGCATGAGTGATTATTCTGTACTGATAGAAAAATTCTATATCTGTTTTGTACTAGATTCTATATTAAAATTCCATATATGTTCTATATTAAAAGTTTGTGAGTTAAGAGCGTATGCATTTGTCAAAAGCTAAAAGGACTATACATTAAACATCTGTGCATTTGCCAGATATGTTTATATTGATTGAAATGTATAAATCATCATGATATTTCACAATTTTCCAAATTAATCTATTAAATAACAATTGTAGAAAGACATTGTTTTGGACTAAGTTCTTGCACTAGGCCCAACAGACCAGACTAAAATTCAAAATGGAGTCACTTGTGCTAAAGATCTATATTGTCAAACATAAATTGAGTTATTATTTGATCTTAGTAGAAATTAGGAGAGAGAAATTATGGACAGTTTCCAAAACAGGCCAGTTTCAATCTTCAATAGCCATGATAAAGAAGTTTCTTCTGTTTTAATCCTTAACCTGAAACAACCTAATGTTAACCAATTAGTTAATTTTCTATTGTTCTTTTCCTCTGTTAGAGACTAACAAGAAAATTAAGTGTTAAAGGATCAATCTACCTTTTGCTTATGGCTTCGTCTTTCTTCTCTATATAATGAAGCCCAACTTCTTCTGGTCAGTTCATTGGAACTCTCACCTATATTATGGAATAAAATGTTGATGGGTTTCAGAACCACAAATAAAGCCGATGGAGACCTTTAAATTTGTTGTAATTTGCTTTTTTGATAAGACCCAATTGAAGAAAAATAATTCATTCATGATGGATGCAGAAAAATAGTATTATAAATTTCAAAATTTAATTGTGATTTTTAAAATCTTGTTAGTAAACTTAAATTATTTGGATTGTACATAATGTGATACAGGGTTTAACAAGCCTACATGGGAAACATCATTTTTCATGATGAAATAGTAAAATGTTTCTTCTAAGACACAAATTGAATTAAAATATACATTATTACCACTTCTAGTACACCTTTTAGAGCAGGTGCTTGGCAATGTGCTTAGGCAAGAAAAAGCATGTATAATGAATTCTAAAAAAAAAAATAACATTGTCAGTATTCACAATCAGTATATTTTAAAATTTAAATATATAAATAAAAATAAATCAGTTTATAAAATTGCTTGATGTAATTCAGTATTAAACCACATAAAAGATAAGGTTTAAATTCTTAAAATATACCATTTAAAGGAAAAGCTTTATATATTTGACTACAAGAAATTAAGAAGTCTACTTATAAAAACAGAAATTAAGACAACATTAAAATAGGATCCTGGAAGAAAATATGTAAAAATTACATCTTTGCATCATCCCAAAGAAAGCTCACATTAAGAAGGTGTAACATATTTCTACAAATCAAAAGGGAAAAAGTACAGTTACAAATGCGTGCATTAATTCAACATGGTGTTTAAAAAAAATATCTTAAGTAACAAATAAACATGGAAACTTACAGAAATTTGTGTAACCTCATGTAGGGAAGTTAAAAAAAATTAAAATACATGCCTTCATAATTACTGCATCCAAAATTAAAACACTGTTTACAAGTATGGTAAAGAATTACCATTTTACTAGGAAATGTTAAGTGGTACAGTCCCTTTTGACAAAAATTTGGCAGACAAAACATCAATACACTTTATATTTATTGTTATATAAACAGCAAAAGACATGCCGAGGATTGCTAATAATGCATTTTTTGCCAATGGTCAGAAATTGGAATCACCCAGTCACCTAGCTCTGCAGAATGTATAAATTGTTACATATTCCCACAGAGTAACACACACAATAATGGAAAGAAAAAAACACAGCCTCACAAACATGAAATTTAGGTATAGAAGCCAGACACAAAAATATACATTACACATGTTTCCACCTATTATCGATTTGTAAAACAGGCAAAACCAAACTAAAAGTGTTTAGGGATGTTAAGAAATGTGCTTGTAAATGTTAAGGTACAATAAAAACAAATGATAAATATACAGTAAATGATTTTCCTAAAATTCAGGGGAAAGAATATAATTTAATGTGATAAATCATGTTAAAAGTTCTGACAATTATTTAGTTTGTAATTAGTTGGTGGTGCCATAAATTTTTACTTTGTGATAACCCTGTAACATGTATAATTTTACTTAATGTACACTTTTTCATTTGGGTAACAAGACATAATAAACATTTTTATAATGGTTATTATGCTTATCCAAAAATAAACTTTAGGAAAGGTATCTAGTTTACTGAATAAAAATAACTTAAAAAGTTTAATGAGCTGGAATGTTATAGAAAAGTTCTACCTCACCTACACTTAACGTGAAGAATGTCGCCTCAGAAATGCCTGGGAGTGAGGGAAGTTCTCCAAACTAAATATATTAAGAATGTTGGAATAAGTTCAAGAGATTTATTGTATGTCATAGTGACTATAGTTAATAACAATATATTGTGTACTTGAAAATTGCTTAGAGTAGATATTATTTCTTACCACAAGAAAATGTATATATTAATTCACTTGACTTAGCCATTCCACAATGTATACATATGTCAAAACATCATGACATGCATGATAAATATATTAAAATTTTTGACAATTAGAAAAAAAGTGGAATATAGCTTGCAGAAAGAAAAATGGCATCGAGAGGATTAAGAACTATAATATGTAGTGATCCAATAAGGTGTCAGCTAAAATCAGAAAAAAATAACATGCTTTTCTATTGTTTCATACTACACTCTATTTGTAATACAAAACAATTTTTCTGTTGTTAAGAAATCAGTTACTGTAAGTTCATTCTGTAAATTATTGAAAGTTCATTCTCTAAATTCCTTTGTTTTTGATGACAGTATAATTTTTGAATATTTCATATGAATTATAGTGTACAGCATGTTGTGCTAAATGGGACTGGTAAGTGGCTGCTTTACACACAGAATGTGGGCACAAGTGAATTGTACTATGCATCTTATTCCCAGAAAATCTTTCCAGTGGGAATTTTTAATTAAACATAAAATATTGAATACATAGCAGTTTTGTTGTTTTTTTTTTTTTTTTTCTTCAGCATAAAGACACATGTAATTCTAGACACAAATCTATGTGTTTTAAAGATCCCCTAATCCAAGATATTAAAGATATCAATATTAAACTATCAATGGCACCTAAATATAAAACAAAATTGCTGGTTACATTTGAAAAACAGACATCATCCTATGTACTATTAAAATGTTTTCATTTTTAACAAAGTAAATAATTTAATTTACTCAATGTGAGTTTCTAGTTTCATTCCATTGCTAATTCTTAATGACAGTTTGAGATTGTTAAAATGTGGTTTGCAAAAGTGAAATGCCAGAAATGTCATGTGTGTTTCTTTTTTCTTCTTTTTTCTTTTTTTCCCTCTTTTTGCTTTTACTGAGAATGATGGTTTCCAAAGTTACATTTATCTGCTAAATCAAATAATTTCCAAGTTCAAAACCTCTTTTTAAAAAAATTTTATAATTTGGGATGTTTTGCTACTATTGGGATTACTCTATTGTCAGTATGTTTTTTATTTTACCAAATCTAAGTTTTCAAGTGACCTTATTTCATTTTATTTTTAGGCTTTTGAAAACCATATGTTTCATAGTGGCCCTGAGAAGTTAAATACAAGCATGGTGTAAAAATCTGGCGACAGAAACTTCGCCCAGTCAATATTAAGCAGATGACTTTGCCACTTGTGTCACACATACACCATATATAAGATGGAGAAGAGGTTTTCTTTCCCATTTCCCTCATCAGGCCACTTGGACTTGGAAGCCTTTGTGTGGCGGGGTAGTAATCCCAATGTTTTCCAAATGGGAAGATCACTGAATTAAGCACATTTTGAGAAGGAAAGAAAGGCACATCCGAAAGATAATCACCACTTCTTTGGGTTGACTACTCAGGAAACTTGAACTGATTGAAGCATTTAAATCACTGCATCATTCATTGCTTTTGAAATGTCACAGCCACTTGCTGTATCTCGATTCTCTGTGTGATGCTGCATCAGGAGTCATTTCTCTCATTCAAATGACATTCCTGAATCCATCAGCTCTGGGATATTCTCCTACATTAAGGACTATAGAGGCACCATTAGGTAACCCATTGCCTGGGTAAAGGGAGGTTTGTCCCATGTTTCTGCTGACTGTGCCTGGGTTAATGGAGCCCTCCAGGGAGCACCATTTATCACAGTGGTGTTTTCTCATTCCCATTAGGTTTAATCTATAACCTTTTACAAGGGACTTCCTACCAAGTGAGAAATGGTTTACTTGCTGTAATGTCTTCCTGGTACACAGAGGTAGAGTCATTTTGGAATAGTGTCTGACTGATGCCAAAATCCTTTCCTGTGATATCTGAATGATCCCTGCATGGGATTGAATGACCAATCTGTGTAAAATTGAAGTTGGGTTTTAACAAATTGATGGGAGGAAAGAAATGTCAGAGTATTTTCACCTTTTCTAGAACTAATGGTTGGAGAAAAATAAATTTGGTCTACAAGCCAAATACCTTAATCTTCCTCTCCCTCCTCTGAATTTTATCATCAGGACTGGTTGCCATGGCTATCCTGTTATAACAAATTGAGTGCAAGCTCTGTTATCAGCAGGCATTGGTTGCTTCTTTCCAAGTGTGAGAAAGATGCCACTATTCTCCATCTTTTTAAAGGTTACATTGTGATTTTTTTTTCCTTGGTAACAAATAGATTTTCTTCTACTGCAAATGCAGCGATACTATTTTATGAGTGCTGTAAGTAAACTTATTTTCCAGGCGCAGTGTGAATTTACATGGGCACCAGAAATACATTATCCTTTCAAAAAATGAGCTAATTTACTTTAATTGTACATGTTATTGTCTGTTTCTCCAAATTGCGACAGTCTGATTGCTCTCACAACACTCTGTGATTGATTCCTCACCGAGAATGGGGTTAAAATACTGCTGGGACTGAGAAAACGGTCAAGTTGATTTTACCTCTAATTGTACTGACTTGCTTTCAGAGTAGCTAATTAAAATACCGTTAGAGTAATCAAAATTTTTCTAGGAATTTGAACAAGTTTTAAAAAATGAAATTTAGAATAGATATTCATATTGTCTTCTGCTCATTAATTTTATTTAATTTGCAGTAACTCCAAATGGAGAGACAGAAGGCTGTTTTATTAAGACAGATACAGCTGCAATTTTCTAAGTTTTGAATTTTAATTGTGAATTGTGTATTTCCCTATGGGTCTTACTTAATTCTACCTGGAAAAGTTATTATTTTTCCTTCTTGTCTTATCATATGTGACCATGCCCTAAATTTCCTCATCCTACGAAATGATGAAAGATATTTTAAAAATCAATTTTTTGAAATGGCTAACTTTCCTTTATAATTTCATTTGTATAATCTATTGATACCTTCTGAATATTTTATGCAAATGCTTATTTTAAAATAATTTTAGATTTACAGAAAATTGCAGAATACAGAGAGTTTCTATATATACTACATTCAGTTATCCCTATTATTAATTTTTTATATTGCTTGGGCACATTTGTCAAAATCAAAGAAATGAATATTACATTTGTCACGAAGCTGGTATATTTTTACTGGCTAGATGCCAGTTTTTGGATTTCATTCCATCTTGGCTAATGTCCTTTTTCCGTTTTACCATCCCAACCAGGGTAACACTTGACATTTAGTTATTACATCCTCTTAGCCTCCTCTGGTCTGTGACTTTTCTCAGAATTTCCTTCTTCCTGGTAATCTTGAAAGTTTTAAGGAATATTGATGTGGAATTTCTTAGAATGTTTCTTTATTTGGGTTTGCCTGATGTTCATTTCATGATTAGACTAGGGTTAATGTTTTACTGGAAGAAGAGCATAGAAGTGATGTTCTTGTCCAATCTATCATTGATGGGCATTTGGGTTGGTTCCAGGTCTTTGTTATTATAAACACTGCTTCAGTGAACATTCGTGTGCATGTGTCCTTATAATAGAACAATTTATAATCCTTTGGATATATATGCAGTAACGGGATTGCTGGGTCAAATGGAATTTCTATTTCTAGGTCTTTGAGGAATCGCCACACTGTCTTCTACAATGGTTGAACTAATTTACACTCCCACCAACAGTGTTTCTATTTTTCCACATCCTCTCCAGCATCTGTTGTCTCCAGATTTTTTAATGATCGCCATTCTAACTGGCGTGAGATGGTATCTCAATGTGGTTTTGATTTGCATTTCTCTAATGTCCAGTGATGATGAGCATTTTTTTCATATGTTTGTTGGCCTTATATATGTCTTCTTTTGTAAAGTGTCTGCTCATATCCTTTGCCCACTTTTAAATGGGCTTGTTTGTTTTTTTCTTGTAAATCAGTTTTAGTTCTTCGTAGATTCTTACACCATGGAATACTATGCAGCCATAAAAAACGATGAGTTTGTGTCCTTTTTAGGGACATAGATGAACCTGGAAACCATCATTCTCAGCAAACGGACACAAGAACAGAAAATCAAACACCACATATTCTCACTCATAGGCGGGTGTTGAACAAGGAGAACACATGGGCACAGGGAGGGGAGCATCACACACTGGGGTCTGTGTGGGGGAATTAGGGGAGGGACAGCAGGGGGTGGGGGTGCGGAGTTGGGGAAGGATAACATGGGGAGAAATGCCAGATATAAGTGATGGAGAGGAAGGTAGCAAACCACATTGCCATGTATGTACCTATGTAACAATTTTGCATATTTTTCATATGCACCCCAAAACTTAAAACACGATAAAATATGTATTTTAAAAAAAAAAAGAAGAGATGTTCTTTTCATGAATTCTATTTTTAATTATTTTTTTTTGGATAGGGGATTATATAAGGTAGAGTTTTGATCTTTTGCTCTTATTTTTAATTTAACACAAATCCAAATACAAATTTATACAAATATAAATTATCTGGAGAGTAAAATTTAATAAAAATGTTAAAAATACCATGTAGTTTTTTAAAGTAAAAACTATTATTAATAAAAATGACAAAATGACTTTATCCAGGATTTAAAAACCTTTTAAATTTAAGCACTAAATATATGAAAAAATCCCTACAACATTAGAAGATAGTTTAGACATTATTAAACTTGAATTTATACATTATTATGGGGAAACATTAAGTATGAGTATATTTAAATCATAATTTGGAAGGTTGACAAGAAAATCTCTATCAAGTTCATCCAAAATTTCTTCACATGGAAAATGAGTATCATATGCCTCTATTGGGGGGGTTGGGTGGTAAGTGTGAAAATCTTATTCCTGACAATTCATTTAAATTTGCAGGCAGCCTTCACTTTGTGTGACTTCATAGTGACTAGAGTCTCACTTTAATGCACAGAAATTTGCAAATTTAGTGCTCAGTATAGCATAGTACCATGTAGAGCACGGAGTGCAGATATTTATACATAACACAGGTATTGATCAACTTACCACCTATGCAACTTACGACCATTCGACTTTACGACCACAATCGCTAGCCAGGACTGCTCCGCGTCTGGCAGCGCAAGCGTTGCCCAGCTGGGCGTACGACAGTGCGGACCAGCTTCCGGCAGCACTACCATCTCCGCGTGCACCATTTCAACTGTACATATAGCCTACTCAACTTACGACCAAATCGTGGTAGGACCGGTCCGCGGTCCGGACCGTGGTCGTAAGTCGAGCACTAGCTGTAAGCATTTTATTTTTATATTTTAACTTTCAAGGAGTAGAATTCAGAATCATTCTGACATACACTAATATAATATTGTTTATAAAGGTTGTCTGTTGGTTAACTTATAAACTGAATACAGTTCTGGAGTAGATGTAACATTTTGGGACTTTTCAATGTATATATGGCACAATGCTTACAAAAGGAGTCTGAGAAACTCTAGTATAAGCTTTATTTGGGATATTTCTAAGATGTTACATAATATTCAAACTCAATAAGTAAATTCTTATATAAAGAGAAAGTATATATTATTAACACTGTGTGCCAGATGACTAATAAAATTGAAAATTATATGGGAATAATTCTCCCCGTTATATTTTAAATATTCATGTATTCAGCAACTACATTTTTCATACATTTTTTGCAGGACAACTTTAGTCATTTTTATTATCATTTAACTCAAAAAAAGTTAAAATTGTAGTCAAACACTAGCACTATTCTGTAGAATGTAATTAATTATTGAAATAAGCACTATGAAAACACTGACCCTTCTTTGATAGACTGCAACTTACTCATTTGGGTACAATGTTTTGATAGCTTTGCTTGCTTAAGAGATAATTATTTAAAGTATTTTCATTTTATAAGCATCTTAAAAATGTTAGACTTAAGAAACATGCCAACAACCTCCAAATCAAAATATTATGAATGCAAAATGCTCTCAAATTAAGGAAACAAATCCTTTTTTTGAATTAATAAGATTCTTTTATATCCTGAAAACAATATCCATGTAAAACTCATTGTTATTAGAATATGCTTATGTATAACATTCAGTATTCAATATATATAATATTTATATAGCATTTAATGTATGACAGCCATTGATACAAAGCATTTATGTTTTAGATAATTTAATACCACATTAATCCTAAAATGTAGGTGCTGGCTGGGCATGGTGGTTCACACCTGTAATAGTGGCACTTCAGGAGGCCGAGATGGGTGGATCACCTGATGTAAGGAGTTAGAAGCCAGCCTGGCCAACATGGTGAAATTTCATCTCTACTAAAAATTAGCCAGGTGTGGTGGTGGAGCCTGTAATACCAGCTACTCAGGAGGCTGAGGCAGGAGAATCATTTGAACCTGGGAGACGGAGGTTGCAGTAAGCTGAGATCACAGCATTGCACTCCAGTCTGGGTGACAGAGTGAGACTTCACCTCAAAAAATATATATATATAAAATAAATAAAAAATAAAAAAATTAAATGTAGGTACAATTGTGACTGTTTTATATATCAGTAAACTATGGCATATGATGATTAGTAACTAATATAAACCTAAACAACGTGGTTCAGACTCCAAGACCTTTACACTTTACATTGCTAAAATTAATACCAGGTTTTGTCTACCGGTAACATACAACAATTTCGACCCTAGGACTACATGGGTTATAATGGTGACTTTACCTGCTGCATTTTGTAGACCTTGGTTCAATTAAATTTATATAGTAAGTTCTTATTTCCTCATATTTTAAGAGGATTAGTATTTACTATCCCTTGACTACTTACATCAGGGTCTTTCAACCTCAGCATTGATGAAATTTGGGAACAGATAAATCTTTGTTGTGGAGACTATCCTGGGTGTTTTAGGATGTTTAGCAACTTTCCTGGTATCTACTCACTAGATGACAGCAGCAGCTCATCTCAACAACTGAGCCTGATATGAACAAATTAGGATTATGTAGATGTCAACTCGATATTTGGAAATTAAATGTATCTGAAAAAATATATATGTGTGAAATATATAAAAAGTATATTGCATTACATAATGTATATTGAACTATATATTGTGTTTCATGCATAAAACATTGTCTTAGTTTTGGCTGCTGTAACAAAACACCACAGAATGTTAGGGTGCCAGCATGGTCAGGTAAGGCACTTCCTGGTTTACAGACACCCATATTCTCATTGTACCCTCCTGTGGCAAACAGAGAGTAAGTGCTGAGTTGTCTCTTATAAAGACACTAATCCCACTCATGAAGGTTCCACCTCCATGACCTCATCACCTCCCAAAAACTCCACGTCCAAATAACATCAAAATTTGGATTAGGATTCAACCTGCAAATTTCCAGGGGACACAAACATTCAGTCTATATCAATTATCTATCTATCCACATAACTTGATTCAACTTCATACATATATATATATATCAAACTTTTCATTTATGCATATATTTATGTGACTTCACAGTGAAGCCAACTTTATTATATATCTTTACACATTATTCATATATGTCAAAAGTTTATATATATGAAGTTTATTCAAACATAATGAAAAGCAGTTGCTTTTATACTTTAGTTAAGATGACCACTATTTCTTCAAAAGTAGGTCATATATATATACATATATATGTATATATACACACACATATATATCTGTTTATATATTAAGATTAAGAAAAATATATTGATACTATCATACAAGCATAAAACTAAGAACGCTTGTGTCTGGAAAATGCATTATAGTAAGTTCATTGTTTATCTAATTGTATCCTATTTCAGCTTACATAATAGATAACAAATTAAGACAGGTCAGTTAAATACTGAAATAGTGTTTAAAATCAATGATTTTAACTTGTGGACTTCAGTCTGCTCTTACTAACAGAAAAGTCATCTGCTTTCACGGAAATTGTAATCTAGCAAGAAAATTTAGAATTATGACAAAGATGGTATAGGGTGTTTGAGAAACACATTATTAAAAGCACTTTGTGATATGCAGATTTATGTATTTCACAGTGTTTTGTGCAAAATAAAACTTTATTCAAATGTACTGAATATCAACCTCTTTTATACTTGCAATTTATCTGAGAAGAACACTATTTCTTCAAAAGTAAATCATTGTCTTTGGAGATGTACAAAACCACTGAATTAAGTAAAGTATCCTGACCAAAAAAAATTAAAAATCAATATATTATGAGAATATAAATGAACTAGGTCATGAAAATGTTTTCAAAGTAATTGTGCTGTAGTGAAAATTATAAAATTATATAAATATCATTCTGCTTTTGTAAAATACATCACTCTTTCAAAAATGTTCAAGAAGTATGGAATATAATTGCTTTATTCATTCATAGTATCCTTATGATAATATTTCTTAGACTGCCAAGACACTTAGAGGGTTAATGTATTTTTCTCTAAAAAGCAAATATTAATTCCCTAAGGGAGTTAATATGTTGGGTTTTCCTATAATCATATTTGCTTTCTAACTGCTAAAGAAAACACTAAAAACTAGACTATTGGAATAGTAAAATCCATTAGAAATCACTGTTAATTTGTAAAGTGGGGCATTAACTGTTTTATTATCATTTGGCTAATTTCATGCTATATATCAACAATTGTGATATAATAAAATGTTTGTGTACATGACCTACATTTTATAAACATGTTTTCCAATGCTTGAAAGTTCTGAACACAAGAAAGTATATGCATATAATTTCTTTTCCATTTATACATATTTTTCATTAAATATAAATTAGTGCACTGATTAAAATGTAGACAGTCACTCTAATAATGATTTATGAGTTGACTCAACTGTACAACTGAAATATTTTTCATTTTATTCTGATAAACAAAATGCAGAGAATATAGAAACCCAACAATACACAAATAAAAATGCCTGAAATAATAGATTTACCGTATTATTATTGCAAATATCATTAAAAATACTTGCATACCCACCATATGAACCTGAATCTATTTTCAGTGACTGAGTTTGTTGTTGGTATCTCTTTTGAAATTCCATTGGTGGCAACAAACTTAGTAAGTTAAAACACACCACCAACAAAAAAAAAATCAAGATCATAAAGATCTATTCTTTGATGGATTTCCAGTTTTAAGTGGCCAATTTTAGCTCTTTTGCACTATTTTTGGTAACTCACAAACACTGCCTATCAGTTGGATGAGTTTCTTGATCGACATAATGCATTTTATGGAAGTGTCTGGAGACTGCAGAGCACTGTTTTCCCTTTGATGTTGCCTGAACAGCAACATGTAATGCATACCAGGCAATGAGGTCATGGCCTAGGAAGAGGTGTCACCTCTCACATTTCTAGGTTCCAATGGACAATTGTATGTTTAGGTGGCTGGGTTTTCCTTTTTGTGGATTATGTTATTCTAATCTTCATTGGAGAGCTTTCAAAGTATTTTTTGAGAGTTTTGGAGAGCAAAAAAATACAATAAAATAAATTCAATGCGGCACAATTTTTACTTTACGGAGCAAAAGGAATAAATGATAACAAAAAATTAGAGAGAAGCAGAAATAAACTAGCTTCAGCAAATGTGCTGCTAAGAAATTATATCAAATTCTTAGGTAATAATTTCACTAAAAATATTGAAAGATAATAATTTAAATGGTTTAAAATATTAAATAATATATAATTGATAGATTTAAAGCCATATTACATTTTCCTAAATATTATCAAACTATTTTACTATAGCTACATTGATCCCAAGTTGTATGTAACTGTATTTTAGTTGCATCCATTTATGAGAGACTATGTCTTCAAGTATAACTAATATAGGACAATACTTTGGGAATTATGTAAAAATTTCTGTAATAATAAGGGTAAACATAATTTATCATTTAAAAACAAAAGTAAAATGTTTGATACACACAATCAAAACCCCAAAAAAGCAAATATTCATCGAAGTTCCAACTTTCTGACCATAACCATGTGCTAGGGAACTTACACATTTTAGCTTGGTGGACAGACTTTCAAGTCAACAGCAAACTGGTAAATTGGACTGCTAATCTCTAATCATCAATTTCCATTTTATGAATGTCTGATAGCAACTCTGGAATTTGTTAGAAAATATTTCTCTATATCATTCACACTTAAATGTAACAAAATTGATGATCAATTGACTTTTCTTTTTTCTTGTATAATTGTTCTGTACTTCATGAGAAGAACGGTAAGCTCATATTGTCCCCCTACATTTGGGATGTCTTGGATTTAAGTCCTTCCTCCACTTCAGGAAAAAAAAAAAGTCAGTGTTTTTAAATTGCTAACAATTAGAGCATTGGGTTTAATAACCCATCAAGTTGTACCCGAAAATAATAGAAAGAAAAGAAAATCATTTTGGCAAACAAAGCACAGGTAGAAAGGATCGAGCAGATGTGGCACAGAACTCGAGTGGATTGTGGGTGTAGGGAGAAGGACAGAAATGTAACAGATCCTCAAACACAAGACCTCATTTTGGAGAATTTGCCGAAATGGAAGATGTCCTTTGCCTAAGACAGGGTGAGTGGATCTAGTCATGGTGAAGCAGGGTATTTTTCCCTGACCCTTTCTTGGGACTCGCGACAGGATTGCCCCGTTTACTCGGCCTGCCACTCTCAACTTCTCTCAGGAGGGAGCACGTGAGCCAACAAGGCAGGAACTGGAGTCCGCAAGCACTGACACCAGCCGGCTGCCTGGGCGCCAGCAGGAGTGAACTCCACTCACTCAGACCCACTGTATTTCACCCCTCCCAGGAGGGAGCACACAGATGAATGAGTGCAGGAAATGGGGTGAGCACTTTTGGGCCAGCAGCTGCAAACTCTGGCAGTTGCGTGCCGGGAGCTGCCTGTGGCTCCCAGTGGCCCTGTCACATACTCTTTTAGCCCTTCCATCTGCGTACAGCTTAAGTCAGGCTGGAGTGCAGTGGCGCGATCTCGGCTCACTGCAACCTCTGCGTCCCGGGTTCAAGCGAATTTCTTGCCCCAGCCTCCTGAGTAGCTGGGACTACAGGCGCTGCCACCACAGCCAGCTAATTTTTGTATTTTCAGTAGAGACAGTGTTACACCGTGTTGCCAGGATGCTCTCGATCTTGATCTCTTGACCTCGTGATCCGCCCTCCTTGGCCTCCCAAAGTGCTGGGATTACAGACGTGAGCCACCGTGCCCAGCCCAGTTGGCTCTTTTATTTTCCGATGTCCAGAAAAAATGAAGTTGCACACACGAATTGAAGGACGGTAAATGTAGGGGATTTTATTGCTGGTGAAAGTGGCTCTCTGTGGGAAAGAGTTGGAAAGGGGATGGGGTGGGAGAAGGGTAGGTAGTCTTTCCCTGGAGTCCAGCCCCCTCTAACCAGATTCTTCTCTCGTTATACCATCAGGCTGTCCCTCTGATGTCAAGCTGCTTCTTTCCTGACATCCAGCCATAGTCCTCCGACGTTCAGCTGCTGCTTCTCTCTGCCAGTTGAGTGTGGGATCTTTACAGGCACAGGAAGAGGTGGGGGCGGGAGCATGGGTGATTTAGAAAAAGGCAGCATTTGAGCAGGGAAACAGGGACATAAGTTCTCATTTTGGGCTGTGATCTCAGGCTTTTCAGCTTGAAGGTGGGGCTTTGCTCCTGTCTGTCTAGAATTTCTCTGCCCCCGTCCCTATCAATGGACAATGGCAAGCAATATTGCTCTGCATTAGAATCACATGGAGTCCTCCTCCCCTCATTACATAGTTATTACTTACCTCATAATCTCAAAGGACTCACACTTAGATCCAAGCCAGTCCTCACAGCCCATTAACATGTGATAGGACTTTGCTCATACTTTGCAGTAACTCAAGAAATGTTGGCATGTCAAAATATCACTTGGTGTTTACACACTATCCTGGTTGAATGCCATCCCCAGGGAATTCCCTGAACCAAATTCGTTACCTCTGGACATCTGGTGATGTGGTTATGGGAGAACTACAGACAGAACAACCTTGACATCCTTGTGTTGTGAAGGGAGGAAGTTACATCACCATGATACAAAAAAGTGCTAAAGGTTTTTTCTTCTGTTTGCTTGTTTTTTTCTAGATTCTGGCCTGTGATTAACTTTTGTTCATCACTACAACAGGAACATTAGGCGGAGAAACAGAGACCACCTCACCACACACTAGCTCTTCACCTTTCTTCCGTACTTTGTTCCTGTAAATTGATTTTAGCATTTAGTTTCTCTAACAAAAATTTTGTAGATAGATAAATGGATAAGTAGTCAGATGCAAAGAGGTAGGCTCATACATATCCCTTTCCTCAGGAAAACAATTAAAATAAGCATGCAGCTTCAATTGAGCTACAGTGCTGCTAAACTATTAAATTGAAGACCTTTTCCTATATTTTCAGTATATTAATCTAACAATTTCTCCAGGTATTTTTCTATTCATCCCAAATCAGAATAGTAGATTACTAACAAAGTATTGAATATAGCTCTCACTTTTTCTATGATTTGGGCAAAAATAAAACAACTCAGATGACTTAAAATATTAATTTGCAAACTTAAATTATAAGTATGTATTTAATTATCTTCTATATAAAATTTACTACATTCTCTTCAATTAGCTAAATATATATACTTTATAGTTTCTGTTATATTCAAAACAAGCACAATTCAAAGTTTAAAAATTACTCATCTTTTTAACATAATACATGACATAACAAATGCCTCAAAAATAATCCTTTTTTTCCAAACATATAAATTCTATTTCTCTGTTTCTATAAGTACAGAAAGTTCAGCCTAATTAATAAAAAAATTATATAATTCTCAGTTATGAGTAATTAATCATCTAATTTTTATTCACCACCATGAAGGCCAGATGTAGGATTGATAGTCATTAATTAAAATTTATGTGTATTTGTAATTAACAAATTCTGAACAATTAATTTTTAAATCAAACTTTTCTCAATTATAACATGTTTAAGTTATACCAACATTCTAACCAACATTCTAGATTATCTTATTATACCGTAGATGACAGTTAGGCTAAATTTAATTCCTCATTTTGCTACTGGCTATGTAGACTCTGGTGTTTAATAATATGGAGCCTTAAAGAGAAGAAATATATCTATATAAGCAGATATGAAATGATGTAATGATGTACAGGATGCAGTATTAAGTAATGCTGTCAGCAAGTTTATAATAAAATTTATGTGTTATGTGCCTGTCTATAATCCCATGTTTTTGTTAAAACAGAAAAAATACATATATACATACATATATATATATATATATATACACACACCCATACATATATATTTATATATGTATGGAGATATCTCTCTCTCTCTCTCTCTCTCTATATATATATATATATATATATATATGTAAGATTTTATATATACATATATATAAAAAAAGAGAATTTCAACTTCACAAATAAACTTTTATGGCTTATCGAGGATGGCTCTGTTTTAGACCAAAACCTGGTGGGCCTGGGCCCAGGCTCTTCGGTTCAGGTCTCTGTCTTATGTGTTCTTGGATGCTTTGTTAGCTTCCCATTGTTGTTCTAACAAATTACCACACACTGCCAGGTGCAGGGGCTCATACCTGTAATCCCAGCACTTTGGGAGCCCAAGGTGGTCACATCACAAGGTCAGGAGTTCAAGACCAGCCTTTCTAAGAGGGTGAAACCCCGCTATACAAAAAATGCAAAGAAATTAGACAGACTTGGTGGCATATGCCTGTAATCTCAGCTACTCAGGAAGCTGAGGCAGGAGAATCTCTTGAATCCGGGAGGCAGAGGTTGCAGTGAGCTGAGATTGGGCTACTGCAACTCCAACTCCAGCCTGGGTGACAGAGCGAGACTCCATCTCAAAAAAACAAAAATCACTACACATTTATTGACTTAAAGCAATTAAAATTTATTATCTCATAGTTAATGGCAGTTAAGAGGTTTAAAAACTAAATGTTGATAGGGCTGTGTTATTTCCACAGCCTCTAAGGGAGAATGTGTTTTTCTGTCTTTTCCAGTCTCTAAAGTCTACTCGTCTTACTTGGCTAGTAGCCCTTTCTTAGTGTCACACCAGTCTCTGCCTCTGTCTTCACATCTCCTTCGCTCTCTTTGTCTGAGTATCCTTCTTTCTTCTTATAACCATTGTGATTACATTGAGCCCATCCACGTAATCAAAGATAATCTCATCTCAAGATCCTTAATCACATCTGCAAGGTTTTTGGTTTTGTTTTGGTTTGTTTTTTTGTCATGAAAGATAACATATTCACATATTCTTAAGACTAGGCCATAGATGACTTTGGGGGACCCTTATTATTCCCATTGCAGAAGTCCAGGCTGAGGCCACTTGGGCATTCTCTTCTCAAGCAGGTTCACCAGAGGCAAGTAGTAAGTTAAATTGGCTGAATTCATGAAAAGCCTCAGTTCATATCACAATATCATTCCACTGGTCAAAGGAAGCCATGTGGTCAAACCAATGGGGTGGGTAAGTGTTCTTAGCCCAGAGTAAGAGTGCATCACATAACAACACACATGCAAAGGTATTGATCGACTTACGATCTATGCAACTTACGACCATTCGACTTTACGACAACAATTGCTAGCCACAACTGCTCCTCTGTAGTTTTTTGGAAACACTACAACATTTTGATGTGTATCAAGAATATTGCTACCGTCTGGGAGGCTGTGATGACAAAGTGCATGAATGGCATCTGGAAAAATTGTGTTAAGTGCTATGTTAATGATTTTGACAGATTTGACAGTGAACATGAACTTGAAACGATTCAGAAAAAAATAGTAAAACTCGCTGAAGACCTTTCTTTGGAGTGTGAAATGGAAGATGTCGAAGAGTTGCTAGACAAAGAATCCGGAGAACTTACAAATGAAGAGCTAATCGAACTGGAAGAAGAAAGAGTGGTGGAAGAAGAAAGAATAGAAGCAGAGAAAGAATAGGAGGAGCCAGAAAGAAAGTTCACCACTAAGGGATTATCAGACGGTTTATCTTTACTGAGTAAACTTCTTATACATTTCAAAGCAATGGACCTAAACATCGAATGATTTGCAAGGATTGAACGGATGGCGCACAATGTGTTTTGTCCGTATCGTGAAATTTATGAAGAGAAAAAGAAACATACAATTCAGACAAAGCTCACCATGTTTATGAAAAAAACAACTCCGGTAACCCCAACTGCTGCCTCAGATGACGACATCAACGATCCGCAGCCAAGCACCAGCGCCCAATAAAATGTTTCGTACATGTTTATATATTTTGATACGTTTTGCAATTGGGAAAATGTTTCCTATGGTATTTTTTACACCTGTATTTTGTATTTTTGTATGCATCTGTATTTTGTAATTTTGTATGTTTCGCAAATATTAAACCAGTTGTACTGGTAATGCAGTGTTTTACTTAAACCTGACGATTGTAAAAATAAGAAACAAAATGGTGTAGAGATGATACAACTGGCATAAAATGAACAAAGAAAATTATGATACATAACAATAATGAAAGAAAATTATAAAATATGACTTAAAGATTTTTATAACATCATTTCACAGTACTGTACATATAGCCTACTCAACTTACGACCAAATTGTGTTAGGACTGGTCTGTCGGAACCAATCGTGGTTGTAAGTCGAGCACTAGCTGTATTGCTTTCTAAATATATTTTGTAGCATGTAATACGTTATTCTCACTGTATACATATAAGAAAATAAACTAGCATCATGCCCTATAACATTTTAATTTTACTGAAGCTTTTGTATTAAGAACATATTCACTTCCTTAAAAATAATCTTTGTGAGTATACAGAATTACTGTCTTAGTCTACTTGGTGCTACTGTAACAGAATACCTAAGACTGAGTAATTTATAAGGAAGAGAAATAAGATCGATTAATTTATAAAGAACAAAAATTTATTTCTTGCAATTATGGAGGCTGGGAAGTCCAAGAAACAGGGGTCAGCATCTGATGAGGGCCTTCTTGCTGCATCATCCTATGGTGGGTTATGGGAGGGCCAGAAAGGAAGAGAGAGAGAAAAAAAGAGATAGAATGGGTGTATGTAAAGTGGGGTCAAATTTCCCCTTTTATAACGAATCCACTCTGAAGATGATAGCATTAATCCATTCATTGATCTTTCATGGCTTAAGTACCTGTCATTAGGGCGCCCCTCCCAACATGGTTGCATTGGGGATCAAGTTTCTGGCACATGCTTTTGGGGGAATACATTCAAACCACAGCAATTACCTCTGTCTTCTCACATTCTTTTTAATGGGATTTATTCTCATTTACAGAGGATAAAAATAAACAAAAATAAGGAAATACGTGATTCTGCAAAATATATGATACTCAAAGTTTCCTCTTCTAGCCTACCCTTTACCAATTCAGTACAAGTTGTAAGCAGACCAATCTGTTAGAGACTGCCAGGCTCTGTTTCACCTCCTGACAAGGGCTCCATAAGTGGGCCAAAAGCTGTAGCATCATTAACTTAATACATGGACTTCTAAACAGACATTCCATTTTGCACACTCAAAATTATGCTTATAGAATACTATATATTATTAGTTAACATTTCACAATATTGTTTTAGTATATACTGCATCTAGCAACTATCACTCAAAGTGGCATCCTCTTCTACAGATGCTAAAAATAGATTATATTTTAAGACAGAACTTTGCAATTTTATGAAGAGCTAAGCAATAGTCTCAGGTAACTTGAGAAATTAATATTCATTGATACACTATGGCATTTTCCATTATGAGTTTTTGAATAGGGTGATTGAAGATTTTTGAACATTGTAAATAGAGCTTTATAAACTCATTTTTAGAAAGGTCATCTTATTTTAAGTAACAGCTGTATATTGAAAAATATTTTTATTCAGGTTTATGTTAGAGTATAGATGTTCACAAAGTAATTTCGCATATGGGATGATATATTCAGAACTTAACTATAACCAGAATAGCTCCAGCTGTTATGTTACCACTGGGGCCTTTCATGGGAATATCACTTTTGATTGCATTTTTTAGAATTCATGTCCTAAATTGTATTGTGTTGCATTTAACATTTCATAATACTACTTACTTTTGAACAAGTAAGCAGTATTACTACTTAGATAAAGAATAAAGACCCCAGACTGCAAATATAGTAAAATAAAGCAATCAACTTGAACTATGCTATTAAATGAATTAAGAAAAAAATAAAATAATGTGCAAAACCTTATTTGGAGTAAAAACTCTTAGCTATAAAACATGTCTCATTGTCATAAATAAGTGTTAATACATAGACTGATTGCAATCACATATGGAATAGTCTCTGATTAGAAGTCTTTATAAATGTATGTACTGATTGTTTATTTATACATAACATTACTATAATCACCTCAGGAAAGCACCCATCAGATTCTCCTGTGCTTGCAAACCATGTCTCTCTTAAGATCATATTGGCAAAAACACAGATTAGGTTCATCACCGTTTGGTCTGCCATTTGCAATGTCTTCTACAGATACAAACCAAAATTAGCTATTTCAAAATTTAGTTTATACGGTGTAGTTCAAAATGAATAAAGTGAATCCTCACTCTTTTTATTCTCTCACATTTTAATAGCTTTAAAAAATTATTTATATAGAGGAACACTAAAGATAACATGCTAAGTCGAATTTCTGAATCATTATGTTAAAGAGTAAGTATCCTATGGTGGTTGATAGATCCTTTCAAAAGAAAAAAATGATCTGTCTACATATTTGCTTAACTCTTCAAGATCAGGTGATATTAGTTTAAATTTTAATTAAGAGTGCATTTGATATTATTTCATATTTTTAGACAGATGAAATATATATTTTTCAAACTGTTAAAAGAACAGGGATACAACATTATTAAATGTCATAAGCTCAATGAATTTGTGGTTATCTTTTCCAAATCACCAAGTTCAGATCATTCCTTATCTTTATCACTAAAGCATGCTACTAATTACTATAGTGATTTTTATTTACTTCATATAAAATTGAAGATTCAGGTGTATAAATGAAAGCATTTTCTTTTAATTTTTAAATTATTTTAGAATAGCTGGAATGAGCATGTAGTTGGTAAAACTCTAGATGTTGAGGGAAAAGAGTGTTTAAATTGATGATTAAAATCAGTAATTTATAAATAAATTCTAACAGCATTTTAATTATGACTTGTATTATAAATTGTATAAATTACGAATGATTTAAATGTAATCATATCACATAAATATGATGAAAAGATAAATTCATTTAATATCTAAAGTTATGGTTCAAATATAAGTAAATATGTTAAAATGATAAATCCAATGTGAAATGATTAAAGGTATGCATTCTGAAATATTCTTCCCCCTCTGTGTGTGTGTGTGTGTGTGTGTGTGTGTGTGTGTGTGTGTATGTTAATTTCATGTGAGAAGAGACCCACAGTTTTAAAGACTGCATGTTTCCTGAATCTACCTTAATACCTGAAGGTTGATGTATTAAGATATTCTATATTAAGGGGTAAACAAAGATGATGTTAAATTTTATTGTCATTCCATAAGTAGGTAATTAATCCTTGTCTTTTTTTTCCTTACCCTGTGCCTAAGTGTTCTCATTGTTCCTCACCTGTTTATGAGTGAAAACATGCGGTGTTTGGTTTTCTGTTTTTGTTTCAGTTTGCTGAGAACGATGGTTTCTTGATTTCCATGTTTCTAGAAAGGATGCAAACTCATTGTTTTTTATGCCTGCATAGTATTCTATGGTGTATATGTGCCACATTTTCTTTATCCAGTCTGTCCTTGATGGGCATTTGGATTGGTTCCAGGTCTTTGCTATTATAAACAGCACTGCAACAAATGTGTGCATGTGTCTTTATAACAGAATGATTTATAATCCTTTGGGTATATACCCAGTAATGGGATTGCTGGGTCAAATGGTATTTCTATTTCTACATCCTTAAGGAATGGCCACACTGTCTTCCATAATGGTTGAACTAATTTACAATGGTGGAACTAATTCAGTGTAAAAGTATTCCTTTTTCACCACATCCTCTCCAGCATCTGTTGTCTCCAGATTTTTTAATGATCGCCATTCTAACTGGCGTAAGATGATATCTCAATGTGGTTTTGATTTGCATTTCTCTAATGACCAGTGATGATGAGCATTTTTTCATGTTTGTTTGGCCGCATAAATTTCTTCTTTTGAAAAGTGTCTGTTCATATCCTTTGCCCACTTTTGAATGGGTTTGTTTTTTTCTTATAAATCTGTTTTAGTTATTTATAGATTCTGATATTAGCCCTTTGTCAAATGGGTAGATTGCAAAAACTTTTACCCATTCTGTTGGTTGCCAGTTCACTCTAAGGATTGTTTCTTTTGCTGTGCAGAAGCTCTGGAGTTTAATTAATTAGGTCCCATTTGTCTATTTTGGCTTTTGTTGCCATTGCTTTTGGTGTTTTAGTCATGAAGTCTTTGCCTATGCCTATGTCCTGAATGGTGTTGCCTAGGTTTTCTTCTGGGGTTTTTATGGTGTTAGGTCATATGTTTAAATCTTTAATCCATCTGGAGTTAATTTTTGTATAAAGTGTAAGGAAGGGGTCCAGTTTCAGCTTTTTGCATGTGACTATCCAGTTTTCCCAACACAATTTATTAAAAAGGGAATCCTTTCCGCATTGTTTGTTTCAGTCAGATTTGTCAAAGATCAGATGGTTATAGATGTGTGTTGTTGTTTCTGAGGTCTCTGTTCTGTTCTATTGATCAATAGCTCTGTTTTGGTACCACAAACATGCTGTTCTGATTACTGAAGCCTTGTAGTAGAGTTTGAAGTCAGGTAGCTTGATTCTTCCAGCTTTGTAATTTCTGCTTAGGATTGTCTTGGGTAGGCAGGCTCTCTTTTGGTTCCATATGAAGTTTAAAGTGTTTTTTTCCAGTTCTGTGAAGAAGGCCAATAGTAGCTTGATGGGAATAACATTGAACATATAAATTACTTTGGGCAGTATGGCCTTTTTTTACGATATTGATTCTTCCTAACCATAAGCATGGAATGTTTTTGTATCTGTTTGTGTCCTCTCTTATTTCCTTGAGCAGTGGTTTGCAGTTCTCCTTGAAGAGGTCTTTTACATCCTTTGTTAGTTGTATTCCTAGGTATTTTATTCTCTTTGTGGCAATTGTAAATGGGAGTTTGCTCATCATTTGGCTCTCTGTTAGTCTGTTGTTGGTGTATAGGAGGGCTTTGTGATTTCTGCCATTGATTTTGTATCGTGAGACTTTGCTGAAGTTGCTTATCAGCTTAAGGAGGTTTTGGGCTGGGACAATGGGGTCTTCTAAATATACGATAATGTCCTCTGCAAATAGGGACAATTTGACTTCTTCCTTTCCTAATTGAATATGCTTTATTTCTTTTTCTTGCCTAATTGCTCTAGTAAGGTCTTATAATACTATATTGAATAGGAGTGGAGAGACGGCATCCTTGTCTAGTGCCAGTTTTTTAAGGGAGTGCTTCTACTTTTTGCCCATTCAGTATGATATTGGCTGTGGGTCTGCCATAAATAGCTTTTATTATTTTGAGATATGTTGTGTCGATACCTAGTTTATTGAGGGCTTTTGCCATAAAGGACTGTTGAATATTGTCAAAGGCCTTCTCTGCCTGTATTAAGATAATCATGTGGTTTTTGTCTTTGGTTCTGTTTATGTGGTGGATTACATTTTTAGATTTGCATATGTTGAACCAGACTTGCAACCCTGGGATGAAGGCTACTTGATCGTGATGGATAAGCTTTTTGATATGCTGTTGGATTTGATTTGCCAGTATTTTACTGAAGATTTTTGCATCAATGTTCATCATGGATATTGGCCTGTAGTTTTCTTTTTTAGTTGTGTCTCTGCCAGGTTTTGGTATCAGGATGATGTTGGTCTCACAGAAAGAGTTAGAGAGGATTCCCTCTTTTTGTATTTGGAATAGTTTCAACAGGAATGGCACCTGCTACTCTTTGTATCTGATAGAATTTGGCTATGAACCCATCTGGAACTGGACTTTCTCTGGTTGGTAGGCTATTAATTGCTGCCTTGAATTCAGGCCTTGTTATAGGTCTTTTCAATGTTTCAACTTCTTCCTGGTTTAGTTTTGGGAGTGTGTAAGTGTCCAGGAATTTATCAATTTCTTCCAGATTTACTGGTTTATGTGCATAGAGCTGTTTGTAGTAATTTCTGATGGTAGCTTTTATTTCCAAGGAATCAGTGGTGATTTCCCTGTTATCATTTTATTGCATCTATTCAATTCTTCTCTCTTTTATTTTTTATTAGTCTGGCTAGTGGTCTATTTTGTTGATCTTTTCAAAAACACAGCTCCTGTATTTATTGATTTTTTTGAAGGATTTTTTGTGTCTCTATCTCCTTCAGTTCTTCTCTGATCTTAGTTATTTCTTGCCTTCTGTTTGCTTTTGAGTTTTCTTGATCTTGGTCATCTAACTCTTTCAATTTTGACAATAGGATGTCGATTTTAGATCTTTCCTTTTTTCTTGTGTGGGCATTTAGTGCTATAAATTTCCCTCCAGACACTGCTCTAAATGTGTCCCAGAGATTCTGGTACATTGTGTCTTCATTCTTGTTGGTTTTGAAGAACAGTTTTATTTCTTCCTTCATTTCATTGTTTATCCAGTTGACATTCAGGAGTAAGTTGTTCAGTTTCCATGTGGTTGTGCAGTTTTGAGTAATTTTCTTAATCCTGGGTTCTAATGTGATTACACTGTGGTCTGACAGACTGTTTGTTATGATTTCCATTCTTTTGCATTTGTCGAGCAGTGATTTACTTCCAATTATGTGATCAATTTTAGAGTAAGTGGGATGTGGTGCTGAGAAGAATGTATATTCTGTGGATTTGGGGTTGAGAGTTCTGTAAATACCTATTAGGTTCTCTTATTCCAGATCTGTGTTCAAGTCCTGGATATCCTTATTGATTTTTGGTCTCGTTGATCTGTCCAACATTGACAGTGGAGTGTTAAAGACTTCTACTATTATTGTTCAGGAGCTAAGTCTCTTTGTAGGTCATTAAGAACTTGCTTTATGTATCTGGGTGCTCCTGCATTGGGTGCATATGTATTTAGGACAATTAGCTCTTCTTGTTGCATTGATCATTTTACCATTATGTAATGCCCTTCTTCATCTCTTTTGATCTTTGTTGGTTTAAAGTCTGTTTTATCAGAGACTAGGATTGCAACCCCTGCTTTTTTTTGCTCTCCATTTGCTTGGTAAATCTTCCATCCCTTTATTTTGAGTCTATGTGAGTATTTGTATGTGAGATGTGTCTCCTGAATAAAGCACACTGATGGGTCTTGACTTTTTATCCAGTTTGACAGTCTGTGTCTTTTAATTGGGGCATTTAGGCCATTTACATCCAATGTTAATATTGTTATGTTGGAATTTGATCCTGTCATTTTGTTACTGGCTGGTTGTTTTGCCCACTAGTTGACACAGTTACTTCATTATGTCATTAGTCTCTACCATTTGGTATGTTGTTCATTGGCTGTTACTGGTTGTTCCTTTCCATGTTTAGCGCTTCCTTCAGGAGCTCTTCTAAAGCAGGTCTGGTGGCAACAAAAACTCTCAGCAGTTGATTATCTGTAAAGGATTTTATT
Source organism: Cebus imitator (assembly GCF_001604975.1). Lineage (NCBI taxonomy): Eukaryota > Metazoa > Chordata > Mammalia > Primates > Cebidae > Cebus > Cebus imitator. The sequence continues at coordinate 1,112,640 of NW_016107675.1, read as the reverse complement.
TCTCCTTCACTTATGAAGCTTAGTTTGGCCAGATACAAAATTCTGGGTTGAAAGTTCTTTTTTTTAAGGATGTTGAATATTGGCCCCCAGTCCCTTCTAGTTTGTAGGGTTTCTCCCAAGAGATGCACTGTGAGTCTCATGGTCTTTCCTTTGTGGGTGACTTGACCTTTCTTTCCAGCTGCCATTAGGATTTTTTTCCTTCATTTCATGAATCTGACGATTATGTGCTTTGGGGTTGCTCTTCTTGAGGAGTATCTTTATGGTGTTCTCTGTATTTCCTGTATTTGAATGTGGGCCTGCCTTGTTAGGTTGGCAAAGTTCTCTTGGAGAGTATCGTGAAGAGTGTTTTCCAGCTTGGATTCATTCTCTCCATCACATTCAGGTATGCCGATCAAGAGTAGATTAGGTCTTTTCACATAATTCCATATTTTTTGGAGACTTTTCATTCTTTTTTCTCTAATCTTGCCTTTTTGTTTTATTTCATTGAGTTGATCAATCAATCTACTTGATTGATTCAGCTGTTGAAACTCGTGTGTGCTTCACAAATTTCTCATGCTATTTTTCAACTCCATCAAATTGTTTATGTTATTCTCTAAGCTGGTTATTCTAGTTAGCATTTTGTCTAACATTTTTTCAACGTTGTTAGTTTCTTTTCATTGGGTTAGAACATGGTCTTTTAGCTCAGAGAAGTCTGTTATTTATTACCCACCTTCCGAAGCCTGCTTCTGTCAGTTCGTCAAACTCATTCTCTATCTGTTCTTTGGTGGTGAGGAGTTGTGATCCCTGGGAGGAGAAGAGGCATTCTGGTCTTTGATGATTTCATCCCTTTTGCACAGGTTTCTTCCCATCTTCATGGCTTTATCTCCCTTTGATCTTTGAAGTTGGAGATTTTGGGAGGAATCTCTGAGTGGACGTCCTTTCTGTTGAAGTTGGAGCTATATCTCCTGTATTAGGCTTTTTTTTTTTTTTTTTTTTTTTTTTTTTTTTTTTTTTTTTTGGCCTGTAGAGGTGTTGATGGGCTGCCTTGGATTCAGTCAGGCTGCTGCGTCGTCTTTCCCTGCAGTTTGTTTACACAGGTGAGATTAGTCCTGCCTTCCCAATGGCAGGCGTCTTTCTTTCCCTGAGCTCCATCTTCCAGGTCACGGTCAAACTGGTGTATTTGCTGTGAAACTCTCTAGTGCTGGGGCTTCAGTTTGTTGGGATTTTGGGGGGTGGGACCTGCCAGGCCATATGGCCTATTTTCCTGCTTTCAACTCTGCCACTTTCTGTGGGATGGGTAGTTCCATCCTGCTGGCATTAGTCAAAACTTCCTCCCAGATCCGTGTTGACAACTTGTGGTGCTGGGCGGGCCAGAGCCGTCACTCAGATTTGGGTCAAAAACTGGTGTCCCCACTCAGTCCAATGGTGCTCTTGTGGACTGTGGGTTGCAGAAGGCATGAGGGAAGTGCAGGATCTGAATCAGAGCACAGAAGGGATGAAGTCCCCAACTCTCTGGACCAGCTGCACTTCCTGGGTGGAGATGCACCCTGCCCTGTCTTGGTTCATCCTCCCTGGGCTTCTCCTGCCCTGCTTCAGCTTTCCTTCCCTGGGCTATTTTCACTGTCCTACCAGTCCCACCGAAACGAACCTGGCACCTCACTTGGAAACGTGTAATTCACTCACTCTCTGTGTCTCACTCACTGGGAGCTGCACTCCAGAGTTGACCAATCTTGGCCAACTTGGCAGAAGTCCCCAATCCTTGTCTTTTAAAGGATAAAGGCAAATGATAACACATGAACCTTAAAAATGGTTTAACAGACCAGCTGCAGTGTCTCACACCTGTAACCCCAGCACCTTGGAAGGCTGAGGTGGGCAGATCACTTGAGGCCAGGAATTCAAGACCAGTGTGGTGAAACCCTGTATCTACTAAAAATACAAAAATTACCCGAATGTGGTGGCACACACCTGTAGTCCCAGCTACTCAAGAGGGTGAGAAGGGAGAATCACTTGAACTTGGGAGGCAGAGGTTGCAATGAGCCCAGGTCCCATCACTGCATTCCAGCCTGGGCAACAGAGTGAGACTCTGTCTTGACAACAAAAGAAAACAAAACAAAACAAAACAAAAGGTTTAACTGATTTTTCCCTTCTCAGTTCATGTAAAGATTAACTAGCTCTCTAGTTCATAAAATATTGATTATATCTCATGTGATATTTGTATTCTATCTCGAAGTTCTGTATATAAAAATTGTAACATTTTTAATATTGGTATTTAAAAAGAAAACGCTAATTAGATTTTTAAAAAGTACTGTCCATGTTTATAGGGCCATTTGGAAATCCCTAAAGGGCATACTCCAAGCTAATGTAGGAAGGTACCGAAGGGTCTTAATAGAAGGTGATGGGATGGAAGTGACAAGGAAAATGGGAGAATTCTGGGTGTAGGGAATACAGCTTTTGGCTTCCCTTCCCCTGTCCTGCCAGCTCCCTGATGTTGGATTCCTAAGGGGCCAAACGGCTCCTAAGATGTGGCAACTCAATGTAAGTGAAGCCATTGCCTTTCTCTGTATCTCAGCAAGGGGGATTTGTGCATAATTTCTGCCTTCTGGATTGTGGAAATTCTTGGAGAACAGAGTCAGAAAGGTGGGATCCTGGGAAGAGCTTGATGCTCAAAGTTGTATAGATAACAACCTAATTTCCATAAAAGTTTTTTCTTCTCGTGTCTACTGGGGATTTCTGATTCAAGAAGGCCTAGGAGTGTGATAACCTCAGTGTTAGGCTGAAGCTTAGGATCTGGTAGAGAAGCATCAGACCAGAGAGAAGGAAGCAGAGGGCCTGCCACACTTCATATCACATGGCCATGAAAACAAAACCAGATTTCTTTACTGTTCTACAGAAATGTGTTCTTTAGCACTCTCCTAAAACTAGAGTTTAGTAAAAAATAAGCTGAACACGAAACTGAAAATTTATCTGTGGGAAAGAATAACAGAAGATTTTAGGTAGAGAGTCAAACTTCAGACCTCATGACACTGAATTACCAGAGGAAACCGACAAAATCTTTAAACAGGGGGAGCATTAAGAGTAAAGGAAAATATATAATTTATGAGAAATAATCATATTCTTTTCCAATTGTTTTTGTCCCCTAAAATTTACATATTGAAATTATAATCTTCAAAATGATGGGTATTGGGAAGTATTCAGTATTAGGAGGTAAGGGATTAAGAGGTGTGGCCTTTGGCAAATGCTTAGGTCATGAGGGCCTACCCTCATAAATGGGATTAGTGCACATATAAAAGAAACCCCAGGAAACCAGCTCTCCCCTTCTACCATGTGATGACAGGAAGAAGGCACCATCTCTGAGACAGAAAATAGACCTTCGCCAGACTCCAAATATGCTAGTGTCTTGATCTTTGACTTGTAGTCTCCAGAACTGTGATAAATAAAATTCAGTTGTTTTAGAACAATGCCTATTGATTATCTTCAGCTTCTGTGGGTCAGAGGGTCCTGGCACACCTTAGCTGGTCCCTCTGCTCAGAGAGTCACAGGGCTGCAATACGTGTCTCCACCGGGTATTGCTTCTTTCTAGAGCATGGTGTTCTCTTCGAAAAGTATGTAATTGTTGGCAGAGTTCAGTTCTTTGCAGTTGTAGAACCGAGATCCCTGCTTTCTTGCTGACTTCTCTTAGTTCACTGCCTGTAGTTCCCTGGCACACGGCTCTCTCACAAGCATTTTCACAACATGGAATCTCACTTTTTAAAGTTCAAGAATAGAATCCAGTTACTCAGAAATATAGTATCTTACATTATGTAAGCAATCATGAAAATAGCTCTCCCCTATGAAGAAATCAAAAACACCAAAGTTAACACTCTACATATTAGTGGTCCGATTACTCCTCTCATGACACATATTGTGTTATCAGCAAAATATTTATTTATACCTGCTAAAAAGCACACTGACAACAAAGTTAACTGGTTGCAAATAAAGGGACAAGTAGAGATAGAGACAATGCAAACGAAGGGAAGGAAGAAGAGACATTAGAAATTAAATTAAGGAGGCATGGTTATGCAGCCATGATGAAATAAAAAGAATGGAGACTCATTTGATGCAGGCAATGTCACAGAGTAAGACTTTTGCCATATTTATCTACTGCATCTGGAAATTATAGAGAGTATTTGAGTGTATGAGAGCTGTGACACTTGAGAGTTATGATTAGGGAAAGGAATAGTTCATTAGGCTCTTCCAGTGTTTACTCATGATTAATATGCACATACTGTCACAGTTTACATCTGTGCTAACTTCTGTTATGGGGTCTGGGGGGGTCTCAAGGTGAGTGTCTAAATGAAAAACATCCCATTCTCTATGCCTTAATTAAAGAAATGTTCTGACTGAAACCAAGAAAATGGTGCCCTGAATTGCACACACATTTCTAGGTCTTTAAAAACATCCATGTATTTTGACTAGCTCTCCACGGACGTGCATCTGGTTCAGGCCCTGCCATCCGACGCTGCACCAGCCAGCCAGGCCCTGCCCTTCCACGCCACGCCCCAGTACCTGCTCACCGAAGGCGTGCATCCGCACCAGGCCCTGATCTTCTCAGAGCTGAATCTGGGCAAGACTCTGCTGGCCGAGGCCGTGCATCCTTGATGAGCCCATCCCCGCGGAGCGGAATAACTGGCAGGCCCTAATTCGCCGCGGAGCGGCACCCACCTGGGCCGCATTCCCCGCAGAGCTGCATCCGTCTGGCCCCCATCCACCGCAGAGCTGCATCCGTCTGGCCCTCCTTCCCCTCCGAGCTGCATACGCCTGCGCCGATTCCCCGCGGAGCGGCATCCCGGCCGGGCCCCGATTCCCCGCGGAGGGCATCCGCCGGGCTCCAATTCCCCACGGAGCGGCATCCCGGCCGGACCCCGATTCCCCGCGGAGCGCCATCCCTGCCGGACCCCGATTCCCCGCGGAGCGGCATCCGCCTGGCGCCGATTCCCCGCGGAGCGGCATCCCGGCCGGACCCCGATTCCCCGCGGAGCGGCATCCCGGCCGGTCCCTGATTCCCCGCGGAGCGGCATCCTCCTGGCTCTGATTTCCCGCGGAGCGGCATCCGCCTGGCGCCGATTCCCTGCGGAGCGGCATCCCCGCCGGACCCCGATTCCCCGCGGAGCGGCATCCCGGCCGGGCCCTGATTCCCCGCGGAGCGGCATCCTCCTGGCCCTCATTCCCCGCGGGGCTGCATCCGCCTGGCCCTGCCCTTCGCGGTCGCACGGCAAGGTCAAGGCCTGCTCGTCACAGCACCAGCACTACGCCAGGCACTGGCCTCCGGAGCCCTTCCACCCAGTGAAGATCAGCCCTTCTCAGCCTCCGCTCTCCGCCTGGGCCAGCTGTGAGTATCCTCTTTCCCATGGTGCTGGCTTACGACAGCTTGCCTTTCAGAGCAGCTCAGGTTTTGATCTCGAGGTCCCAAGCCGTGCTTCATGCAGTCCTTATTCATGCGTCCTCACCCTCATCCGCTGGGAGGTTCTTCCTCCCCATCCCTCAGCAATGATTGCTTCTCCTCCAACCCCCTCCACCCCCAGAAGATCTCCTCCTCCCCCCCGACTATGTTTTCTGGACAGAGTTTCTCTAACATTTCCCCTAGGTTTTTGGGCCTGAGATCTGTCTCCACTTCTAGCCCTGATAGTGTTAGGTATGCCTTGATGCCTGAGCTTTATGTTCTGAGCCCTGCTCCAGGAAAGTAGGTAGAAATAGAGAACAAAGCTCACCCCCCCTACACCGCCTGAGCTGTGACCCTCTATGAGCATCCTCTAAGACCACAGAAGGAATCAACTTATACCCACTTTGTGAATGGGTTGCCTGCCCTGTAGACACCTGTGAGGTCTCCCAAAATTCCAGCTATTAACCAAAATCCTGAGTAGTTTTGAAGCCTCCCCTCCACATAACTCCAACACCTAGCACTTACCTGCTGTTGACCTTTGATTCTGGACCACCTTCTTCCTCAAGAGAGTTTGCCTTTGCCCTTGAGATTTCTATTCTCCAAGTTGCCTTTCTATAATGAAATATTTTGATTAGTAAAATAAAAGTGTTGATTTTGGTTAAAAACCATGTATTTTATTGAAAAATAATGAATTAATATTTGGCATATGGAAGAAATGTTGGTATGTTTGCTTATATAGTTACATTATCTATAATTATAAACAGGAGCTCAGTCAACCTCAAGTGAACTGCAGTGACTCCTAAACCCCTACCTACCTTACTGGATGTATCTGAATACCTGTACTGATATTGGAAATTTCTATCTCAGCTTTATTTAACTTTGTACCATTCTGGATACAATGATAAATAATAGATCGGTGATAGATAGATGGATGATATATACGTAGACAAAATGCTTCAAAGATCGAAAATGATATGCTACTATAAACTTTTGTTAAACAAATGATAAAGGATTGTTTTCCTTACAGATTTAAAAACTTTAAGTATGTACTAATTGTTTAGTGAAATCAATTTGCAAAAAATCGTTTAGTGAACTGATCAATTAGGGAAAGAAAAAGTCACAGAAAGTCAATTCAGCACAAATCAGGTAGCAATACAGTATAAGCTTTAAAGGCGTGCTGCTGATCTTCACATTATTTGAAGAATGCATTTGGGCAAACTTTTAAAGCCCCATTTTACTTCTATCTGCATAGGATTACATGTGATGATTAAATGCTAGTTATTTTTAATTTTCAAAATGATCGTTACCAAAAATTCACAAAATTACTCTCTCAATTACTTTCTCATTCATTGTGGCATGGGATATTTTACTACCTGTGGTATTCTTTAAAGTCATCACATAGCTTAGTATACTTAATATTAGTATAGCTGAAATAATTTTTCCACTGCTGACAAAAATTTAGTTAGTTCCAGAGTATAATTTTCAGTACTTTGGGAAATATGACATTGAAAAATAAGAGTTATATAGATATATTTTTTAAATTCCAGCATGATACATGAGGCAAATTTCTTTCTTCAATAGATTTTCACAATATTTAATCTTTCTGTTTTTTTTCTTACCAGTTTCTTAGCTTGCATGATAGAAACACTACTTTTTAATGTCATTTGAGCATCTGAAATATGCTCAATATTTGGAAGCTGAAATCAACATACTATTATATCACCATTTTATTCAATAAAACAGGGACAGTTTTGGCCACTAAGCAAATATAACACAATTACTGAGATGAAAGAGCTCTTGGGAAATTAAAACCTTAAAATGATGTTCAAAACAATGCTGTTGGAGTAATAATTTGTAAAATTTATAAATATTTAACATATACAAAATTTTGGTGAATCAAATTTTTGTTCAGTTGTTTTTTAATGAACTGGTATTCACTAAATTGATTTTAGCTCAATATATGTCTGATTCTCAATATTTCACATACACAAACATACGTATACCCATTGAAAATTTACTACGAGTCACATTGAAAATATTTTATTATCCATCTTACTGATATTCTCATTGTTTAAGAGTGTAAGATCATTTGTTCTAATAGTTTGGCGTGGGCATATTCTATCCATCCTCTGTCAGGCAGGTAGAGACAAGGTTATCTTACTCATGAAGGTGAGAATCAGAGAAATAAAATCATGACATAGTTGGGAGGCACCCAACCATTGAGAAATTTACAGGAAGAAAGCTTTTACTTTTGTAATTATTTCCAGATAATTAATGAAACAAGGAAAATGAGTGTCTCCTTTTAGATAATTGAAGGTGGGGATTGCTATTAATAGTTTTCCCATGACTTGGTGAAGTACTGGGCGATATAAGAAGCCAGATGAAAAACACTGGCAGTCATTGTAGATATTTTTTAAAAGGTAATTTTCTAGACCATTACTGAAGCAGATTAATTCCAGGAATTGTGCTAATTGCAACTTTGGCAAAGGTGAGGTTTTGTGATTAATGATAGTGATGGATTTAAACATCTATTAGAAAACATTTGACTTAAATATTATGCCTGATGATGTAATTTGCTCTAATATTTTTTACATACATTGGAAAAATAGGCTTGTTGGACACAGAGTTGTTACAAACTTTCATTTTATAGAAAGGGCAGTCTCAGCAACGCACAATTAACAGAGTATGTTGTGTAAGAATCAACAGCCTGGACCTTAAGCTAGATTAAGTGACAGGATGAAACTATTTTTCCCAGCATGGATTACGTTTGTTCTTTGTGTGGGGAAAAGGACACAGAAAAATATTTGAAGACCAGCAAGAAGGACTGTAGCAAGGACAGGAAGTATTTATTAAGGAAACCATATTTCCCTCCATTTCTCATCCTCTATTCTCTGATATGTGTTTTCTAATAAGTCTTCATCTATAATTTATTTTCAACCATTACAAATTAATTTATTTTGTTTAGAATTTTTGAAAAAGTTTTATGTTTTCTATTCATTTCTTTATATTTTCCTTCTCATATTTGTATAGCTTATATTGGGTTTTTTAGCTCTCATGTTCTAGTTTAGTCTTCATTGATAAAACATTTTCTTTAATTTCCAATTTTAATTGGATCTGTATTTTTTTTTCAAATATTCATTTCTCAATCTTTATTAAAAATTTTGATTATTTTCTAATGATCCTCTTTGGATTATAGATTTTTTATTCTATTAATATGTTTAGATGTTCTTCAAATGTTTTCCAACATATGTGCTCACTTTCTGTTTTGGTGTCCATTTTTATAATCCTTGCAATATTTCAAAGTTTTTATTACTATTGTATTTGTTATGCTGTTCTGTGATCAGTGACCCTTGATGTTGTAATCAAACCCAGGTTCAGCTGCTCACCTGTTGAAAGGCAAACACAAGAGAGGAGCCATGCTGGGAGGAAAGCAGGTTTATCTGGAGAGCCAGTAATCTGAGAAGATAGTGGACTAGCATCCTAAAGTACAGTCTTAAGTCAGTACATATTTCAAGGTCTTTTTATGTTAAGGCTGGGCAAAGAGGAAGTGGTGTCCTCAAGAGGTTACCAATGACAGCAGACATCTGGGCACCAGTAAGGGTTTGAGTAGATTAGGAATTTCTTTAACCTTGGTCAGATCACAATGATCATATATACCTTTAACAAAACATAGTTAGCTGTTTACATACTTTCTCTTTAATCCCAGAGTTAGTTTTAAAAACTGCATGATTGCCGTTCTTGCATGTTATCTCAGTGCTCTAAATTTATCCTAGTCTACATGCAGAAATGGGTAAAGACCTCTTAAAAGTAGAGTGAGGATTATGTTTGTTTTTTGCTGTATTCTTGTTAGGATGTTACTATTGTAATGGTTTGGGGGCACCACAAATTGTACCTATATAAAATAATGAACATAATCAATACATGTTTGTTTTTTGCTATCCCACTGACAGCTCTCTCCTTCATCTCTGTATTTCTACTCAGCCCTCCCTAGTTTCCAAAACAGATGAATATGAAAATTAAAATATTCGTTTGTCAAAACATATATTCTGTGTGACATAAAGAATGAACTCTAATGTAAACTGGAAACTTTAACAATGACATGTCAATATGGTTTCATTGACTAATGTAAAACAAATAGGATAAATTGAAGTCATGATAAAACATATGGGAGGTGTCAATACTTCCTACTCAGTTTTTCTGTAAACTTAAATCTGCTCAGAAACAAAGTCCATTAACTAAAAAAGTGAGCAGACAAGATCTAAATCATAAGCTTAATAAGAAATATTGCAAATCTAGAAAACCATAAAACATTTATCAAGGCTTACAATTATGCTTAAAGATCTATTATGACCTTGCACAGAAAGAAAATATTACAAAGTTATCAGTGGCCCAAAATTTAATTTATAAATATAATGTACTACCACTAAAAATACCATCAAGTTTTGTTCTGAAACAAGTTGATTATTAATTATAGTTGGAATCACAAACAGCCAAGAAGAGTAACAAATTTCCTAAAATGTAAGAGCAATTGTGAGTGTGCAAATCCACCAGGTATGAAAAAGTATTATGAAGTCACTACATTTAAAAGACTGTGGTATTGGCCTACAAGAAAGCAGACCAATGGAAAAGAATAGAAATTCCATAAGTGAACACTACTACATTTCAAACTTTACACTATAAAAAGACATTACCTCAAAACAATAGAGAAAAATTAGGTTTTACAGTAACGAATATTTGAGATAACTTGCTAGTCATTTGGGAAAAAGAACTGTATCAATTTTTCACAGTATATCCCAGATAAATCCCAAATGGATCAGATTATTAAATCTAAGAAACAAGTAATTTTAACTAATAAGTGAATAAGAAATGATATAATTTGAATGTCACTATTTTCAAGCCTTTTTGAAATAAAGAATGTAAGCAATAGCCATTAAGTGGGATAATCATCCATAGAAGAAGGACCAGTGAATAGTGGGTAGGTTTTGTTGAAATTTCACATGCCCACCTATAAAGCATTTTTTCTAGAAATGGAAACGGAATCAAATTAGGTCTTCAGATCCAAATGTCAGAAAAAATAATTGACATAAAGTATAGTAATACTTGGGAAGAGGTATAGGTCCATGGAAGTGTATTTTGCTCTCTGCAATTAAACTCCATACTGTAGTATAATTTATAGAATGAGTGTCCCAGTTTGTCAGCATGGTTTGTCATAATAAAGCAGGCTCTGAATTTAAGAAAACAATTAATTAGATTTCTATTAGAATTCTTAGGTCTTAATTACTTAGAATGACTAAAACATATAATCAATAGTTTATATTGTTATAAATCACATGCTCAATAGGAAAACAGAATATCTTGTCAAATAAAAAACACCAATTGATTTTGCAATTTTAAACAATGATTGGATCATTAAAACAATCTATTCTTATATATTTAAATAAGTTCAGTACTAATTATTTTAGTATCTAAATTGTTAACATTATCAGACTGTTTATCATATTACGCAAAAGGTTCAGCTAATGCTGCGCCTAACATGACCTCTCTATACTTGTTGGAATCTTGTGGTAAACAGTGAGTACCTATCCCCATAAAACATAATTTTCTTTTAGTAAACTCCATTCTTACATGTATAAGATGCTTGAAGTAAAATATCCATAATTGTGTACAATTTTCCTATAATAGTTGTAACAGAGACTGTCAGCACCACATTCATGTCCTGTGATCATTGTCACAGTTGCCTTTAACGTTCTTGTCAACCTTGTCCAATTTCTAACAGTCAACCTCTGCATACTTTGCCTGAGCACTTTCTCTGTCAAAAGATGTCTTTGGCCTTCATGCATAGTAGACCTGTGTCTTAGTGTGGCTGCCATCACAAAATCTCATAGACTAGGTGACTCAATCATAAATTATTTTCTCATAGTGCTAGAGATTACAAAGTCCAAATAGGGTTTGATTTCTGGTGTGGGCTCTCTTCCTGGCTTGCAGACAGCTACCTTCTTGCTGTGTCCTCACCTGGAGAAGAGAAAGAACAAAATCTTTCTTTCTTCCTATTTTTATAAGACCAATAATCCTTTTGGATTAGGGCTCCACCTTTACAATCTCATTTACCTTTAATTATTTCTGAAAAACTCTATCTCCAGATAGTCACATGGGAGATTAAGTTTTCAAAATATGAATTTAGACTGAAATGTTGAGGAAATAATGACTATTATTCTCAGATTTTGCTCCAGTAGCCCGCAAACAATGAGTGACAGGATTTAATGAGTAAATCCTCCTGTGGGCTTATTCTTAGGCAAGTGCCTCTACCCTGGTACAATGTACAGTTTAGTGTATGGCCACTGGTTTCTCCCTTACTTCACTATTCTGTACCAGTGATTCTTGGGATTACTTTTTAAATAAACTACTTGTAATTAAAACTTTCTTTGTGGGTATCTTTAGGGGAATCTCAACTAAGACACCTGGCAACAGATATTGTCCTAGGAAGCAGATATTTGGAATGTGATTGTGACATTGACTATTATGCTGGCCAGATGACAATCAGGGAGCCACTGCCGCTTTTAGGTGGGGTGGTGACGCTTTCTGACATGTTATATAGAGCATTATAATTTGGAAGACTATTATATATTGTAAATTGAGATGTATGGCATACAACTGGAAGCATTTACTGGCCTATGTTGTATCCATAGTGTTTGAAGTGCAAAAAAGTAATTTTAAGTATTACAGGGTTTTTTGATAGTTGCTAAGGACCGCAAATACCATGAAGGCAGCAAATAATAGGCTTACGATAGGTAACTACAAACTCTTGGCTTGGTGTGAAAGCTAGAACATCTCCGTGGCAAAGGCGCTGATTTCCTTGAGCCAGGAAAATAACTGCACTGATAAGAATTCCAGCCACTGATTTTGTGAGTATAAGAGCTATGGAAAAAAGGTTGAATGTGAAACATGAAGATATGTTTTATGCTAGATTGGGGATCCTGGGAGGGAAGTGAGGAAACCCCAGGGCCTGGCACACTGGCATTTGGGTGGATGCACTTTAGGTCCCCCAAAAACCAAATTTCCCTTTGTCTTACCACTATTAATATTCTCATTCTCGTAACTCATGAGCAGTTTCTAATCGTCCACATCTGGGCTAGAAGAAACAAACCTCTCTTCTCTGTTAGGAATGGCAGACTGAAAAGCACATGAATCTCTCAGATGATGATAATTTCTCATAAGAAGATATTTTATATCATCAAAATCTGTTTCTACTTCACCTCCATAATTAATTATGAAAGGATGAAGCAGCTGAATCACTTGGAGAAAGAGTGTTCACTTGGCAAAGGGGGAACAAGAAACAGAAAATATGAAAAATAGATTTTGATGATATAGACGGAGGCTCCTCTAGAACATATCTCTAAAGCAAAATAATATAAAATATTGATGTGGGAGCATGCTTCTATAACTCAGATAACTTAGGATGTAAAGTTTTGAACAGGACACCTAGAGATGGTCCTGAAACACTTCTAGGATAGGTCTTTAAAGTTTAGGTCTCTCCCCGCTTCACTTTCTTTCTCCTTGTTTTTCTCTGTCTCTTTTTCTCTCCCTCACCCTCTTCTTCTTCCTCTCTCTCTGCTTGTGTGTGTGTGTTTATATATATAAATGCATATATATGTGTATATATAATAAATATTATATATAATATCTATATTTAATACTTAAATGTAGTGGAAATATTAGAATTGTTTTATACGAATATTGATGGTAGGGGAAAAAAACATAAAGCGGTTTTCCTAGGCATGTTTGCTGCAGGGCCTGTCTTATTAACATTAGATGAACTAAAGCTCTGTCATGAATCTCTGCTCTCTATAAGTGGCAGTGTATGGAGTGGAGTTTATGTGAGCTTTTTACTCCATGATGTCAAATGAAGCTCCAGCCATGCCTGTGATAGTAGAGACAGAATATCTGAACAAAGGCCATTAAAAGACTCTACAGCTGGTGTTACTCATCATAAACTGGAAATTTTCAACCCAGCAAGTCCTAAAGTTGAGGGGGCACCATAGTACTCCATAGCACAGTGAAATAGCAAAGGCTCTGGCTTCAAGTCTGAGCAAGTCTGCAGGATTCATGTGTTTCATAGATGCCCTCTGAGGCACAGTGTATTTAATTTACCTCATCCTGTAGCCTTGTGAGAGGTTGTCTAATAGCAGCTGATGTCAGAGGGAAACATTACAGCTCTGTTCTATGGAGATATCAGCTTGATATGATAGTGTAGACCAGAATGGACACTACCACCCCAATCTCGGTGGCCCCAAAATGCTCCTAGTACACATGACTTAGACAAGTATATCTGGCCATCAACTTTGTGAGGAACGAGAAGTGGCCTGGGATAGGGATATTCCCAGAATTCTAGGTTATACTGAGTGGCTTAGCTTTTTAAAAATAATTATCTATTTATTGTCAGAGTCCTGGAAGGAGCAAATGGACAATTAGAAAGAAGCCTAAGAAAGAAGCATTTGAATGGATTAGTGAAAAGGAACATAATGGGTGAAAATCTCCACACTCACCAGGTAGCATCCACTGTGGAAGCTGCACTATACCAAATTTAAAAGGGCAGAAAATACTTTGTAATCTCTTTTGCCATCATTTAAATCTGGGATGGCCATGTTACTTGCTTTGAGAATAGAATAAGGCAGAAATGACAAATTGTAAGTTCTAAGCCTTGACTTCGAGAGGACATGTAGCCCCTGCTCTTGTCCTATTAGAAAATTTTTACCCTGAGCTAGGCTGCTGATGGTCACATGAAAAGTTGTATGAAAAGGGCATCTCAGTCAAAAGCCAGCAATCAACCAGATATAAGAGCAAGGTCATTCTGTGTCATCTAGTGTTAGCTTAACTGACAGCTCACTGTGGCCAGATGGATATGACCAAATGAGAAGAAGGGGAGAAGAAGAAAAACAGGAAAGGCAGTAAGAAAGAAAAAGAGGGAAGGGAGGAAGAGGATGATAGAATCCTGCTATTTGCGAAAGAGCAAAAGAGTAAAAGCTACTACATAGCATCAATGTCTGACTCTGAAACACCAACACCATCACTGGGTAGAGAACCCCTGAACATCATCTGTTCAGTGTTTTTTTTTTTTTTTGGAGTCTCACTCTGTCACCCAGAGGCACAATCTCTGCTTATTCTGCTCACTGCAACCTCCACCTCCTGGGTTCAAGCAATTCTCTGCCTCAGCCTCCCAAGTAGCTGGAATTTCAGGCACCTGCCACCATACCTGGCTAATTTTTTGTATTTTTAGTACAGATGGGGTTTCACCATCTGGGCCAAGCTGGTCTTGAACTCCTGACCCTGCGATCCACTGGCCTCGGGCTCCCAAAGTGCTGGGATTACAGGCGTGAGCCACCAAGACCGGCCTGTTCAGTTTTTTTAAGCAACAGACTTGCATACCTGAAACAGGGTGCTGATCTGGACAGGACAGTAGGTTTTTCTACTTTCTATGAGGGAGGGATTTTTGCTCTATTTTGTTGTAGCATAGCAAGACTTTATAGCAAATGTAATCTCATTAGTGATATCATTAGTACAAATACAAATGAGATACTAGAATACTTTTAATACTCTAAAATGTTTTAGTGAATTTTTGCTAACAATGAAAATAATTATTACAAGTTTGGTGAAGATATGCTAGAGTCTGGTATTTATTTTGAAGTGAGTGTTTTTGATTGACTTTTACTCGTAATATCGCAATTTACTTCTTGTAGCGACAGTGTAGTGCTCCAAAATGTGACTAAACATACATATGTCAATATAAGGTATGTTTTTCTTGTGTCTCAATGCCCACATGTGACCAACTTATTTTTAACAAACAAAAAAAAAGACCTACAGAAGCAGTAATTAAATAGATTGACAGAATGTAATACTTTGCCTCATTTTTAAAAAATTTGTTCTGCATTTCCTCAATGCATAGTGAAACAGATGCTATATTTTATCTTTGGGGCGGAGTTTGTCCAAAGCACAAATAAAACTGTCATATATGTGATTTCCACTGAAATACATCCACTGCTCTGCTTATAAAATCTACTGTGTTGATATGAGATTAATAGTACAAAAGACAAATTCACTTTTAAATAAAAATAATATTAGTATGTATAGTCCAATTGCACTTATCTTCCTTTGCTTTTGTTTTCTCTTTTTCTCTAATTTTGTTCCCTTATATGGCAACACACAGTTTTCTAGGGTTTGCAGCGTACGTTTCTCACTATGTTTTTCAATTAAAATTTTCCAGAAGGGGTTAAAATAGTTTTTATTTAAACTGAAAATGAACCAATTGTGTTTTGGAAATATTTTAATATCATTTAGACAGACTTTTATTCTTTGATTTCTATTTTGAAAATTATCAAACCTAAATAAAAACTATAAGACTACTACAATAAAAATGGATTAAACTTGACTTAGATTTACAGATTTCTAACATTTCTTCATTTATTCCTACTTATCAATAAATATACATATTATTAGGATTATTGTTTATGTTTAAACATCCAAAATTAAGTGTCGGATAACATTATCCTTCACCCTGAAATTCTTTAGTATGAATATCCTAGGAATGAGGAGAACCTCTTATGAAACTACAAGACAATTATAAAATTAACATAATTTGCATGCATGCAATACTTCTAATTCTTATCAAATTCATCTTTAAATTTTATTAATTACCTTTAAAACCTCCTTCATAGCAATTTTTATTCATCTCCAATTCCAACACAAAAATGTATTTTGCCTTTAATGTTAATATTCCTTTAGCATACTTTAATCTGGAACAGTTTTCGCATTGATATTTTTGAAGTATAAAGACCAAGAGCTTTACAGAAGGTCCCACAAGTTTTACAGAAGGTCCCACAAGCTGTGTTTGCTTGCATATTTTATCATAACTAGATCCAGGTAATGAATTATTGGCAGGGATATGATATATTTGAAGCTGTATCCTTTTCAATGTAAAATGATACATCAGGGAACACCTGGTATCAGCACACACCATCATTGATGCTGGAACCTTGGCGTGGTAGTGACCATCAGATTTCTCCATACACAGATTTCTTCCTTCCCTTAGAATTTAATAAGTCATTCATGGGGAACAATTTTGAATCTCTTCTCAACAAACATTCACCTAATGTTTGAATATCCATTGATACATATCAAAATCATTTTTATTACGAGTTTATCATTTCTTCGATGTTAGTTGACATTATAATATAAAGAATAATTTTATTTTCTCCTACCTTTATGTATTTCTTTGTTTTACAGTTTTAACCATTTTATTAGAAATGAAAATTTGAGAATTGAATCAAGAAGGTTTTGTTTTACTTTGCAATCACATAAATTTACTTTTCAAAGAGTAAATGCATATTAGGAACAAAGTATACTTTGTGGTTTGCAGAGTGCTAAAGTGATCCCCGGTGACTTACTCCTATGTAACCCCTTTCCTTTGATTATGAGCATGACCTGTGGACATGAGAGAATATTATTTCTACACTTATTTGTTTTGTGGCAAATAGGAATTTTGCAAGTGCAAAACAATTCTCATATTTGTGAAAACCATTGATACTACTTGGAGAAATATATAGATTCCCTCTGTAACTTTTGTTTCTGAAAAAAGTCAGATAATTTCCAATATTACTGTGTTTAAATAATACTCCAAGAGTAACACTTTCACAAAAGAACAGATTTGCTGACAAGCATTCTCTAGAAAAATCCCTTAGCCTCGCTAATGTCACAGTATAGTTAGAAATACTAGAAAATCCCATGCCTGTTAAGCTAACACAGTTTGTTCTTTGAGATGCTACCTAAACTATACCAAGTTTAAGTCTGCCTTTTAACATACCAGTTCTCTAGTATCCTGGATAATTAGGTTAGTCGAATTATTTTGGATTTACATGAAGCCTAATTTTGTCATACTACAATTCACATTATATATTTTCTACAAAGATAAACTAATATGTAACATTATAGAAAATATAGACAAACTATATTTCCTAAGTCAATTTTTAAAAAATGGAACTTTATTATATGAAACCACAGACTTTCTTTCAAATGTTTTTATACATGCTTCTTATGTTAGTTCCTTACATGGCAGCATAGCCATTCAAGATTGGCTGATGTCCGGTCTTCAGGCAGGATAGCTGTTGTCAATGATAAATTATACATATTTTTGTCTATAGCTCAGTGAATTAATTTTAAAGATCCTCCAGAACGTTTGAATGACTGCCATCTGGTCCTGGTGATTTTCTTGCAATATAATTTATTGATATAGTTCATCATTTCTAACTTAAAAGGCTGTCTAGGATAAAGCCTTATCTCCCACTACATAACAGGAATGACTACTAAGGTAAATGTGTATTACCATGAATATCAGTTCAGAAGAGCTATATGTCTGCATTGCCATCTCCTTAGTTTCCAACATTAACAAAGTGATTTAGAGAAATGAGTTTCAGGCCAGGCATGGTGGCTCACGCCTGCAATCCTGGCACTTTGGGAGGCTGAGGTGGGCAGATCACCTGAGGTAGGAGCTTGAGACCAGTCTGGCCAACGTGGAGAAACCCCATCTCTACTAAAAATATAAAAATTAGCTGGGCAGAGTGGTGCATGCCTGTAACCCAGCTACTCAGGAGGCTGAGCCAGAAGAATCACTTGAACGTGGGAGGCAGAGGTTTCGGTGAGCCAAGATTGCGCCATTGTACTCCTCCTGGGCATCAAGGGAGACTCTGTCTCAAAAAAAACAAAAAACAAAAAACAAAGGCAAAGGACCTGAATAGATATTTCTCAAAAAAAAGACATACAAATGGCCTACAGGCATGCAGGTATGTAAAAAAAAATGTTCAACGTCACTGTATTAGTCTGTTTTCATGCTGCTAATAAAGGCATACCTGAGACTGGGTTATTTATAAAAGAAAGAGGTACTATGTACTTTTTGTGATATCTACTCTAATAATTGCATCTTGTAAAACTATAGAACTATATTTTAACCTGGATTTTGGTATATATACAGACAAGATACAGACCCATTTCCATCACTACAGTATCCTTTATGTTACTCTTTTATATCCACGAACACTTTCTTTCCACTTTCACCCCCTCCTAAATTCCTAGCAACTACAACTGTCTTCCTTATTTCTATAGTTTCATTTTGATAATTATAGTTAAATTGTATTGTAAAATATATAATTTTTGGATTGTTTTTTATTACTATAATTCGCTGGAAATTCATCAAGATTCTTACATATATAAAGAGTGGTTTTTTTCTCTCTTGTTGAAAGATATTCTATGATATTGATATACCATGGTTTTGTGTGTGTGTCTTTTTTTTTTTAATATTTATCTACTGAAAACCATCTGAGTTGTTTTCAAATAAAGCTGCTATTTATGTATGTGCAAGTTTTGTGTGAATATAAGTTTTCATTTTTCTTGGATAAATGTCAGTTATTTTTGGCATATGGTAATCAAACTGTGGTTCATATGGTAGTGATATACTCAGATTTTTGAGAAATTGCCGAATTGATTTTCAGAGTGGCTGACCCATTTTGCATTTCCATCATCAATGTGTGAGTGAGCCCATTTCTCTGCATGTTCATCAGCATGTGTTTGATGATGTTTTTGTTTTTAAATTGATTTTGTTTTTAAATTCTGCATTTCTGATATGTGTGTAGTAATAGTTCATTGTGGTTTTAATTTGCATTATCTTGGTGGCTAATGATAAGGAATAATTTTTCATGTACTTATTTGCTATCTATTAACCTTCTTTTAAAATGGTTCTTCATGCCCTTTGCCCATTTTTTCATTTGATTTCTTGTTTTCCTCCTGTTGGCTTTTGAGACTTCTTTGTAGAATCTAGGTAAGAGTCTTTTGATAGCAATGTAATCTGAAATTATTTTTTTCCAGTCTGCAGCTTGTCTTTTATCCCTCTTCAAAGGATCATTCACAGTGATAATATATTTCGATGTTCTTAACGAAGTCTGACTTACCAACGTTTTCTTTGGTTTTTGGGTCTTTTGTAAGAATTTTTTTTTCCCCAACTTTTCTTTTAAGTTCATGTGTACATATGCAGGATGTGAGCTTTTGCACAGCAAAAGAATTCTTTGCTTAGCTCTAGATCTCAAATATCTTTCTACTAATTTTTAAAAGTCTTATTTTTTCACATTTTACATTTGTCTGTAATCATTTTTTAAATAAAAGTCGTATGAATTTAAGGTGTGCATAAATTTTTTAAAAATGTTTTTGTATAAATATACATTGAGTAGTGGTTACTACATAAAATAAATTAACATATTCATCGCCTCACATAGTAAACTTTTAGCAGGTGTGTGTGGTGAGAACACATAAGACCTACTCTCTTAGCACATTTCAAATATGCAACACTGTATTAAGAACTATAGTCAATATTCTGTATATTAGATCTCTGTAAGGTTTTCACACCACATAACTGAAACATGTCTTTTGACCAACATCTATCTATTTCCCCCACTCTATCTGTAATCCATTTGGACTTAATCTTTTTATTAAGTTTGAGACATGTCCAATTGCTGTAACAAATGTTAGAGCATTTGTTGCAAAGGTTGTATTTCCTCCATGATTCTGCTTTTGCACCTATGTCAAAAATCAGTTGGGCATATTCGTGTGGATCTATTTCTAATTCTGTATTCTGTTTTGTTGATCTATGTATTGATCCCTCCATCGGTATCACACAATCTTGATTACTGTAGGTATATAGTAGGTCTTAAAATGGATAGACTGATTCCTCCCATTATATTTATAATTTTCAATATTATTTTAATTCTTCTGGTCTTTTGTTTTTTCATACAAATTTTAGAATAATGTTCATTATGTCTATAAAAATCTTAATGATATTCTGATATGAATTAGGTTATACCTGTATATAATTATGGAGAATTAACATCATTGATGTACTGTGCCTTCCAAATCATTAACATTGTATATCTTTTTCTTTATTTAAATATTCATTGATCTTTTGATAACCATTTCACATCTTTTAATATACAAGTCTTATACATATTTCATTTACAACTAAACATTTATTCATGTGTGCGAATAACTGAAGATGGCATAAAATTCTTAATTTTAGTGTCTGTGATTATTTCTAGCATATAGAAATAAACATTATTTTTGGATGTTTATTTTGTATACTGCTTGTATCTTGTGACCTTGTGACCTAATTAGTTCTAGGTTTCTGTGTGTTAATTGAGAGTTTCCATGGAGACCATTATGTCATTGGTAAATGAAACATTTTTATATCTTCAATTGCAGTATGTATGCTCTTTATTCACTTTTTTGGCCATTTTGAACTATTTAGAGCTTCTAGATTTGAATTGATTGAAAATGTTGAGAGATGACCCTGTTGTCTTGTTTTCAATATCAGGGAAAATGCATTCAGTTTTTCACCCATTAAGTCCTTTACCACTGAATATAAAGCTATCTGTAGGATGTTTTTGTAAATACTATTTATCAATTTGAGAAAGATGTTCTTTATTTCCATTTTTTTAGAAATTTTTTCATAAATGATGTTAATATTGTCAATTACTTATTCAACACTTAATGCTATGGTTGTGTAATATTTCTTCTTAACTCTGTTAAAATCATAAATTAAATTGTCTTTTAAAAAATATTGATATAGCTTTTCTCCTGTAGAAATAAGTCCCCTTTGGTCATAGTGCTCCATTTTTAATATGTTTCTGAAACTATGTTGTTAAAGATATCTGCATCTATTTTCATGTGGAATATTGATATGTAGTTTTCTTCCTTGTGCTGCCATTGCCTGGTTTTATTATCAGGATAACACTAATCTCATAAAATGAGTTAGAAATGTTTTTGCCTTCTGTAAGAAATTGTGTAGAATTGTTATTTTTTTTTAATCTTTGTAGAATTATTCAGTGAAACTATATACATTTGGTTTTTTTTATATACATAAAGTATTGATTTGTTTAAATGAGTCTTATAAAAAAGACATACATTGATCATTATTATGTAATCTGCTATGTCCATTTCTGTCTTTAAATTTGTATGTCTAGACCATTTATATTTAATATATTCACTGATATTTTAAGACATCCATCTGCAATATTTTCTTTTTTTCGGATTTTTGCTTCTGTATTTTCTGTATTTAGTGGTTTTTCTTTTTCTTCTTTTCATTTCTGTGGGTTTCTTAAACCATTTTTAGCATTTATTTTTATTTATCTAGAATATTACTATGTGTTTTATATTGTATAAGACAGGACTATAATTTTGGCTCCCATAGTCAAACGTACTTTAGAAAGCTCAAGAAGAGAAGGAAAGTCTTGCCTTTACCCATATTGTGGTATTCTTCTTTCCTCTCCTTACATTGGTTTTCAATTGCTGCCATAAAAAAATTACAACAAATTCCATAACAAAGAACAACACAAAAGTGTATTTTACAATATTGGAGGTCAGAAATCCTAAGTAGTTTACAAAATCTGTATTTCTTCTAAAGGGTATATTGGGGAAAATCTGTGTATTTGTCCTTTCCAGCTTCCCAGAAACTACCCGTGTTCCTTGGCACTTGAGCCCTTTCCAAAATTGATATTGCTCCCACATCTGCTTTCATTATACTTTCATTCATGACTCTGACGTTCCTGCTTCTCTCTTGTATAGATGTTTATTATTATATTGGACACAGCCAGATAATACAGTGTGAAACTCTCAAGTCAGTATTCTTAATGCAATTACATCTGCAAAGTAACTTTTACTACATAAGGTAAGATATTCACAGGTTCTAAGGATTAGAATGTGGACATCTCTGAAGGTCTTCATCATTCACATTACACTGATGTGCCAAGACTTTTTCTGTTGTCTTTAGATTTTGGAAGTTTGAGTATGGTGTGACTTGGCACAGATTGTTTTGGAATTATTCTTTTTGTATTTTATTTCTTTCATTGAAATTTGAGGTGCAGTATTAGTTAGAATCCTATAAAAGGACATAACTAATAGGATAGATGTATATATTAAGGGGAGTTTATTAGGAGAGTTGACTCACATGATCACAAGGTGAAGTTCCATAATAGGCAGTCTTCAAGCTGAGGAGCAAGGAAGCCAGTCTGAGTCCCAAAACCTCAAAAGTAGAGAAGCTGACACTGCAGACTTCAGTCTGTGGTAGAAGGTCCAAGAGTCCCTGGCAAATCACTGGTGTATGTTCTGCCCTCAAACATCTTGTTCAAAAGTTGATGAACTTGGAGTCTGATGTTTGAGGGCAGGAATATCCATCATGGGAGAAAGATGAGGCCTGGAAGACTGAGCAAGTCTTATTTCACTTTTTTCTGCATGCTTTATTCTGGTCACACTGTTGGCTCATTAGATGATGCCAACCCACATTGAGGATGAGTCAGCCTCTCGCAGTCCACTGACTCGAATGTTAATCTCCTTTGGCAACACTCTTACAGACATACCCAGGAACAGTACTTTGCATCCTTCAATCAATCAAGTTGACACTCGGTATTAACCATGCCAGGTGTCAGTCTGAATTTATTGAATGTATTGTTTTATGTTTTTGGCAAACTTTGGAAAATTTTCAGCCATTTTTCAAAATCTTTATTCAGATCCATCCTTTGTATTTTTTATTTTCTTAAAGAAATTCATTTACACAAATGATTAATATTTTGTTATAATCTCACAGATTGAGTTTTTCAGCCATTAAAAAAATTTTTTTTTGATCTATCCTTTTTTTTCTGTACTTAAATGACTTCATCTACACAAATACTTATTATTTTATTAAGTCTCACATATCCCTGAGTTGCTATTCATTTTTATTTAGTGCGTTTCTTCTCTACAATTCACGTGGGATAATTTCTATACAAATGTTCCTTGACTTACATTGGAATTACATCCTGATATATCCATAGTAAGTTGAAAATAATGTAATTTAACTTATAATATTTTTAATCTATAGTAGATTTATGTGAATATAACCTCATTATAAGTCAAGGAGTGTACTGAATGTGTATCACTTTCATACTATGGTAATGTAAAAAAATTGTAGGTCAAACCATTGTAAGTCAGGGACAATCTGTAGATCTGTCTCCAAGATCACTGATTCTTTTTTATGTTAAATATGTTACGCTCTTGAGACTTTGCACTAAGCTTTTTATATTAGCCTTTGTCATAATATTATTCAATCCTCCAAGTTTAATTTTTATCCTTCTTCATATTTTACTTTCTTCAGAATTTGTATTTAGTATAATTATGTTTACATATATTTCAAATATGTGATTCGTTGTTAGAGCATACATATAATGATTGCTATAGAGTCTTTGCCAAATACTTCTAATGTCTTTATAATATTATTGTGGGCATCCATCTGTTTTCTTTTCTCATTCAATTTGAAAAAACTGGCTCTTGGTGATGAGTGATTTCAGATTAAAATCTCTATATTTTGAATATTGTTATGAAGCTTTTGGTCTTATTTATTATGATCATATTTTTTCAAGCTTTGTATAAAAATAGGTTTTAAGAGCTGACACATGAAAAAGAACATTTATGTTCTTGTTTAAACGTACAGAGTGATTTATCTAAAATATAGTAATATTATGCATTTACTTATCTAGATAGATAGATGTCTTTAAACATTTCTTGTATTTAAAGAACAATATATAAGATCTGATGGGAAGTTGGTATTTAAAAAATACTTTTACTACCTTTTATAAATGAAATCCATGTTTAATCTTGGATTCATATTTTACCTATTGCCTGTTTATGAAACAAATAAAATGAAATAAAACTTTTCTAAGGATACAGATAGATTTTTTTCTTATGCTGATTAAGTAAGTTTTATAAAGCTGATATACAAGAAAGGAAAATCCTACCTCTAATAATTTACAGACTTATTCAAATTGATTGGGAGAGCTGATTTGTTTTAACAATAGAATTTACATAATCATTTATCATATGTATTAATGTCACTCTTCTATAAGCTTCTGTAAAAGAAACTTTTAACAATAAGAAACACATAGCTCTTTGTAAATTCTGGATATCAGCCCTTTGTCAGATGGGTAAACTGCAAACATTTTTTCCCATTCTCTTGGTTGCCGATTCACTCTAATGACTGTTTCTTTGGCTGTGCAGAAGCTGTGGAGTTTGATTAGGTCCCATTTGTCTATTTTGGCTTTTGTTGTCAATGCTTTTGGTGTTTTGGTCATGAAGTCCTTGCCTACACCTATGTCCTGAATGGTTATGCCTAGATTTTCTTCTAGGGTTTTTATGGTGTTAGGTCTTAAGTTTAAGTCTGTAATCCATCTGGAGTTAATTTTAGTGTAAGGTGTCAGGAAGAGGTCCAGTTCCTGCTTTCTGCACATGGCTAGCCAGTTTTCCCAACACCATTTATTAAACAGGGAATCCTTTCCCCATTGCTTGTTTTTGTCAGGTTTGTCAAAGATCGGATGGTTGTAGTTATGTTGTGTTGCCTCCGAGACCTCTGTTCTGTTCCATTGGCCTATAT
>NW_016107675.1:986133-1086898 GCF_001604975.1 Cebus imitator | reverse complement strand
AAAAAAAAAAAAAAAGAAACACATAGGCAATGTATTTCATTTCTTTCACTTTCCAAAGATGGTGATAAAATATCACTTGACACTGATGTCACCTTATTTTATAATAACAAATCTATTATGTAGGTTAATTAAAATGTTGTATAGAAGAGTTTGGGATATCTTCTGTATGTAATAACAATTATGATATTACTGGTATAATGATATGACATTTCATAATTTACATTTATTTAGAAAATTATCCATTTTTTCTAATATGCAATTTTTATAAAGATGTCATGTAATTTTAACTTAAAGTTATTTTACTTAATTATCTTATGTGTACTTTCGTATACTTTTAAAATGTTAACCTTATTATAAGCAATTTCTAATATGACTTTTTTTTATAACATAACTAATAGCTTATCATGTATGGAATTAGCAATTTTATATTACTATTCTACAATTGTTTGACACATTATTTCTACTGAATGCATAATTAGAGATATTTTAGCATATTTCAATGTTTTTATATTTAATTTGATAACTTTCAGGTCAGATGAACTACTGACTTAAAGCTATGAGACTTTTTAAGGGTCTTGCTACAAGTTATACCATGAGTAAACCCTTGGGTCAGTAAGTCTCCAAAACATTTTAAATGGTAGAAAAATTTATTGTTATATAAAAACATAATATATTTAGCCATTCTTTAATTTTTGACACATTAATGTTAAGATTGTGTTGGACTATTTTGTCATTATTCACAAATTCGCTGATAATTATCTTTAGTAACATTTTAGGAGTAAAAATGTCAAGTTAAATCTTAGGAGAATTTTTAACAATCCTTATCCAAATTGTAAAAGAGTTTTCCAGCATTGCACTGAAATCTAAAATGAGGTCATAATTTAAAAAAAGACAAAGTAATTGATTTAATAGTTAATATTAGAAAATTATTGCTGTAATTTGTGATTACTTATTAATGAAGTAAGATTTTTTTTTTCAACATAATCATTAAAGTTTTGACCATCTTCTTGTAAAATTGGGAAAGATTTAGTGGCATGCATCTTCCTAGGGGCTCTGTAGGCAATGACAAACTTAAAAGATGGACCTATTTGTAAATGCTAATAATATTTACTAAGTGTGTGATACTAGAGAGTTCTTATCTTGGCAAAAAACATATTTAGCAGGACACATTCCATCTGTCTAAATGGGAAGTATACTTGTAGGTCATGATTTAACAGCGTATCTGGCTGGAGTATGAAAGAGAACCAGGAAGATATTTTTCTCTCTGCATGCATATTGGAATATAAAAGTAGGAAGAACTGTCTTAGTTCATTTTGTGCAGCTATAGGAGAATACCTGACACAGGCAAATTTATAATGAACAGAAGTTTATTTGGATCATGGTTCTAGAGGCTGGGAAATCCAAGATTGAGGAGCTGCCTCTGGTAATTGCCTTTGTCCTGTGTCATCCCATGATGAAATGCAGAAAAGCAAGAGAGTGTAAGAGACCGAGAGAGAAGGGAAGGTGGCCAAACTCATTTTTTTATTAAAATCAAGAACCCACTTCTGAGATAGTGGCAACAATCGATTCATAAGAACAGAATTTTCATCACCTTTACAACATCTCACCTCACAGAACTGTTGCATTGGGGATTACGTTTTAAACACATAAACTTTTGGTGACACATTCAAACTATAGCAAGATCCAAACCAAAACTGCTTATTCTGAGAACAATCTGTTTTCTTACTTCAAAACCAGAAACTATCTTATTTCAGAAGAAGGGGAAAATTGCGCAGCTGTACTTGAGAAGTTGAGCCCCTGCAGAGAGGCAAGCTGGATTGTTTCCTCCTTCCTGATAGTATGCTTCGAATCTGCAATTGATATCGATGTTTCACAATTCCCACAATTCTGGTAAATCAGCTTTCATAATCAATCTGTGTTAATTTATTTCCAAAATAATGTTAATATTAGTATTCCTCTATATGACTTATATTCAGATATATTTTTATATAAAGGATACTAGCAATATGTGCCTTGTGTTATGTATGTCCATCTCAGCTCTTAATTAAATTTGTTTTAAATATTCTCAGAATTTTGACATTTTGTAAAAAATGCTCTCATTGTCTTCACTTTTCATCCAAATACTCTAATTCTAAAAGTAGCAAATAATTGCTTATGGAAGTGTCAGTGTTTGCCTCTTTCTAAACATGCCAATAGTACTAGTTTAATTTAACCACCTTACTTAGCTATGTATTTTTACTGAGAAAATTTGCTTCTGCAAGTGAAAGCTGGAAGTATTTTTGTTTTCTCAATCACAAGATTGATAAGCAAAGGCAATATCTGGTTAATCACAGACTCACCCACTATGGGTTTGCCCACACGTTACTGTAATTGCCCAAACTGAGTGCAGTTTCTCCTTATGCATGTCTCCCATCTAGGTCTATTTTTGAGACTTCATTTTATACTCTCAGAACAATTCCTAGTGTGTTACAAACTTTAAAAATTGCTGAATAAAAGAGTAAAATTAATAGAGATCTAATGACATGCCTTGGTCTTTGTAAATGCCTTTATTTAATGAGGAAAACCCTGTCCTGTCTTTCTAGTCACTGGTTAGAAACGTGCTTCAGTCAGAAAGAATCCATTTATCATTTAAGCGAAGAACTTTTAAGGGTTAATAATTTTTCTGGTGCATAGGTTTTCATACAAATAATTTAATAGTGACATCATTCTCAAGTAAGAGTGATTTGGCCATTTACCAGCAGATTTTTCCATTGAAATTAATTATTACCATACATGGAATTTCACTGGAGAAAACAATTTTCTTCTGGTCTATAAACATGTACAAATAAACTATATTATAGTCTAAAAGTGATGCAGGGGTGTTACATTTTATTTATTCATTTTCTTTATTCAGATACTTTGATCATAGAACTTGCTTTAAAAATGAAGTATATCCATTGAGGAGCTTGTAAGCACGTGCATCTGGCATTACAGAAATGACTGTAATATCAGTAGTAGTAATGATAATTATAGCAGTAGTATGCAGCCATAAAGTGTTCTGATGCAGTTGGTAAAACTAGGTATTAAATGTGGCTTTGATAGCTTCATATTCTATTGTGTTTCAATGTCATATTTGGGTTCACAATTGGAAAATCACAACTGTTAAACTATTCAGAAGCTTATCATCACTGGTCATTAGAGAAATGCAAATCAAAACCACATTGAGATACCACCTTATGCCAGTTAGAATGGTGACCATTAAAAAACAAGGAGACAACAGATGCTGGAGAGGATGTGAAGAAATAAGAAAGCTTTTACAGTGTTGGTGGTAGTGTAAATTAGTGCAGCCATTGTAGAAGACAGTGTGACAATTCCTCAAGGATCTAGAAATAAATTCCATTTGACCCAGCAATCCCATTACTGGGTATATACCCAAAGTATTATAAATCATTCTATTATAAAGACACATGCACACATATGTTTATTGTGACACTGTTAACAATAGCAAAGACTTGGAACCAACCCAAATGCCCATCAATGATAGACTGGATAAAGAAAATGTGGCACATACACACCATGGAATACTATGCAGCTATAAAAAAGGGTGAGTTCATGTCCTTTGAAGGGACATGGATGAAACTGGAAACCATCATTCTCATAACACTGACACAAGAACAGAAAACCAAACACCGCATGTTCTCACTCATAAGTGGGTGTTGAACAGTGAGGACACATGGACACAGGGAGGGGAACATCACACACTGGGGCCTGGGGGATGGGAGTGCTAGAGGAGGAATAGCAGGGGGTAGGGAGATTGGGGAGGGATAGCATTAGGAGAAATACCTAGTGTAGATGACAGGGCAGTGGATGCAGGAACCTACCACCATGGCATGTGTATACCTATGTAACAAACCTGTGCCATGTGCATGTCTACCCCAGAACTTAAAGTATAATAAAAAAGAGTGTATTATGTACAAGTTAGTATATTCTCAAAAATTATACTAAAGTGAAATGCTTATATACATGTACAAAAATATTTATACATATACAGAAATTTTTCGTAGCTGTCCTACTGGTAATCACATCAAGTGGAAACTCTCAAATGTTCCAACAGTAGGACGAATAATAAATTATATAAGTGTATTTACCTTGGATTAATTTGTAAGTATTAATAAGTTTATTTAAATTTAATAAATTTAATAAACTTAAATAAACTTATTATTTAATCCATATTAATTTATAAGGATTAAATAGTAAGTTTATTTAAATTGTATTAATTTTTACTTTGCTGACAGATTTTGTAGCTACTACCTTTTCCTCAGAAACACTTTATCTTTACATCATTCTTCTTTGCATTTATCCATTTATGCATTCAGCACATATGCATTCAGCACCATGTCCTTCAGGCATTTGCTAAAATCAGAAACCAGAGAAATGTGTGCCTTGCTTGCCTCCATTCTATTGGAGATCAACTATAAGGATAGCATTAGGAGAAATACCTAATGTAGATGATGGGTTGATCGAGGCAGCAAACTACCATGGCACATGTATACCTGTGTAACAAACATGCATGTTCTGCACATGTACCCCAGAACTTAAAGTATAATAGTAATAGGAAAACACATAAATGAATATAATTTTTCAAAGTAAAATAAATATTAGCTGTCATGGAGTATATTAAGACATGTAATGTATTTGGGTAAGGCCTTTCTGGGAAGTGGACCTAGCTGTGAATTTGACTCATGAGAGAAGCCAGATATGTGAAAGACCAGGAAAATGGTTTTTGAATTGAGTGAAAATATCGAGAAGTGACAAGCATCTTGGCAGATATTTAACATAGAAAAAAAAGTCAGTATGATAAAATGTGTTACACAATTTGTATGGAATGAAGTTTAGAATACATAGGCAAGGTATCCTGTTCTATGATTCTAGGTATAGGAGAAAAGAGAGATCAAGTTTTGGGAAGGAATACTTTGACTCTTTTCCTTGGAAAACGGTCCTTATACAAAACCTTGAAGTATTATCTTTCTCTTGTGATATTCATGAATATGAAGTATCAGATTTTTTTCACTTGTGATTTTTTGCTTTTGATGTTTTTCTTTTCTGAATTTGTCCCCAAATTTGGTTAACAATTTTCAGCAATTCATTTCTTAGCAATCACATAATCTGTACAAATAACTACTCTTCTAATTGGTGATTCATACATTAAAAATTCATGGATTTTTATACATGAAATCCATACCGGATTTTTTGTGTATGAAAATCATCAATTAGAAGAGTAGTTATTTGCACAGATTATGAAAATAACAGACAATTTTAATAGGGCTTCTGAATTGGAGAATGTTTCCAAAATAAAACTGCTCAGGTAACTGGGAGGGTATCGGCTGAAAGAAGTTTTTACTCCACACTCTCCCTAACAAGCTGCTACTTAGAGCTTTAGTACAAAACAGAAAATCCATGAATGGGATAAACTACTTTGTAAAAATAAAAACAACAGGTAGAATAAGTAATAAGCACATAAATGAACAACCAATGAAAGTTTATATGGGATGTGTATTAAATTTGGTGTAGCTAACTCTAAAAGGATTTTGGTATTGAATTTACATAACAATAAAAAAGAAAACGGATGGATTTGCCAAATGTTAGAGAAAATATTTCAGTTTAATCAGCAAAGGAGTATTTGCAAATAGGTCATTCCAATATATTTAATACTCATTTCCATTAAAGGAAAATCCTTCTAAGGGAATCCCACACGCTAAACATGCCGTGAAGCTAAGTAAGAGTCTGTAGGCCTCTACTGCAGAACTTCTGTTGATATTGGATGAACTCTGAGTATAATTTAATACACTTAATTAACTCTGAGCACAATTTATTAATTAATTTAAATATGTACCATATTATGGTAAAACACATTACAGACATTTTATTACAAACACATATATAAAACGTATATATACTCTATAACTTCTTTAACATTAATGTTAAACATTAGGTAGGTAGCTCAGGCTACCTACCTGTGTGGGTACCAATAACTACATATTTCCTGAAAATTCTTAAATATACATATATATGGTATATTTACATATATATATATGCACACACACACACACACACACACACACACACACATCAAAAACTCCATCAGCTTTCTTTTCTTCATGCCTCCTCTGCACATTACTACAATGCTGTGATTCTATGGCTGATTTTGTGCCTTACATATTTAGAAATATTTATATTATAAATATATTTTGCTAATTTATGTTTCTACTCACCATTCCATAAATGCCTTTAGATATATTAATAGAGCATTCATTTTGTGTTATCTTTTCCTCTACTAATTATTATGATGGGGTATAGTATGCACGTGTGTGCTCCTTTAAATAGAGTCGCTGGTATAGTCTTTATAGTTTTTCAGGACCAGACAGTCAGGTAACAGGCTAATTTAACATCAGGATATAACTTTGATAGGCAGATTTCTTTTTACAGCAGATGTTCTCTAACTATTCTAAAATATAATAGACTTCTCCCTAAATTGTTATGAAGGAGAAATTAAATTGGGTAGAGCAGATGCTGAAATCTCAGGTGTTACTTAGTTTCCTTTATTGCTGATTCTGAGGAATCACATCATGACCTAGTAATTGTAATAATAAAATATGAAGGAGTATTTGTTGGTTCAAAGAGAAATATGACTCTCAGTAAGATGAGGATGGAAAATGTATTAATTATCCACCAATCTGTTCCCTGTTGAAATGACACATGGAATATATATAAGAGAAAATGATTTACAACAGTACTTTTAAAAAGAAAATGAGGATAGTCATTAAAGAAGATATCTCATAAATATTGAAAATGAAATAAAAAGTGAAGGCATGTCATAAAAAAAGAACAAAATCCTATCATTTGCAGAGACATGGATAAACTGGAGATCATCATACCAAGTGATATAAACCAGGCACACAAAGACAAATATCACATGTTCCTATTCATATTTGGGAACTAAGGAAATTGATTTCATGGAAATAAAAAGTAATAAGGTGGATTAACAGAATCCAGGATTGGGGAGTAATGAAAAAAGGCTGGTTAATGGGTACAAAAATACACTTAGATAGAAGTAATACCTTCCTGTGTTTGATAGGACAGCAGGGTGACTATAGTTAACAATTTATTGCATATTTCAAAACAAAATTTGAAATATGCCTAACACAAAGAAATTATAAATGTCTGAGGTGATGGATACTTTAAAGAGCCTGATTTAATCATTACACATTACATATATTAAAAATCGTGTATTTCATAACCATGTACAGTGATTATATATCTGTAAAACTGAAGACAGGTCAACTAACGTGATTTTCTGTATATAAAGGAAGGCAATGGAAGATTTGCCAGCAAATCAGTTCTCTCAGAATGCAAGGATTGCTTCAGAATTGGGGATTATTACATTCCCTGAAGCATCTCTAGGAAGCACATCTAGACTTCAGAGTGGGCATATGCCTGTTATATAATAATATTGTAATGCTATACAGTATTAGATTATATACTGGAAATTAAATAATATATTTTAGGTATTTTTATCATGCACACAAAATGGTAACTATGTGAGATGATGGAATGTTAATTTCTTTGTAGTAATCATTTCACTATGTATATACATATATATTAAAACATCATGTTGTATACCTTAAATGTATATAACAAATAATAATAAAATGTAGGGCCAGCCATGGCAACCAAGTCGTGTTGGGAAAGTTAAATGTCGCATGTTGCTTGATATGTTAAGTAACATCATGACAAGTAATGAATAGAGGCACTACTCATGCTAATCGATAGAAGCTGTAGATTAGGGAAAATAAGCTGTTCAATAGAGAAAGCGACTACACCAATTTTGATGACTTCTTTCTAACAAGCTGGTGGGTGCTTGAAATATTGTAGCTTTCTTTTTTGGTCTATATTTGGAAAAGAGGATCCCTCAAAATGTCCTAGAAAAAGTATGAGGATTTTGATTAACAGCGAATCTACTTAGAAATACCATCTAAACATAAGAAATGACAAATCAAGAGACGGGATTTGTACCATTATCTTACGATTGATGTTTATTGACTAACATTGAGGTTCCAGCCTTTGGGGTAGCTGGTTTACTTGCCTTTTCTCTTACCTCACTTAATCATCACCAAACACTATGGGGTTCCCTATTTATAATATGAAGAAACAGAAAAACGTAGAATAAAATACATTACCCAAGACAGCCTAGCTAGAAAATGACACGACTGGGATTCAAATACTGAAACGTGTAAATACAAAGCCCATAGTATTATCAAATGTGTTCTACCGTTTGCATTGTACAGAATTCTGTTGTCATTATCAGACAAAATTTAAAGGAAAAGGACAAATAGTGTATAAAATTAATCAACACATTTTGATAAAAAAAAAAAAAAGTTAACAAAATACTAACAAGTCAAGACCATCACTACCCAAAAGAAGTGATGAGGCAGGAATGGGATTAGTAGATTTCAGTAACACCAGGAGGTTTCACTACTAGAAACCATTTTAATATTTTATCATGTAAATTCTTAAATGAAAAAAAATCACATTTTTTCAAATGTGATGTAGATAATAAAACTAAAAAAAGTTTAGATAAATGAATCAAAAGTATATTTATTGAATGTGTTTAGAAGTATGAAAGTCAAGATAAATATTCATATTTAAGACATTGCAGAAATATAGTTAGATATAAATAGTCACATTCATGGCTGCTCTTTAAAATCATTTTTTAAAGCTTTTATTTGAGTTATATGTATTAGAACAAAAGCATTATATTATATAAGATTTATCTACTTTATTTATCTACTTTGAAAACCTTAGGAGAATCATTAGAATACCTGGATTTTAGTAAGGCATTCTTTAAATAGATCAGCAAAAATCAATAACTTGACTATGTAACAGAAATTACTAATTAGGAAATATAATGAAAATCAAATCCCAGTCACAGAAGTTGTAAAACTTTAAATTATGTAGAAATAAACTTTGTAAGAAATTATGAAAGTCCATATTAAGGAAACCATAAAAGTTTTACACTTTTAAAATAGGATAAGCGGTGATGCAAACCATATGAGACAGGACAAAATTATGTATGCACTTAATGCAACTGAAAGTAAATTGGCAAATCAATTTTAAATTTCATGAGAAAAAATAAGAAAGTGAGAATTTATAAAGTATTTTTAAATGTGTTTAATTATACTGTATCCCATATGTGGTAAAAACCTGTAGTAGTTAAAGGTGACATTTTCTCATAAGGGACAATGAATAGATAAATATAATAATATAAAATTTGGAAGAAATACATATGATGTTTAGGTTTTTACCATATTAAAAATGCACCATTTTCAAATCAGCCAGAAAAGAAAGTTTGAACTCTAAGTTATGAGCTTAGAAGAAAAAATATGCCATATCTTAATCTCACATTATTTATAAAACCAAATTCCAAATAATTTAGGGTTTTTAGGCAGAAATGTCTAAAAAAATTACTTGTAGAAAACACACAAAAAATCTTTTATTATAAGTGTATAGCAAATAATAAATATTGACAGCTGAAAAACGTACAATCCATATGAATATTTAAGAGATTATTTCAAAGCAGAAACCAAGACTTGTTAAGATGAAGACAAAAACTTTAAATAATAAATATTACTGCAGGGAGCTGTAAGGAGCAAGAAGTTTTATTAAACCAAGGACCAGAGTAGAAACGTACTGGGAAGACAATTTGCTGATTCAGAGGCTAGGATGGTCAGACATTGTGTCATTTTTCTACCTCTCTGTGCATTTGTGATCAGCTATCTCCTGTTGTCAAAGGTCCATAGAACCTGTTTGCAACCTCAATACTTATTGTTCCTTAAACTATGTAACAAGTATTTGCTTGTCTCAATTCTGAAATTGCCTTCTGTGAAGAAGTTAAAGTTTGGAAGTAGAAGAGTGCAGCTTCTCAATAACTCTTAAATCAATGGAACCCTATCCCTGCCTTCATTGAAATGCTGTGTCTCAAGCAAAACTTAGGGAATACATTGAGATTCTCAACATGATCGGTTTCAACTTTGTTTCTCTATGTATCTTCTTGTTCACAGGTACTCAGTGTGTAGATTTTTTAACTACTTGACTGTCAAAGTGGAGTGATTATGGATTTATTATTCATATCAAGGAAGTTAAAGATGGCATAAGTTATCATTAATTTTATGGTAATAATTCCTGGGTTTCCTTCTAATTGGCCCAAAGTAGATCTCCTTCCTACCTGGATCTCCTCCCCAAAGCTGAGTTTAGGTGTCTGATACAGTGCTATTTCATCTTCCCCATGTTGACTATTGCTAGTTGGCCATCCATATAACCATAGAGGGGAAATCTCTCTCTCACCAATGGAGGGAACAGCAGATAATATAATAAAAATACTCTTCTAGAACCTCTCATTTAAATTCAAAACTCATTTACCTAATTTTACACTGTATAATTTCACTTGGATGTCTAATAAGTATATTAAATTAAAAACTTTCAAAACTGAGTTTTAGTAGTCCCAGCACCTAGCACAGACCTTGGTACTGTTTATGCAAACAATGGTATTGGATAAACGAATGAAACTACAGGTTAAACAGAAAATTCCCCTATTATTTACATCTTCTTACAAATATGTTAAAAATAACTAGGATGTTGGACAATGATTACAGATTTTCTCATTTTATAGCTATCTTCTGTAATTATCTTCCAATTAACTGGAAACATATACGATGCTCAGGGAAATAGCAAAATATTAGAGTCAGTTGTAAAAAGTATTATCATCTGGGTCAGGAACAGGCATTCTTTCTATAGAGGGCAAGCCAACCAATATTTTAGGTTTTGCAGGCCAGCTGGTGTAGTCGGTATCCAATTCTACCACAGTAGCATGAAAATAGTTATACACAGAACAAAAATAAATGGGCATATCTGTGTCCCAATAAAATTTATTAACGCAAACAGGCTACAGCTGGGTTTGCCAAGGAGACTATAGCCTGCTGACTATTGGCTTAGGTAGCAAAATTATGCTATTTTTATTATTTTTTGTAAAACTTTTCGAAATGTCTAAATTAGCCATCATATGCTTTTCTAATAAAATCCCAGTAGATAATATTAAAAATAACTAGTAATAATTGATACATATATGTCTATGATACTGACACATATTAAATATATTTTTGCTATTAAAATTAGTTGATACACAACAGAAATGATCTCTTTCTGTAATTTGGAGAATGTAATTCAATGATGCATCTGAAAGTTGTGTCTCCAGCCACAATAAAATGAAAAAGTCATATATTTATTAACACTGCACAGTCCCCTTAGCTCTTAAAAAGTTTTTTTTTTTTCATTACTTAATTCTACTGCTCATGGCTTGCAGAAAATTGGAATGCATTTTCATGTGATAAAATGCAACTCACACACATTTTTAAAAGTCAATCTAGCATGGATCAGTAGTGTTGGAAAAAAAGCGTACTTTGAGAAACGGCACGTCAGAAGTGTTAATGTGTCTGAAAGCTCATGAATTTTCTCCTCAGACAGAGCTTGTCAGACAAACCTTGGTTCATATAGTGAATATGACATTCCTGTAAATGTGATATAGTCAAGTTACTTAAATTTACTGAGCCTCAGTTTTATCAGCGCAGAAAGGGAATTATTGGCCTCACCTCATGTATTTGTTGATAAGATAAAAGGGCCATTCAAATGTCCTAGATTAATCTCCTGCATGTCAAGCATTTGCCATAAATAACACTGTTTAATCTTTCCCTCTTTTTTCTCTTTATTTTCATCTCTAGATAGATTTCAAAGGCAAATTTAGACACAATAATATGATGGAGTATAATTTCATTAGAATTCTCTATTAATAATTAACACCAAAAGTTTTTCATCCCAGTCTTCTTTAAGTTTTGTAAACATTAGGCTCTAAAGTAATTTATCCTACAGGAAGAGTTCCCCCAGATAACTGAGCCAGTTATAATAAGGCATGAAGATGGTTCTTAGCCTCAGACCTAACGAGTCAGAAAATTTTTAGAATTAGTTTCTAGGCTGTGCATTTGCTTTTCCCTCAATTTGAAACATTTTATTAATGACCACTATATTGATCCAGTCTTTACAATTTTTTTTTTCTGTTTTTGGTCATGACACCCTGGGCCTATAGCACTCCATCTCCCAGGAGTTGACCCTTTTTTTCCATCAACCTGACCATCACGTAGAACAACCCTGAAGTTATTCAGTCTGACAATAAATATCTACAAGTTCACTTCTTTTTGCTTACCCATAGATACTGGTGAACTCTAATATTAATGGTTAAATTCTCTACTTTCATTTGGAAAAGAAATATCTAACTCCTGGAAGCACGTCTATCTCAAGCCCTCTGTGTCCAACCCATATCTTGTCCACTCTAACGTATTTCCTATCCCTCAAAAAGTCTCATTATAGGCCTGCCTGAGTCATCACCAAATAATCTCTGTTATTTTGAAGAAGATCCGTAGAGCAATAAGCAAAAGAGGAGAGATATCTAAAGACAATGAATACTACTTCCATTTTCTTCCCTTCCATGTTCTTTTCCTTGCATTTTAGTTATTTTAAACCTAACAAAAAAACTGTATTTATTCATTCATTTATTATGATTTCAACTTTTGTTTTAGTTTGGGGATACATCTGCAGGTTTGTTTCATTGTTGTATTGAGTGACATTGATGTTTGTAATACAAATGATTCCATCAACAGTGAGTTTTGTATCCAACCATTGTTTTTTAACCCTTGCCTCCCTCTTCTGTTCTCCCTCCTCCAGAGCCTACTGTTGCCATCTTTATGTCCATGTGTAATCAATACTTAGCTCCCACTTATAAGTGAGAACATGAGGTATTTCACTTTCTGTTCCTGTGTTAATTCACGTAGGATAATGGCCTCCAGTTACATCCATGTTGCTGCAAAGGACATGATTTCACTTCTTATGACTGTGTAGTATTTGATGATGTATATGTGCCACATTGGCTTTATCTAATCCATGACTGATGAGGACCTAGGTTGACTCCATGTCTTTGCTATTCAATGCTGCAATTAACATATGAGTGCATATGTCTTTTGGTAGAACCATTTATTTTCTTTTGGATATATACCTAGTAATGGTAATGACTTTCTCTAGTATTTTAAAATTCTTTAATAGAAAAAGAAGTGTTTTAATTGCAATGATAGCAATGGTAGTTGACTCATGGATTACAGGAAAAGCATTACCATTTGAATGTGACTTCTATCTAAAATTTTACTTGTCTTTGTGGAAGAACAAAAATATTTTCTGGTTCTAATTCATATCTAAAAGGTTTTTTGTGATAAATGTTATATAACACATTCTATAATATAAAATGGCATAAAGTGGTTAAATAAAAATTACCTTGCTATGATATAACTCTAATAGAAAAAGGAACATTTTTAAAATCGTAGGATTTCAAAGAATTGAATTTGTGGCCAGAATAATAAAAATTGCATGTACCCATTCTCTTGACAAGATTCTTGAGTTTGATTTTGAAGTCAATCACCTACAACTTTGCAATGACATTTTCTTACCAGTATTGTTTTTCATGTTATTGTTCAGTTTTAAAATCTTAATATAGAAGAAATAAGGGCAAATTAACAGAATCATTCTACTTAAGAAATGAGCTAAACATTTGTGCCAACTTCTATATGCATGTATACCACTATCTTATATGCAGTGAAGTATGTGATTAAAGGAAAGCTTTGCTGCCTTGTTCTATTTTATTTAAAGGTTCATAGAGTATTTCAACTGTATTATTACAGGTTCTGTACTTGGCCTTTAGAAATGATGGTGGAGTGTCACTAAAGTAGAAGCAATGTGTATGAAATCATTTTTGAAGTGTTACCATCAATAGCCAATTTTAAATTATTGATCCACTTCATCCCATACAAGCGGAAGTCACTGAGTGAGTAGTTCCAGTTTGTGGACTCAGTGAATTATAGTAATCAAATCTAGAAATTGTAAATCTACGAACATCTGTGGCTTGTTATGCATTCCAAGGATGAAATTGTGACCTTCTTATCTCCTGCAGGTGCAGATCGCTTCTTGGCCTTTTGGCTAAGATCAATTGTAGTATCTGTTCTTATCAGTTTAATATCTGATACATCCTTTATCCAAAATGAAAATTGATTTTCTCACGTCCCATCACAACCTATCATGTATCAAATTACCTTTTGACTTACAGCTAGGTGAATCAGCGGTTTCTAATAATAATGACATATGAGTGAATTTGTGACAGATGACTAAGCTGGTGTATCTCTACCAGCAACATTGAATTTAGCACTATACTCAAGAATTGTGCCAGTTTTGAGTATCACAAAGATCTAGGTCAACTTCAACTACTCAAAGACTGGCAATTTGCACAGTAAACATATTCCTTCATTATAGCAATAGGCCTTTAACATTTGCCTTAATTAATTCATTTCATTGCGATAACTTTAAAAATATTTTCTTATTCAAATATAAAGATTTTTGACAGAAACTTCTGGATTCGTTTCTAATATGGAAATGTCAGATAAATTTGTATATAATTTTGGTTCTCCTCTAACTTGTAAGAATACATTTTTTTCTAAGAACTATTTTTATATAATTTTAGATTATATTCTCAGTGCTATCAACTGGATTTGTAATGATACAAATTTGTAATATATTTGAAATGCAGGTTGGCACCTGTGTCTGGATAGGGTCAGATGTCTATTTGGGCATCTTCTTGACGAACTCTGTGAACTATCACATCTAAATTTATATATTTATTTTCCCTCATTTTCTCCATTTTGTTTCAAAATTATCCTCATTTTTTCTTGCCTCTTACTCCTATCATAGTTTTACCCCTTTTTCCTCTTCATTATAAACAGTGGTATTTTTATTATCAAAATATCATTTCATTAATTCATATATATTTATGGCATTCATGTATTCAACATGTATTAAACAATTACTTTATGTCATAAAGATGACTAATAAATAAGGTATTAAAGATGTATCAATATTTTGACTGAAATAAGTTTGCATTTGAGCCTATGAGCGGAGTTTTATTTAAAATATGTGATCCTTAAAAATCAGTGAAGCGTAATGGTTAATATTAGGTGTCAAGTTAATTGGATTGAAGGATGCCTAGGCAGCTGGTAAAGTGTTGTTCCTGGGTATGTCTGTGAGGGTGTTGCCAGAGGAGATTAACATTTGAATCAGTGGACTGGGAGAGGAAGACCCATCATCATTGTGGGTAGGCAGCATCCAATCAGCTGCCAGTGTGGCTGGAACAAAGCAGGTGAAGAAGGTGGGATAAGCTGGCTTGCTGAGGTTTTTCACTTTCATCTTGCTCTCATGCTGGATGCTTTCTGCCCTTGGACATTATACTCCAGGTTTTTGACCTTTGGACTGTTGGACTTAAACTAGTGGTTTTCCAGGGGATCTTGGGCCTTCAGCTGCAGACTGAAGGCTGCAGTGTCAGCTTCCCTACTTTTGAGGTTTGGGGACTCCGGACTGAGTCACTATAGGTTTCTTTGCTCCTCAGCTTGCAGATGACCTATGTGGGGCTTCACCTTGTGATTATGTGAGTCAATTTTCCTGAATAAACTGCCTTTCATATATACATATCCAATTTGTTCTGTCCCCCTGGAGAACCCTAATACATGTGGCTTTCAACTAGAATAAAGTAACTGGAACTAAATTTAACTTCCCGTCTTAAACACATTAAAAGTTGAGCAAATGTATGAAACAACAGCTTTCAAATTTTGTAGAACTGGCGGACCTGGACAGTTATTCCTGACACAAAGAAAACAAACAGGATAAATTATATGATTGCCCCATATTATAGAGTAGAGAAAGTTTTCAAGGCACAATACAGGACAACAGAAAAACATAAAATGAACCTTCCCATCCTGATGTGTTTAAAATAGAATTAAATATTTAGGAAGATAGAGGTAGCTAAACTCCATATGTGGAGTACTGTAGAGACAGCTGCCCAAATGGAGCTAGACAGGAAAACTGAAACATCTGGAGAGAGGCCCCCTCAAGAGTTCAGCTGAGTACTGATCATTGTGTGCATGTGATGAAACTATTGGAAGCTGGTGAAAAAACACCAGAGACAGGTGAAATGTTCCCCCAAAGCCCACCTCTAAAGAACTGTTAGTCAGTATTGACTGGTCTCACATGTAGGTAGTATCTCAATAGAATTTTTTAAAAAGTTCATCAATAGACCCAAACATGTTCACTAATATTGGCAAATATACCAAGTCAATTTTAAGGAGCATGGATAATGCTATCAACAAATAGTGCTGGATCAGTTAGATAACAATATGGAGAAAAATATTCAATTCTTATTTAATCTTACATATAAAGTAACAAAATCAACATAAATTTAAGGAACAAAATAACTGTAATTAAGAATATGAATTTCTAGAAGTTAATAATTAATGTCCTTGAATTTGTCAGCAATTTCTTAAATAGAATTCAAAACTCATTAATTACTAATTAAAAAATGAAATTAAAATTCATCATCATTAATGTCAAAAAGCTTTCTCTTTCTAAGAAGACATCATTTTAAAAATCAAAAAGCAAATTACAGACTGAGGAAAAAAAAGTGTAAAATATGTATCCTCCAAAATTTTGTTTAATATATAAGGAGTTTTAGAGTTTTATTATTTACTAATTAGAAGATAACTCAACAAAAAATGTACAAAGAATATGAATAGACGCTTCAACAAATATATGTATGGAAACAAACACATGGAAAGAGACTGAAATCAACAAACCCTCAGGAAAAAGTGAAAATAAAAACTACTTTGAGGCACTTTTACATGCCATTAGAATGGCTAAAAATTTAAAGAGACTAATTATAACAGTTATTACTGAATATGATTAAAAATGGACTCTCAAATACTTTCGGTAAAAATGTAAAATGGTATAATTATCATGAAAAGCATATTGTCAATTACTTAAAAATCAACCATATTCTTGCCACACAGTTCAGCCGAAGTGTTTAGCTTTATTCAGTTAATCACCTAAGTATTTAATGAGATATCAAAATGAGTTCTCACAGACTTACATACTAATGTTGATAGCATCTTTGTTTATAATAGCTAAAAACACAAAAATTGTCATCATCTATAGTGATAGAGAGCAAATTCCTGTTTGAGATTACAGAGGGTCAAAAGGATACTTTTTATTTTATTCAATTGTGGCAATGGTTTTGCAGGTTTGTAAATATATGGGCATATACTTATAGAGGAACATATGCATATGTCAAACCCATCACATTCTATACCTGGCAGAACTTACTGTACATTGTTTTACATAATTTTTAAAAGAAAACTGATTCAAAACACTTAAAAATATACTATATTTGTTAAGTAAAAATCTTTCAAAACTGTTTAGATATTAAGAAGACAGGACATTTATTCAAGTCTCTAAATTCTCTAATGCATTAGCTAAAGTGATGTGAGAATTTAGATATAATCACTATCGTGTTAATTACATAAAAACTGTCTAGATAATATTTTTACTCTTCAATAATTATTCAAAGATTCGTATAAAATTGTTTTTCTATTGCTCAGTTTTAATATTCATTTATTTAGATTCTAACTCCTTATGCTACTGATAAACTGTTAAAGAGGTAGTGTAAATCAGTTAAGGTCAGGGTCTCTCATGATATCCAAGTCACACAACTTTTGTTATGTAAATGTGGTAATCAGTCATACATTTTACGCTACTTTGTTTTTTATTATATTAGTTGAATATTTGCAAATTATCTGCATTTTGCACTTTATATAAAAATATGTCTATGTGAAACAAATGAAATTCAAAACTAGTAAAATATTAAAATTTATACTAACGAAATATATTTAAACATTGTCATCTAAGGACATAAAGTGTTAACACGCAAAAAGCCAACATCAATTGTATTATTTAAGAATTAAGGATTTGTGCAAGAAATTAGACATCTCTGTACGTAAACATAATAATAACTTTTCAACAGATAAAAGGACAATGAAAATAAGCTCAAATATTGTGACACTATTTTTTATCTCAGAAAATCAGTGATTTCACTCTGACAATTTTATAAAAATCTAATACTTTCAGTGGAAATAAATGCCCAGAGGTTTGAATAAACATAAAAGGCATAAAATACATAACTGAAATTACTACAGAATCTCCTTAAAATCTTATTGCCTTTTAAATTTTAATTTTAAAGTTTTTCAAATTTTAATTAATTTTTCTGTTAAACTGTTAACTTATTTTTTATCATTCATTCTTATGTAATTTGAAGGTGTATTTTTAATTTAGTTTTTGAATATTCTGCTTTAAAACTTACTAAATTTATTTAACCTTGAGTTATATAAATATCTAAATATCTCTAGGCACCATATTGTCTTCAGTAACAAGACAGATAATTCAGCATACTTTAATTCACTCTGAAATATTTTGCCATCTTCGCTCTATTACTATTTAGAATTATAGTCCTCCATTTTTATTACATAAAATGAGTCAATTCTTACTTTCTTATAAAAATGTACTTAATTTTACTAGGGTCATAATTTACTATATCCACAGGCTAAAGAAGGAAAACAACAGATTGCTTTAACAGATGTGACAAAATCCAACAAATATTACTACAAAAGAGAAAAATACAAAGTAGTTATACTTGTTGTAACTGATAGTTTACTATAAAGCCAGAGAAATCAAAACAGGTTAATGTTATATTAATTAAATTGAATAAACACAGTATAAGTAATTTATTTTAAACAAAGATGAAAATAAGAAAGAAAGAATTATCTTTTTAATGAATTTTACCAAAAATGGCAAACATTTTAATGGTAAGGAAAAATATTACCTCACAAGTTAAAAAACAATCAGTTTGAATAAATTATGAACATAGATACACAGCTAAACTTATACAATTTATTAAAGAATACATAGGAAGAAGGTCCTCTTTGGCAGGGCTCATAAACAACTGTAGAAAATATATAACAAATTAGTTTCAGACAAGATTTCTGGGACTGATTTTGAAATTCACAATTAAGAAAATGGAAATGTAAGTTACACTTGGGTTAATATGCTAACAATAATTATATCTCATAAGTGACTTTATTCAGAATAAAGAACTATTTTTCAGCTCAAAAACAAGAAGACAAACCTCCCAATAAACAATTGTCGTAACATGTAGACACTTCACAAAAGAAGATATACAGACAACCAATTAGCACATAAAAATATGTTGAATGTCATTACCAATTAGAAACATGCCAATTAAAACCTTAAAAGTTTATCATGTCTTCAGAGACACAAGAATGGCTAATATTAAAACGACCAATGACATCAAAAATTGACAAGGATATTGAACAAGGGGAATTTTCAAACACTGCAAAGTATGTAAAATAAGATAGCCTTGTTGGAAAATATTGATAATAGCTAAAATTATTAGGCTGAGAAGAAGAAACCAGACTCAAATAGTACATACCCAATTTTTCTATTTTTATGAAAATTTATTATTTTAACTTTTAAGTTCTGGGATCCCTTTACTGGTTTGTTACAGAAGTAAACTTGTCTCATGGGAGTTTGTAGTACAGATTATTTTGTAACCCAGGTATCTAATATAGTACCCATTAGTTATTTTTTTCTGACTTTCTCTCTCCTTCTACTGTGTACTCACCAGTAGGCCCCTGTGGCTGTTGTTCCCCACTATGTAGTCCATGTGTTCTCATGATTTGTCTCCTGCTAATATACATGAGAACATGCAATATTTGGTTTTCTGTTCCTGTGTTAGTTTGCTAAGGAAAATGGCCACCAGCTCTATCCATGTTCCTGAAAAGGACATAATCTTGTTTTTTTTCATGGCTGCATGGTATTCCATGGTGTATATGTACCACATTTTCTTTATTCAGTGTACCATTGATGGGCATCTTGGTTGAATCCATGTCTTTACTATTGTGAATAGTGCTGCAATGTATATATGTGTTGATGTACCTTTTTATAGAATGATTTATATTCCTCTGACTGTGTAACACTAATTTGCTGGGTCAAACAGTAGTTCTGTTTTTAAGTCTTTTAGGA
The DNA here is from genome assembly GCF_001604975.1 of Cebus imitator. Lineage (NCBI taxonomy): Eukaryota > Metazoa > Chordata > Mammalia > Primates > Cebidae > Cebus > Cebus imitator. The sequence continues at coordinate 1,066,798 of NW_016107675.1, read as the reverse complement.
ATTGTCACTTACACTGTTTTCCACTATGGTTAAATAAATTTGCACTCTCAGCAACATTATGTAAGGGTTTCTTTGTCTCCACAACCTTGACAGCACTTGTTATTTATTGACTTTTAAATAATAGCCATTCTGACTGATATGAGATGGTATCTCATTGTTGTTTTGGTCTGCACATCTCTTAATGATCAGTGATGCTGAGCTTTTATTTTATATGCTTGTTGGTCACACGTATGTCTTCTTTTGAAGTGTCTGTTCATGTTTGATCACTTTTTAATGAGGCTGTTTCTTTGTTGTTATAGATTTGTTGAAGTTCCTTATAGAGGCTGGCTATTAGACCTCTGTCAGGTGGATAGCTGTAGGCTATCTGTTTACTCTGCATAGTGTCTTTTGCTGAGTGGAAGCTCTTTAGTTTACAATAGTTAGATCTCATTTGTCAATTTTCACTTTTGATTTCAATTGTTTTTGGCATCTTTGTTATGAAATCTTTCCCCATCTCCATGTCCAGAATGATATTTCCTAGGTTGTCTTCCTTGGTTTTTATAGTTTTTAGTTTGACATTTATGTCTTTGATCCATCTTGAGTTGATTTTTATATATGATATATGGAAGGGGTCCAGTTTCAATCTTCTGCATATGGCTAGCCAGTTACCCTAGCATCATTTATTGAATAAGGAGTCTTTTCCTCATTGCTTGTTTTTATCAGCTTTGTCAAAGATCAGATGGTTACAGATGTGTGACCTCATTTCTGGGCGCTCTATTCTGTTCTATTTGTCTATGTGTCTGTTTTTGTGGCGGTACTGTGCTGTTTTGGTTACTGTAACCCATGATCACCTCAATAGAAGCAGAAAAGGCTTTCAGTAAAATTCGACATTGCTTCATGTTAAAAGCCCTCAATAAACTCAGTACTGAAGGGACATACCTCAAAATAATAAGAGCCATCTATGACAAACCCATAGCGAATATCATACTGAATGGGCAAAAGCTGGAAAGATTCCCTTTGAAAACTGGTACAAGACAAGGGTGCCCTCTCTCAACATTCCTTTCCAACATAGTTTTGAAAGGCCTTGCTAGAGCAATTATGCGAGAGAAAGAAATAAAAAGCATCTACATAGGAAGATAGGATGTCAACTATCCCTGTTTGCAGACAACATAATTCTACATCTAGAAAAACCCTGAAGTCTCAACCCCAAAGCTCCTTAAACCAATAAATAACTTCAGCAAAGTCTCAGGATACAAAATCAATGTTAAAAAATTACTAGAATTTCTATGCACCAATAACCATCAAGAGCCAAAATAGGAATGCATTCTCATTCATAATTAACACAAAAAGAATAAAATAACTAGGAATACAGCTCACCAGGCACGTGAAGGATCTTTACAATAAGAACTACAAAACACTACTCAGAGAAATCAGAGATGAAGGACAGGAAGTATCAATATCATTAAAATGGTCACACTGCCCAAAGCCTCTTTATAGATTCCATGCCATTCCTAAAAACTACCAATTATATTCTTCACAGAGCTAGAAAAAGCTATTTAAAAATTCATGTGGAATCAAAAAAGAGCTCAAATAGCCAAGGTAATCCTAAACAAAAAGAACAAATATGGAGGCATCAGGCTACCCAACTTTGGACTATACTACAAGGCTACAGTGACCAAAACAGCATTGTAATGGTACAAAAACAGACACACCAAAATTTAGAATAATCTTAAGTAGTCCATAATGACAGAATCAGATAAATGATTTTCTGTGATTGGAGCTGTTGATGTGTTTTGGGTTGAATTGTGTCCTGCCACCCAGATACATGCTGAAATCCTAACCCTCAGTATCTGTGATTGTGTCCTTATTTGGAAATGAGGTTCTTGTAGATGTAATTAAGTTAAGATAAGGTAATATTCAATTAGGGTAAACCCTAGTCCAGTAGGACTGGTGTCCTTCTCAAGAAAGAAGCAGAGACACAGAGATGTAACTGCCATGAGAAGGGAGACAGAAGGAAAATATCTATGCTAATATGGAGGCAGAGATTGAAATAATACACCAGCATGCCAAGGAAGGCCAAGGATCAATGGCCACCAGCAGAAGCTAGAGAGAGGGAAAGAAGAATTCTACCCAGTGACTCAGAGGAAGCAAAACTGAGCTGACATCTTGATTTCAGACCCCTGGCGTCCATAACACTGACTAAATAAATACATGCTGTCTTAGTCACCAAGTCTGTTATACTTCATTAAAGAGTCTTAGGAAACATGTAAAGATTTCACTACTAATAGAGGGGGTGTTACTGTAACAAATACCTAAAAATGTGGATATTACTTTGGTTTTGAGTAATGGATAGTAGCTATATAAATTGAGTGGCTTGATACTTAGAGGAAACACTAGATTTCCTTGAGGAGTCTGTTTTGTAGAAATGTAGACGTTAAAGGGATTCTGGTAACGGCTCAGAAATAGGTAAAAGAGTTGGAGAGAAAGGTTCTATCATCTTTAGGGAATGCATATATAGTAATGAACAGAATGCTGTGTGAAATATAAACATTAAAGCACTTTGTGAACCCTTGGATTGAAAGAAGGAACATGTCATTGGACACTGGAGGAAAGGTTTTCCTTGTCATGAAGTGCCAAATATCTTGAGTGAATTATGTTCTTCTTTTGGATGGAAAGTAGAACTTGGAAGTGATTCACTTGAATATTTAGCTAAGTAAATTTTCAAGTTAAGTGTGAAAGATGTAACTTCATTTATCTTAGTTGCTCGTAGTAAAACCCGGCAAGGGAGAGATACATTAAAGAATGAATGGTTAAGAAAAGAACAATGAGCACTTGATGATTTGGGTAATATTTACCCTACCCAGATAGTGTGCTCTGAAAACGGGGTAAGGGTATGCCTGGAAAATATTTTGCTGAAAAGAGTAAGCATGCAACTCACTGATCCAATCAACCAGCTCAGTAGCAGGCAGGAATTGAGTTCGGATTTTCTAGGATTGGTGCATGGAGAGTCCTTGTATCCAATGATATGGTTCTTCTCAGCATTCACAGGTGATTTCTTTTTTCTTTTATTTCTTTGAGATGGAATCTCAGTCTTTCACCCACACCGGAGTGGATTGGCCCGATGTTGGCTCACTGCAACTGCCACCTCTCGGGTTCAAGGGATTCTCGTGCCTCAGCCTCCTGAGTAGCTGGGACTATAGGTGCTGACCACAATGCCTCAATAATTTTATGAACTTTTAGTTGAGAGGAGGTTTCACCATGTTGGCCAGGCTGGTCTCGACCCCCTGATGCCAGATGTTCCACCCGCCTCAGCCTCCCAAAGTGCTGTCATTATAGGCATGAGCCACTGCACCCAGCCTGCTGTGTTGATTTCTTAAAATAAGACGACAATAAAACTTGCCATAGTGATTGACTCTTCTCATAAAAGGTTTCTATGTAGCATATATTGCTGTTTGATAGCATTTTACCCAAAGTGGTACCTCATTTAAAATTGGAGTCAATACTCTCAAACCGTGCTGCTTTATCAACTACATTTATGTAATATTCCAATTCATTTGTTGTTATTACAAAAGCATACAAAGCATCTTCACCAGGAGTAGACCTGACCTCAGGAAATCTCTTTCTTTTCCCATCCAATAAGAAATGACTCCTCATCCGCACAATTTTTATCATGGGACTGTGGCAATTCAGTCACATCCTTATGCCCCCCATTTAATTCTAGTTCTCCTGCTATTTTTACCGTATCTGAAGTTACTTTCTCCACCAAAGTTTTAAACCCCTCAAAATCATTCATGAAGGTTTGAATAAACTTTTCCCAAACTCCTGTTAATGTAGATATTTGACATCCCATGAATCGCAGATGTTCTTAATGGCATCTATAATGGTGAATCTTTTACAGAATATTTTCAATTTTCTTCACACATATCCATCAGAAGAATCACTCTATATATATCCATCAGAGGAATCACTATATATATAGCCTTAAAAAATGTGTACCTTAAACAATGAGACTTTAAAGTTGAAATGACACCTTGGTTCATGGGCTGCAGAATGGATGTTGTGTTGGCAGGCATGAAAACACATTATTCTCTTCATACATCTCCATCAACACTCTTGGATGACCAGGTGCATTTTCAGTGAGAAGTAATACAATGAAAGAAATCTTTTTTTTTCTTTTTTTCTGATCAGTAGCTCTCAACAGAGGGTTTAAATATTCAATAAGCATTGCTGTACAGATGTACTCTCATTCAGACTTGCTTGTTCCTTTTATAAATCACAGGCAGAGTAGATCTAGCATACTTCTTCAGGGTCCTAGAATTTTCAGAATGATACATAAGATTTGGTTTCAACTTAAAGTCACAAGCTGCATTAGCCCCTAACAAGAGTATTAGCCTGTCCTTTGAAGCCAGGCATTAATTTCTTCTCTCAAGCTACGAAATTTCTAGATGGCATCTTCTTCCAATAGAAGGTTGTTGTGTCTACATTGAAAATCTGCTCTTTAGTTTAGCTACCTTCACATGCTGTTGAAAAACATGCCACTGTTAGAATTGCTTGATGCTGGGTTGCCACAAATTTTCAATTTGTAACAAATGTAATATCTGTGAAGCACAGTAAATTAAAACACAGTAAAATGTTACCACATTTTTTATTCAATTTGAAATATTTTCTTTCTCTTTTGCATGTTTTCAGATTATTTATAAATATAATGTCTATGTAATGATTCACTTGTGGCTGGGGGAACATTGAATTATGACCATTCTTTGCAATTTGTATTCATCATGCTTCCCAATCTCAATTTTTATAAATGTTTAATATGCAATTGTAAAGAACAGTTTGTTAACTATATTATTCAGATCTTCAGTGTTCATAGGAATGTAATTCCTGGTAGCTATATAAAATATGACAATATAATAGCACATTCTGAAAGTATATTTGGGAATTTTCCTATGTTTTATATATGTGATTATGTTTATCAAGACTATATACATCATTTTGTCTGGTTTTCCAGATCAGATAATTTTCATTAATCTCTTTTTGTGTTATTGACTAACATAAAGAGAGATTAATTACTTCTAATTAATTCATTCTTTTTGAATTGTTTCCCCTGCAATTTGTATATTGGTGTTCTAAACACTAGCATCTAAGAATGTGACCTTGTTTGGGAATAGGGCCACTGCAGATGTGATTCGTTAATTAGGTCATTATGGTGGGCTTTACTCCAATATGATCAATGTTCTTATGTAAAGGGAAATTTTGGACGCAGACACACATGGGAAGAATGCCATATGAAAATGAAGCAGAGATTGGGAAAATACTCTTGCGAGCTAAGGAATGTCAGACATTGCCAGCAACTACTAGAAGCAAGGTGTCATGAACAAAATGTTTTTATCCCATTAAAGTTTATGTGTGAAAGACTATCCTCAATGTAACAGCCTTTGGAGGTGGGGACTTTGGGAGGTAATTAGATCAGGAGGCTGGAGCCTCTAGGAATAGGATTCGTGCTTTTATAAGGAAAGGCATGAGAGAGCTTGCTTCATCACTCTGCTCACTGCCATGTGAGGAAGCAATCTGCCAGCTCACTGATCTTGAACTTCCCAGCTTCCAGACTGTGAGAAATACATGTGTTGTTTAAGCTGCCCAGTCTATGGTAATTTGCTAATGTAGCACAAGCTGACTAAGACACTAAGGAAGAGGAATGAAATAAATTCTTCCCCTTCCCCTTCAGAAGGAACTACACCTGACAACCCTTCATCTTGGATTTCTGGCCTTCAGAACTGTGAAAACATAAATTTCTGTTGTATAAGCCACCAACATTGTGATACTTTACTATGGCAGCCATAGCAAGCTATTAGAATCATCAGTGTGCGATCAATGCATTTTTTATTTAAGATATATTTCCTCTATTCCAGAATTTTCTTTTCATTTGTGTTTATTTGTTCCAATCTCCGATGGATATTCTTTTACCTTTTTATTTATAGCAAACATTCTTTCATTACATTAAACATAATGAAAATTCACATGTAAAAAAAATCTTAGTGTGATAAATCCAACATCTCAGTTATTTCAGAGTTACTATCTCCTGCCTTTCTCTTGAGAAAGTGACATGTGTGTCTGTTTCTTCCAAGTCTGGTAATTTTAAATTGCATCCTATGCTTTGTGAATGCTACGTTATGTTCTATCTGAATTCTGTTGTAGTCCACTAGATAGTGTTGAGATTCTCATTTGTTTGCTTGTTTTAGTGACAAAATAAGTCAGCTGGGTTTAATCTGGAAACGCTATCTCTGGGACAGAATGTTAAATTACAGTTGAGGCATTATAACCTATACTCCTATACTGAGCTCCTTTGACTTTGTCCTATGCATAAGTGGCTCAGGAGTGAGCCAGAGGTTGTTGCAGGGTTTATGGGAAGAACACATGTCTGTCTGTCTCGGACTCTCTTTCCTGGTGCACAACCCACCTATGTACATACACACATTTTGCAGCACCTGTGGTTGTCCCTGTCTCTTTTTCATACCTCTTTTGTGGACATTTTATCTGAGTTTTATCTACTATATGTGGTGAAGTGCAGCATGCATTCCAGCTAAAAGTTGCTAAAGACAAGAAATTTGGCTTCTGCCATTCTGTTCTTGCAAATGTTTACTTCCTTTTAGAATCTTTCTGCATTCTTCATTTTACAGTGCATTCAGGTTTTTGTTTTTGTTTTTTTCAGTCTGTATAGTTACCTTTATTAACAGCATTTTTCCTTAATAGCTTTAAAAGGTAATATTTTCTCTTAACTCTGTATACATATACCTATGGTCACTGTAATTTTAAGAGCAATAATTAGATTCAGAAATCTATAGATAATAAAACTGAAGTCATTCTTATTTTGGATAAAAAATTTACATTACTTGTTTATTTAATAAAGGAATAAGTTTTTAATTTTCTAGGCTATTACACATGAAATGCCACTTTTTTGTTTTATTACATTTTTGAATAGCTTTAGGACATAGATCTCAGGGTGCACTTTATTTTAAATATATGAACATATAAAATTACTTTAGAACTGCTCTACATTTTACATTCCATTCTCCAAGTCTCTAATTCTACTTCTTCAATTTCTTTGTAAAACTATTCTGATTAATTTCTTTATTGCCTAAAATATTATTTGCCAAGTGCTAGAATAAGTCATATTTAATGTATTGATTTGAAATTCTTAAAAAGAAGGAATTTAATGATAATGTTGGCACACACTTAATTCCATCAGTGTGAAAAATTGGCACTGTAAGAAAAGCTTCATTTTTTAAATTTCAGTTTATCTCTGTCATAAAACTGTATAAAATATTGTGTCAGTGCTTCATTTATAAAATGTAAGGTGGTACTATCCAAATAATTTATTTTATTGCCACTAACAGAGGTAGAAGCCCCCAAAATAAGGTAAAAATCTCTTTTTAATTTTCAAGAGAGGTAAAACTGAGATGCTATGATTATTCATGGCCAGGGGCTTGCTGCTATCTGATTACTGAAAGAGTCTGTCTCTATATAATGTAATTTTTGAGGAAGGAAAATTTACAGTTAGTCAGAAATTAGATTTATTTTCTGTGAGCTTACAAATATTCAAATGAAAAACAAAATCAAATATATAATCTTTATCTTGAGAATTGCTTACTAAACAAAATGTTGATTTTTACTGTGAAAAAACAAAGTCTTTTATTGATAATCAGTTTCTTTTAGATCTCGAAAAACAGAAAGATGTTAAGATAATGTTTCAGCATGTTTAAAAATCTATAATATAAAAGTTTACATTATTTCTTTTTGCCCATAATGCCTTCTAGGTGATGGTGGGCCAGGCTAAATCTTCATGTTCTTCTTTAGAATAAAATTTAAATTCATGTATAGTAGTAAGTATTAACATCCATTAATCAGTGCACTCATAGTAGCAACTGTGTTGGCACCATATACCAACAGGATTTCCTTTTTGTGGCATTAGTTGCAACGTAGAAATAGGGTAGGGATTTGAACATTAAAATTATCTACGCTCATTCCAGAAAAAACAAGTCTATCTATCCTAAATAATATTCTTTCAATTTTAAATTCAGAGATTATATGCTTGATCTGTCATCACAGATCCCTAATTTATGTTTTATAATGGATAAATATTATTTCTTAATATGGTTGTATATATTTGTCCAGCCAATTTTCTACTTGGAATTAGATAGAGCCATATAACTAATTTTGAAATGTATTAGATTATTTCTTGATTGTAGAGTCAATAATTTTGCAGTGATTTCATCTTATCATCAAATTGGACTTCATATGAGCTATTCACATTTTTCCCTCAAAAACCAAGTAAATTATGGGATGGCTTAGGACCTAATGAATTAGTTAACACAGATTTTGAACAAACTTTTATAAAGCTTGATAATCCAATTGCTGTAATCTATCACATGTATGTCATTGCAATAGTATAATATATATTATGTAATATAACTACCTAACAATGTAATATTTATTACAAGCTCTAATTTGCATGCTTATAGTATCTATTTACATATTTAATTTTGATTTATCATATTACTTCTATATATATTTATTTGCTTGATAGAAAATTAGATAATTAAGCTAGTTTATACTACTTCTGTCTTCCTGCTATTGTGAATTTGTTGTGAATCTTCTTGTACCCTTTGCCATGTATGTTTTTTCTCCTCTATTTTGTGAGAATTGTTAAAGTTCATTGGTTAAAAAGAGGTTAAATAAGATTGGAATTTCATCCACTCACACACAAAAGATGAGAGAGACTAAGGTTACTGGACATCGTCTTCCAGAGCCTCCCAGGAACTCAGCTCCTCCAATGCATCGTTCCATGGTGACTTGACAGTATCTCAACATGGGATGAGCAAAAGCACCTCGTGCTTGGATGCTGTGGAGCCACCAAAAGCTCAACTCAGAAAGTCAAAGACCTCTGAGATTTATCCTATTTATTTTAAGGTGACTGCTTCTTTGGCCTGAAGAATTCCTGTCACCACGGTCAAGATTCTGCCAATTTTGCTATAGAATGCTACTGAGTAAGTATTTGGTTTCATTTGTGTTTTCAGTTTTGACATTAGATAATTCGAGTATGTCCTCTTAAGCTAATTATTGTCTTTTAACTCATTCCCTGCTTCATTGTGTATATCAATCTTGCTTTCTTAAAATGCCATTTTTGAAGCAATTTTTGACAGTGGCCTAAGATTTCAAATTCTCAATCATCTGTCTATTATTGTAGCACAGATTCAGATGTACCTTCAAGTACATCTGCCACTGCACACATGTAGAAACACACATTCACACATAAACATGCTGAACTCTAGCACCAACCTCTCCCATGGAAAACCCACTTCTCTGGTCGGTCTGCCCTGGAACATAGGTTGTCGTTGTAAAGGCACCTTCATTTTCCTGGTGTGAAACCTACACTAACAACAGACAGGGCAGAAGTCTTCATTCTATAGACCTTGCTTATGTTAAGTCTTTGCTCTTGGACACAGGACCATTTTCCAAAAGCACAGAGCTACAGATTTCTTTTCACAAAGCTTATTTCATCTGCTCCATGTTTGAAGACCTAAGATGAAAATACAAAGAGGTATGTCTTCCAGGGAGAGGTTCTGGGTGGAATCTTGTACTGTGTGCAGAAGAAGGGCCTGGGGGATCTCCTTAATTTGTGGAGAAGAACCTCCTTTCTAGTTAAGATTGCAAGATACAGACAGAAAAGTCAGTAGACATCAGGTAGAAGCCTGAAATGTAAAAACTCAGTGCACCATGCAGAATTCCAATTCTTACCACGACTTGGGAATAAGAAGTAAGAGTACCTTGAACACTCCCCTGATGGCCTATAATGTTCTAGAGTTGGGTAGAAACTAAGGGTCCCACTAACAATCCTGAAGCCCACTTGCAGGACTAACAGGACACTGTACATATAGCAAGCCACCTGATAAAACGGATTTGTACAATTCTTATGAAAAATCTTTTCTGTGTTTGAAAATTTCTCCTCCCTAAACTACTCTTGGGAAAATGAGATTTTGAGCTTATCCATCATGATTTACTCATCTGCTACTTGGTTAAAGCTAAGAACCTAACAAAAGCAAAAAGCATAAAGGGAAATTCATTATTTATGTGTGTCATATATATTTCCTACTTGCAGTATGCTCTTTGCTCCTCTTGCAAATTATAAACTGTCAGTTCTCTTGACTCTAGTTCTAATTTTTCCATGCTAGCAGAGGGCAAAAAATAATTTCCTAGTGTGTTTTGCTCTGGGACATCTGGTCTTTTTTTGAAAACACAGGAAAATATAAGGAGAGCAAACACTATTCCTCTAAAGATCACCTCTTTGTCCATATGAATTATGCAGCTGCACTAAGGAATGACATCTAAAAAATGGTACAGCTGTAAATGCACCAAGAGATGCCTGCACATGTACCCTTTGACATAAAATAAAAGTTAAATAAAATTTAAAAAGAGATGGATAACACAAACCTACACAAAAAAACGGTCAATAAACCTTTACTCTTCCAGCCTTTTTCTCAAAGTCTTTCTAATCTGTACCATATCAGAAGTTGACATTGTGACAGGAAGATTTAGTAAAGTACATAGAGTTACATTTGAAAGAAGATTATTATAAGACTCTAAAGACAAGCTATATAAATGGTATTTATTTATTAATTTATTTTTAGTGATAGAATCTTGCTATATTTTCCATATTGGCCTCAAATTCCTGGGATCAACTAAATCTCCTGCCTCAGTCTTTTGAGTAGCTGGGACTACAGATAGAATTATTTTAATAAAGTAATTAATAGGCTATTAAACTAATGCTCAATGAGATTGTCATTCTATCTGAAAATAAACATAACCTGATTAAAAACAAATTGAAAGAAAAGTGAAGAACTTGAAGCAATCCAGATATAAGTTATAATGTATAAAATCTGTTTTATGCACTTTGTAAACAAGACCAAAATCACTTTTTCACTGGTTAAAGGAAATTACCAAAAAAAAAAAAAAAAAAAAAAAAAGTGTCTTGATTTTCTAGTAAGTTTATTAACGTTTTTAAAAACACTTTCAGAGAAGTACATCCTATCTGTCTAAGACTTCTAACATATTTAGTATGTGACAACTGATGTTTTTTATCATGTGTAAAAATATTAAGAGAAATCACTAAAAATGAAGAAGTATTTTATTGGTACTAAATTTAAACATACTAATGAGGGCAAAACACTGATACTATTGTACAAAATATAAGACATCACAATTTAAATATTAAGTATTATATGTTATGATATATCAATAATACAGTATTTCACAAAATTTATTCTCATGGTAGTGTCATTCTGTTATATAATTTAAGGATTTTTGTAAAAAACCTGTCACATCAAGGCTACTCATTCACTATACAATTAGATCATTGATTGCCATCACTGGGCTTTCTGAAACTTTTTCAAATTCTCTTTAGGACACTGATATGGTTTGAGTCTGTGCCCCCACCCAAATCTCATGTTGAATTTTAATCCCCAGTGTAGGAGATGGGTCCTGGTGGGAGGTGATTGAATCACGGGGGCAGATCTCCTCGTTCATGCTGCTCACATGATAGTGAGTGAGTACTTGTGAGATCTGATTATTTAAAAATGTGTGGCACCTCTATAGGTTATGGTGACTCATGCCTGTAATCCTAGCATTTTGGGAGACTGAGGTGGGCAGATCACCTAAGTCAACAGTTCAAGACCAGCCTGGTCAACATGGTAAAGACCTGTTTCTACTAAAAATGCAAAAACCCATGGTGGTGAGTGTCTGTAATCTCAGCTACTTGAGAGGCTGAGGCAGGAGAATCGCTCGAACTCAGGAGGCAGAGGCTGCAGTGTGCCAAGATTGCACCACTGCACTCCAGCCTGGAAAACAGAGTGAGACTCTGCCTCTAAATAGATAAGTAAATATAAAAAGTGTGTAGTACCTTCACCCTCTCCCTCTTGCTTCTGCTTTGGTCATGTAAGATGTGCCTGTTTTCTGCCTTCTGTCATAATGGTAAGTTTTCTTAGGCCTCCCCAGAAGCAGAAGCCACTATTCTTCTTGTATAGCCTGCAGAATTATGAGCCAATTAAACATCTTTTCTTTAGAAATTACCCAGTCTCCAATACTTCTTTATAACAGTGCAAAAACAGACTAATCAAGAAAATTTGTACCGAGGAGTGGGACAGTGCTATAAAAATATCTGGTAATGTGGAAGTGGCTTAGGGACTGCATAATGGGCAAAGCTTGGAAGAGTGTGGAGGTCTCAGAGGAAAACAGAAAGGAACTTCTCAGAGAACTGTTGAATGATTGTGACCAAAATACTGATAGTGATACAGTTGCACATACAGGCTGAGGAGGTCTCTGATGGAGATAAGGAAGCTATTGGAAACTGGAGCAAATGCTTTAGTGAAGAACTTGGTTGGATTGTGCCTCTGCCCTAGGGATCTGTGCAACTTTTAACTTGAGAGTGATAATTTAGTGTATCAGGTGGAAAAAATTTTTAAGCAGCAAAGTCTTCAAGAGATGACTTCTCTGCTTCTAACTGCCTCTCTCATATGCATGAACAAAGAAGTGACCTGATATTGACACTTATATTTAAAAGAGAAGCAGAGTGTAAAAGTTTGGAAAGCTTGCAGCCTGGCCCTGTGGTAGAAACGAAAAGCCCATTTCAGGAAAGGAATTCATGCAGGCTGCAGAAATTTATATAACTAAATGGAAGGCAGGAGCTAATAGCCAAGACAATGTGGGGGAAGGTGTTGAAGGCATTTCAGAAACCTTCCTGGCAGCCTTCCCAACACAGACCTGAAGGCCTAGGAGGACAGAATGGTTTTATAGGCTAAGCCCAGGGAACCACTGCCCCACTCCCTGCATCCCAGCCAATCCAACTCCAGCTATGAATAAAATCAGGCAGGGTACAGCTTGGGCCACTGCTCCTGAGGGTGCAAGCCATAAGTCTTGGCAATTTTACATGGTATTATGGCTGCAGGTGCTCAGAGTGCAAGAGTTAAGGCTTTGGAGCCTCTGCCTAGATTTAAGAGGATGTATTGACAAGCCTGGATGTCCAGGAAGGAGCCTGTTGTAGACAAAGCCCTTATGGAGAACCTCTATCAGGGCAGTGTGGAGGGGAAATGTGGAGTTGAAGCTGCCACACAGAGTTTCCACTGGGGCACTGCCTAGTTGAACTGTGAGGAGAGGGTTACTGTCCTCCAGACCCCAAAATGGTAAATTCACTGACAGTTTACACCCCGAGCCTGGAAAAGCTGCAGCTACTCCATGGCAGTTCTTGAGAGCCACTGCAGGGTCTGAACTGTGCAAAACCACAGTGGAAGAGCTGCCCAAGGTGTTGGGGACTCACACCTCACACCAATGTGAAGTGGATGTGGGACATGAAGTCAAAAGATATTTTTTGGAACTTTTAAGATTTAAAAACTGTCCTGCTGTGTTTTGGACTTGCATGGGGCCTATAGGCCTTTTACTTTTCTCAATTTTTCCCTTTTGTAAGGAATGTATTTATCAAATGCCTGTATCTCCATTGTATCTTCGAAGTAACCAGTTTGGTTTTGATTTTACTTACTCATAGGTGCAAAGGACTAACCTTGTCTCTGATGAGACTTTGGACTTTTGAGTTAATGCCAGGATGAGTTAACCATTTGGAGGACTATTGGAAAGGCAGGATTGGATTTTGCAATGTGAGAAGAACACGAGATTTGGGAGGGGTCAGAGGCAGAATGATTAGTTTGGATCTGTGTTCCTGTCCAAATCTCATATTGAATTATAATTCCCATTGTTGGAGATGGGGCCAGGTTGGCTGTGATTGAATCATGGAGGTGAATTTCCCCCTTGGCTTCATGATAGTGACTGAGTACTTGTGAGATCTGGTTGTTTAAAAGTGTGTGCCACCTCCCCCACTTCTCCTACTTACTCTTGCTCTAGGCATGTAAGATGTTCCTGTTTTCTCTTCACCTTCTGCTATAATTAAAAGTTTCCTGAGGCCTCCCCAGGAGCAGAAGCTGCTATGCTTCCTGTACAGCCTATAGAACCGTGAGCTAATTAAACATCTTTTCTTTATAAATTACCCAGTCTCAGATATTTTTTGTAGCAGTGTAGAACAGACTAATACAGACACCAATAACACATTGACATAGTGGCAATAAGGTTTTCAGCAGTAAAATTTTAATCCAGGCAAATCTAATACCTTAAACGTTACATTGTAAAATTTTTGTAATTATGTTGTTTGACAGCAATCTAACTGCCAAAAACTGTGTTTGTAATCAAACAATTGTGTGTTTGTAAAATGAAAGATTGTGCACCTATTAAAAACAGTGATGCACCTATGTGTTTATCAAATAAGAATAGATCTATGATACGTTAAGTTAAAATGCAGAGATTTTTTTGGCACAACATAACGTGTACAAATTTAGATTAGAAGGAATAGATTGTCATCTTTAGAAGACAATTTTGGTGAGAACTAGACTGTGTCTGTCTCACTCACTGTTTTTTCCTTTCACTTCTGGTAACTGCTGGCTAGTCTGTGCCTAACCTGGGGGTTTCCCAAAGAAGTCTTTATTTTTCCATCTCTCCATAATTATTTCCATCTGATCTATTGGTTCATTCACTTCAAATCATGGTATTTGCATAGTTTGAAACAACTGCCTTAATGAAATAACCCAGACTGCTTAACACACAGAAATTTATTTTTTGACATTTCTGGAGCCTGGAAGTTCAAGATCAAAGTGTCAGCAAAATTGGTTTCCTCTTGGCTTACAGATGGCTGTCTTCTTACTGTGTACTCTGTTGGTTGATTGTCTGAGCACACAGCCATTGTGTCTGTTTGTGTCACCTAATTCTCTTCTTACAAGGACAGGCTGCTACTCCTGTAATGACATCAAGATATTGCACATGCAGTCACTGAGCTGGCTCATGGCATCAACCAAGTGTGTTTTTGTCCTTTTGCTTCTCAGCATCACTGACTCAGAACATGGCTTCTCAAGAATGCTGATTCTACCCTTTAAGGAACTAGCTTCAAGAGTCTGCCTCTATCTGCTTCTTTAATACAAGAATGTGGTTATTCATAGGTCCTGATTCTGATTGCCACTGCTCCTACATCTCAAAAGTAAAATATTTTGATACATTTGCTTTTTTTCAGTTTTTTATATAAAAACACCTGAAATTTTAACATGAACAACTGATTCTTCTTTTGAATTTTATGGATAGCATGTTATTAAAATGCTTACATATTTATAAACAAGGCTATTCTTAATATAATGATATTTTCATAATCTATCCTAATTTCTAACTGGAGTGACACATTCAGAGGAAAGGAACACATGAGCTCAAACTTTATTTTCTTTTCCTCTTCCAGCTTTTAGTTTAGTTTCAGGGGATACATGTGCAGGTTTGTTATATGGGTAAATTGCATGTCACTGGAGTTTGGTGCACACATAATTTCATCACCTAAGTAGTGATCATAGTACCTGATAGGTAGTTTTTGGATCCTCACTTTCCTCCTAGCCTCTACCCTCAAGTAGGACCTGGTGTCTTTTGTTCCCATCTTTGTTTCTGTGAATACTCAATGTTTAGCTCCCACTTAAAAGAAAGAACATTTCAGTATTTGGTTTTCTGTTCCTATGTTACTTTGCTTAGGATAAATGGCATCCTGCTACCTCCATGTTGCTACAAAGGACATGATTTAAGTCTTTATTTGTCTGCCTAATATTGCATGGTGTTTATGTACCACATTTTCTTGATTCAGTCCACCACTGATGGGCAACTAGGTTGAGCCCAATGTCTTTTCTGATGCGAAAAGTGCTACAATGAAGATAAAATTGCATATGTCTTTATGGAAGAACAATTTATATTCCTTAGGGTATATACCCAGTAATGGTATTGCTGGGTCGAATGATAGTTTTTTTCAGTTTTTAGAGAAATTTTCAAACTGCTTCCCACAACAGCTGAACTAATTTATTTCCCATCAGCAGTGTGTATGCACTTGTTTTACCCTGCAACCTCTCCAGTGTCTGTTATTTTTGACTTTGTAGTAATAGCCATTCTGATTGGTATCACCTTCATTTAGCACTTTTTAAAATATCTCATTGTGATTTTGATGGCATTTCTCTGATGATCAGTGACGTTGGGCTTTTTTATATGCTTCTTGACTGTATGTATCTGTTCTTTTGGAAGTGTACGTTCATGACCTTTGCCCATTTTTAATAGGATTGTTTGTGTTTTCTTGTTGATTAAGTTACTTATAGATTCTAAATATCACTCCTTTGTCAGATGCATATTTTGCAGATATTTTCTCCAATTCATAGGTTGTCTGTTTACTCAGCTCATAGTTTCTTTTATTGTGTAGAAGCTCTTTAGTTTAATTAGGTCCCATTTGTCAGTTGGTTGGTTTTATGTTTGTTTTTGCAATTGCTTTTGGACTCTTTGTGCCATGAAATCTTTGCCTGTTCCTATGTGTAGAATGGCATTTAATAGATTTTCTTTTGGGACTTTTATAGTTTTAAGTTTTGCATTTAAGTCTTTAATCCATCTTAAATTAATTTTTGTATATGGTAAAAGGAAGGGGCCCAGTTTTATTCTTCTGCTTATGGATAGCCAGTTATCCTCACACCATTTATTAACTAGGGAGTCATTTCCCCATTGCTTTTTATTGTTGACTTTGGTGAATATCAGAGGTTGTAGGTATGCAACTTTATTTCTGGTTTCTCTCATGTGTTCCATTGCTCTATATTTTTGTTCTTGTACCAGTACCATGCTGTTTTGATTGCTGTGGCCTTGTAGTATGGTTTGAAGTTGGGTAACATAAAGCCTCCAGCTTAGCTCTTTTTGTCTAGAATTGCCTTGTCTCTTATGGCTCTCTGCTTTTGTTCTGTATAAATTTTAGAAGTTTTTTTTCTAAACTTGTGAAAAATGTCATTGGTAGTTTGAGAAGAGTAGCATTAAATCTGTAAATTATTTTGGTAATATGAACATTTTAACAATATTGATTTTTTTCTGTCAATGAGCATGGAATGTTTTTCCATTTGTTTGTGTCATCTCTGATTTCTTTCAGTAGTGTTTTGTAATTTTTGTTTAGACATCTCTCACTCCATGGTTAGCTGTATTCCTCAATATTATATTCCTTTTGTGGCTATTAGGACTAAGATTGTGTTCCTGATTTGGCTCTCAGTTAGGATGTTATTAGTGTATTAAAATACTACTGAATTTTTATACACTGATTTTGTTTCCTGGGACTCTGCTGAATTTGTTTATCAATGTTGGAGACTTTGGGCAGAGACTATGGGGTTTCCTAGGTATAGGATCATATTGTCTGCATAGAGAGATAACTTTACTTCCACTCTTCCTCTTAGGATGCCATTAATTTTTTTCTCATGCTTGATTAATTACTCTGGCTAGGACTTCAAGTACTCTCCTGAATAGGACTGGAAAGAGTGGCCATCCTTGTCTTGTTCCAGTTCTCAGGAGCAGTGCATCCAGCTTTTCTATTTAGCATAATGTTGGCTGTGGGTTTTTCGTAGATGGTTCTTATTATTTAGAGGTGTATTCCTTTAAAATCTAGTTTGTTGAGGGTTTTTAACATGAAGCGTTGTTGGATTTTATAAAAAGGCTTTTCTGCATCTATTGAGATGATCATGTGGATTTTTAGTCCTGTTACTGTGATTAATCACATTTATTAATTTGTATATGCTTAACCAAATTTGTGTCCCAAGAGTAAATCCTACATGATCATAGTGTATTAGTTTTTATGTGCTGCTGGATTCAGTTTGCTAATATTTTGTTGAAGAATTTTGCTTCTATTTTCATCAGGAATATTAGCCTACAGTTTTGTTTTTCATCATGTATTAGTTTTTGTGTGCTGCTGGATTTGATTTGTTAATATTTGGTTGAGGAATTTTGCTTCTATTTTCATTAGGAATATTGGCCTACAGTTGTGTTTTTCGTCGTGTCTCTGCAAGGTTTTGGTGTCAGAATAATGCTAACCTCATGAAATGAGTTAGGGAGGAGTCACTCCTCATCAATTTTTTTGGAATAGTTTCAGTAGAATTGGTACCAGCTCTTCTTTACACGTCTGTTAAAACTAAGCTGTGAACCTGCCTGGTACAGGGCTTTTCCTGGTTGGCAGGTTTTTATTACTGATTTAACTGTGGAATCCCTTAATGGTCTGTTTAGGTTTTCAATTTCTTCCTGAGTCAATCTTGGAGGAGTGTATATTTTCAAGAATTTATCCATTTTTTTCTATATTTTCTAGTTTGTGTGCATAGAGGTATTTATAATAGTCTCTGTAGGGGGTGGATTAAATTTCTGTGGGGTTGGTGTTAATGTCACCTTTGTACTATCTGATTGTATTTATTTGGACCTTCTTTCTCTTTTTTATTATTCTAGCTAGTAGTTTACCAATGTTATTTATCATTAAAAATCAATTTTTGCTTTTGTTGATCTTTTGTATGAATTTTTGCATTTCAATTTCTTTATTATGAGCACTGATTTTGATTATTTCTTTTCTTCTGTTAGTTTGAGGCTTAGTTTGTTCTTTGCTTGTATTTTCTAGCTCCTCTAAGTGTGATATTAGGTTGTTAACTTGAGCCTTTTCTAAGTTCTTGACATAGGTGTTTAACCCTATAAGCGTTCTCCTTAATCCTGCCTTAGCCATGTCCTAGAGATTCTGATATGCTGTATCTGTTTTATTAGTTTCAAAGATCATATTGATTTCTGCTTTAATTTCATTCTTTATCTAAAAGTCATTCAGCAACAGGTTGTTTAATAACTGTGAAATTGCATAGTTTTGTTAAACTCAATTTTGATATAAATGCAAACACTGCTATTAATCGTACAGACTTCTTTTCTTTTCTTTTCTTTTCTTTTTTTTTTTTTTTTNTTGGAGTTTTGCTCTTGTTGCTCAGGCTGGAGCACAATGGTGTGATCTCAGCTCACTGCAACCTCTACCACCTAGGTTCAACTGATTCTTCTGCCTCAGCCTCCCGAGTAGCTGGGATTACAGGTGCCCACCAGCATGCCCAGCTAATTTTTGTATTTTTAGTAGATGCAGGGTTTCACCATGTTGACCAGGCTAGTCTCAAACTCCTGACCTCAGGTTATCCACCTGCCTCAGCTTCCCAGAAATGCTGGGATTACAGGTGTGAGCCACTGCACCTGACCCACAAATTACTTTTCTTTTGTAATTTTATCATACTCTGAGTGAAGAGAATACCAATTAGTTTCCTAATTCCACTTCCTCTTCTTCTATTTCAATGAGGTCCTCAACTTGTAGCTATAATTTAGTTTTGCAAAATAAATAATAATAATAGTATTGCTAAGATAGAGTATATCTTATGTGATAACCACTGTTCTAAGGCTGCTACATATATTATTAAATTTAATGCTCACAAAAGTAGGAGGTGAAAGTATTATTATATTTCCATTTAATAGTTGAGGAAGCTAAGGAAAGCTTAATTTGCCAAAATTCAGAGTTAGTAATGGCAAAGCTAAGTTTTTAATAGAGTCTGTTTACAGAATCCTTGCTAGGGTATACTGTTGTATACTGCCTTATGTTTCCAAACCTCTCTTGTATTAGGGTATGTCCGTGAGCTCATGCATTGTTGGTTAATCAGAGAGATGTAAGCAAATATCTAAAGTGTCAGAGTCTGAAAATTTTCCATAGGAAAAAAAAATGCAGTATAGTTTTCTATTTTTATTTATTATTTTATTCTCCATGCTGGTCAAAATGTATTTATGATGACCAGACCTGAAGCACCTACTGAAACATGAGTTGACCTTGAGAATGGAGATAATCTTTGAGATTTATCTTTGAGCAAAAAGAAAGAGTTTCAATTCTTGAGAGCGTCTTGGAGCAGAGACAGCATAATGAATCCTTCAATTGCCGAACTCAAGACTTTTATTAGAAAATAACAATCCAAATTTTTAAACTATTATTGTTTGTTGGGGTAACATTCTTTGTTATTGTCTGACAATCATAATTCTTAATAATATATATTTATTGGATCCTACAAAAAATTTTACTATTTCATAATATTTTAAAACATGAAAATATGGAAAAAATTCAAAGTTAATTGCTTTTAGAATATTATTTGTTAGAGTATAAAACTAGCTTGTGATATATTGCCTGGAAACTTGATTAAGAAAACACTGAGAAAAATTTAAAAACAGTCACTTTTTTAAACTTACTTAGGAAAGCTATAATCATTGGTAGAGTCTTGCTGTGATCACTATGAATTTTTATTTTTACCTTATTTAATCTTTTCAGTTTAGTTGGAGACAACTTACTGCAGAGATATTTGGAAGGGCTCCTTACCAACTGTTAAGGGAGACTGATCCTCTCTAGAGATAACTCCAAAATAATGTACTAATTCCATCATTGCACATAACGGTACGCGGCCATGTGCTTTCTTAAGTTAGTATAGCATAAACATGACAGTTAGAAAAGTAAACTCCAAAACAGCTAAAAATGAAGTCAAAAGTTCATTTATCAAAATTGATTTATATATAAGAAAATATATATAATACAGTAACAATTTTAAAACTATAAAATAGAAATTATAACAAATTATGATAATACTCATGAAAATACAAATTGTTGACTTCTACAATCAGTCTCAGATGAATCAGACATCTAAAATCCACACTTTACTAAAAATTTCAAAGCACATATGCAGGCACCAGACTCGGGGAAAATCATATTCTGGTATCGAAACATTCACTTAAGGTCATCAAATGTAGATCTCCAAAATTATCAATTTGTTCCCACATTAAGGTAATTTTTAGTTTCAGGTTTAATACATGAGATCACTTATGAGAAATACATGTGGGACACATTGTTCACTATAAAAAGAGATCTTTTGGTTCAGAACTTCTCTGTTCAGTGTTGTGTTATTTACATCATTTACTAGTATTGTGTCCATTCTCTAGTCATTCATCCTCCAAAATTTATAAATTACAGTTTGCTTTTCAATAACAAATGTAGACAAATTAAATGCATCCTGCATAAGGATTCCCCATAGTCTTTCTGCTAGGGAGGACCAAAAACATGCTGACATGGGTGAGAAGATTACTATAGGGCTTTTGGGCAAGTTGATCCCCTCTTCCCAATAATCTCTGTTAGAATGAGAGAAAGTCCATTATTATCATTTCTCATTATTTTTGTCATGTCAAAAGTAAATCAGTTAAACTTGGCAATTCATAACAGGTTAAATAAATTACATGCTATGCAAATGACAAATCTTTCCACAGAAATGATCTTGTCAACATTATGAATAGAAGTTATTACTTGCCATTGTAGAAGGTTTTGTAGAATACTGGAATCCTGGACAGAAATATAACCCGCAAATTTGGATAACTTAGCTAGATTTACTTTTCTTATCTGAATATGGACTGATAGGCTAACACCGAATTTTTCACCCATGTTTGGCAAATCTCTGTTTGTTTAGAGAGACCTTAATATTCGTCTCTTTCATCTCACTAACCAAATCAGCTCAGCTTTGGTAAATTTTATTTTGGAGTTTTAGTAAGATTATACAGAGGAAGAAAACATTCTAGAGCAAAATGAAAAAATAAATTTAAAAATACTCAATAGAAAATTAACTCTTTGCCTCTTATCAGTTCAAAACCCTACTAATTCTTAAAGTGTACTTCACTCAAATTAAGATTAACCATGAAAATGCAAAGAAGTATCTGTCTTACATAATAACTTAAAGTTGATCATTAATATTTAAGACTTAATGTTAATTTTCTAAAGTATGTATTGGCTGCTGTGCCTCTTAAACTATGAGACTATTTGAAATCACTGGAAAAGAATATATCTGCATGTTTTACCTGATGACTTTCCAAATAAAAGTATGGTGTATGTCAGGCATGGTGACTCACACCTGAATCTCAGCACTCTGGGAGGCCAAGGTGGAAGGATTGCTTGAGCCCAGGAGTTAGAGACCACCCAGGGTCTCTATAAAAATTTAAAAATTAGTGGAGCATGGTGTCATGTGTTTATAATCCCAGTTATTCTAAAGGCTGAGATGGGAGACTCTTGATCCCAGGAGGTGGATGCCGTCATGATCATGTTGCTGCACTCCAGCCTGCGACAAAACAGATCCCGTCTCAAAAAAAAAAAAAAAAAAAAAGTATTTGGTACTACATGGACGTTTAATAAGAAAATATGATAGCTTGAGATTGAGGGTAGCCAACAAACTTCAGCTGCAAATTTATGTTATAATATGATAAAGGTTATTGTCAGTTTATATATCTTCATTTCTATTTTGTATAGCACTTCGTATATAGAGATGAGAGTTGCATTTCATCTTAAAAATTCAAGCAATCTCAAAGAGAACACTCACTTATTAAATATAAGTAATATTTATATATGCAAAAAGCCCCCATGTTTTTTTCCATTTTCTTTAGAATCATTTATATCTAACCTCACTTGATTGTTGTTAAAACATTTCAATCACTGTGACTTATATAGCAATATGAAAAAAGTATTTCACTAAGATTTTTAAAAAAACTTTCAATGTCCCTTTATCTTTAGAGCTGAATTCTGTGAAGCCCAGAGTACTTCTCTCTTAATTGTCGGTTTTATGGTTTGTATTAAAGTGTAATTCAGATTTATTCCCAAATACCATTCAACTTAAGGTAGCCTTCTTTGAATGCTGCTTACACAAAAGAAAGTCTAAGGACTTTTATGACAATGCAGTTTATATAAAAATATCTCATGCATATTTTGTCTTCTATTAGGGATTTCATGTACTGATTTTTCAAAATAACCATAAACATTCGGATTGATTTATGCTATAACAGAATTCAGGAGTGTGTGTTAGAAGACTCAACCATGAACTATTTGTTGAGGTTATATGGAGAGTAAAGCAAGAGAGTTATGACACTAAATAACTTTATTATATAGTGATGGCTTTCAGTTGCATGTCTTTAATTCTAGACTTTTCTTTGTGGTCCATATTCATATATTCATGTTTATATTTGTATGTAACGAATATTATAAAGCAAATATTAGTAAAATTTACTTTTTGATCCTCACCTCAAACATTCACTGCTCCATTTAAGAAAAATGCATCTATTCTAGAAACCTAAAACTCTTTGCTGACACTTCTTCAACATCTCCATTCAATTCATCACTAAATCCTAAAACCTGTTAATTTTTCCCCAAATATATATCAATTATTCTCAGACCTTTAAATTTCTTCTTTTTCAGTCTAGTTCAAATTGGCATCATTTTTTTTTGTCCAAATCCCTACTACTTGTCTCTTCATTTCTGCTTTTCTTACTTCATCATATGTATTTACAAAAAGCAGGATATGTAATGTTATAAAGCAATTGGTATTAGCAACCTCTTTCACCTTGTTTTTGAAGATGGATTCTAAAGCCTGCATTTTGAGATATCCCTTATTAAATTTTCTTGCTTCAGTTGACATCAATCTCTTCTTCCAACCCTGCTCTCTAACCACTTTGGTTTTACTTTAGTTATCTGTTATGTCTTTCTCAAATCTGAGCTTTTGTGCATATTATTCTTTTCCTCAGGAAAGTCTCCATCATTCTCATAACCTTCTCAATTGAAGTTTGCCTGGAAAAGTGTTAGTAACATTCAAATCTCTGAATAAGTTTTATTTAGTCAGACAGTACTTCTTTGAGCCCCATTGTACTGTAACTTTCTTTCTCCTAAAACATGTGATCATCCTTCTGTGTATTTTTTAGCAATGTATTCATTTATGTTTTTTAAATATGTATCCCCACCCAAAAGACTATGGGATACATGCAGCATGTGTTTTGTTTATCAATACATATCCTTTGTAGCAAGGATATGGTAGGCACTCAAAAGTTTTAGAATCAATGAGTTAATTATTTAAATGTATGTTATGATATTTGTCCTTTAAGGACTCATGATCTATTAGAAGAAATAAAATATATTCATATCCAGTTTTAGTCCATTTTCTGTTTCTTATAACAGTATACCTAAAACTGGATAATTTATTTAAAAAAAAAAGGAATTTTTTTTTAAACAGCTAAAGGCAGAGAAGTCCGCAGTCAAAGGACTGGATCTGGTGAGGGGCTTCTTGTGGTAAAGACTCTCTGCAGAATAAACATATATTGTTACAGACTGTGGCATCGGTGTAGGTTCAAATCTTAGCTCCATCACTTGCAATATATGCTACTTAGAAAAAAAATTAAATCTCCTTGACTCAGTTAATCTACTAGCAAAAATGTTTATATTATATATAATATACACATATTATATGTGTCTGGTGTGCCTAAATTAGTTTATATATTTAAAGCATAAAGGATAGTGTGGCAGTTACAATACTATCTAAATTAGTACTGCTTTCACTTTATCAATCACTTATATCCTAAGTTTTTTAAATTGTCCAAATTTATTATTTAATGTTAAGTCAACCTTTGAGATATATTTTAGTGTAAATATTAAAAGGTAGACAGATAATTTAAAATTCCAAAAAATGAAGTGAAAAAATAGTGATTAAAATAATAGTCAAACTGAAGGAAGAAAAGTTGAAAGAAAATGAAGAATAATTAACATAAAGTACACAATAAAATCAGGGAAACGTTTGCATATATACCTCTTTCACTAATAATGAATTCTAACAATTAAAATAAGGATAATCAGGAGAGAAGAAAAGGTAGAATCTTAAAAATAAAAAAAGTTTAGTGTTTACACTTTGATGTGTGAACATTTTGTATATCCCTGAAGAACTCTTAAAATTTTTGCTTAATTTGATGGCCTTGGGAACAAATTCTCTCAGTATTTATTTGGTTCAAAAGTCCTTATTTTGTCTTAATGTTGAGGGATACTATTTCTGGGCATAGACTTGTATATATTGGCAGTGAATTTCTTTAAAAAATTTGAAGATATTTTACTATCTTCTGTATTACATAGTTTCTTTAGAAATGTTATTTGTCAGCTCATGATAGTATTTTCATGCAACAAGTTATTTTCTGGATTTTTAAAACATTTTTTTCCCAGCAATTTTCTCTCATACACCTAAGCAAGGTTGTCTTTGCACTTACTTTGTCTTCTACTTGAAGACTTTATTTTTTCTTCAGTTTTGCTAAGTTTTTATTCACTATTTTTTTCAAATAGTGTTTGCCCACATGTTCCCTATCTCACTTTGCCAACTCAAGTTGGCAATATACATTGTTACTCAAGTAACAATGTATATTTGATGCTTGAACAAAGTGGTGGTTAAGGGTGCTGACCTACATGTAGTCGAAAATTTATGTATAATTCTTGACTCCCCAGAATCTTACCCACTAATAGCCTACTGTGGACCAGAAGCCTTACTGATAAAAATCAACAGTTGATTAACACATATTTAATAAAGTAAGATATTGAAAAGAAAGTGTTATTAAGAAAACCATCAATAAAATAAAATATATTTATTATTCAAGTGCAAGTGGATTGTCATGAAAGTCTTCATCCTCTTCGTCTTCATGTTGAATAGGCTGGAGAGGAGTAGGAAGAGGAAGATTGGTCTTTCTGTTTTGGGGGTGACAGGAACAGAATAAAATCTGCCTCTAAGAATATGTTTATAAACAGCAGAAAATACACAAATAAAAATGTATATTTGATGCTCGAACAAAATACCGGCTAAGGTTGCTGAGCCACATGTAGTCAAAAATTTATATATAACTCTTAACTCCCAAGAATATTAACTACTAATGGCCTACTGTTGACCAGAAGCCTTACCAATAAAATCAAAAGTTGATTAACATATATTTTGTGTTATGTGCTATATTTTTACACAAAGTAATCTAGAGAAAAGAAAGTGTTATTAAGAAAACTATCAATAAGATAAAATGTATTTATTATTCAAGTGGAAGAGGGATTATCATGAAGGTCTTGATCCACTTGGTCTTCATGTTGAATAGGTTAGAGAGAAGGAAGATGAGGAGGATTGGTCTTTCTGTTATGGGGTGACAGAAACAGAAGAAAATCTGCCTCTAAGTGGACCTGCACCATTCACACCCATGTTGTTCAAGGGTTGCCTGCATGTCTCTTATATTCTTACTTTGAATGTCATTGTTTTTCTTTTTGTGTGCTGACCTATTTTGTACTAACCTATTTTATAGTCCACTAATATTGGCTTAAGCTGTACATAACATGCTTTCAGATAATATAAATTATGATGAATAATTATAATATTTAAGTAATTCAATTCATTTGTATAATTTCCTTGTAGTTTGTCTGTAGTTTCTGTAATATATCAATTACATATATTTTTAAGTTCTTGCAGCTCCAATACCCATATTTCCTGCAAGCTTATTTGTAGTCATTTGTTTTTCATTTGATTTTGATTATTCTTTTTTGTGTGATGTATTTTTTTCTTGAATTCCAGACATTTAAAAAATTGTAAAATTGTTGAAATCGTAGGAATATTTGAATTCTTAATGATGTTAATTTTCTTTTAAAATATAATATATTTAAATTTGAAAAGAAGTTAACATGTTTAACTTTCAAATTTAAATTTAATATTTAAATTTGAAAAAAAGTTAAGGTGTTACCACATAAGATTAGCCTAATTAGGGATTGAAACTACTTCAGAAAGAGATTTTTCTTTGAGAGGATATTGTAATATACAGTTTACCATGAGTTATATAGCACAGAAAGTTCTTTGGATATTTCAAATGAAAGCCTGGTTGATTTTCCACTTATCATTTTAGTAGCCAATTACTACCATTTTTTTGTCATTTTGGTTCCATCAGCATCAGTTTCCCATGAAATCTTACATGCATTGGAAAATGAAAAATATTGGACAAAAATCGAGTTTATGGCTAAAGCTCTAAAAGTTTACAAATAGATATAATAAAGAACACATATCTGGAAATATATATAAGGTTGGTGCAAAAGTAATTGCAGTTTTGCCATTACTTTAATGGAAAAAACTGCAATTACTTTTGCACCAACCTAATAGTTTACTAGAATAATATATTATGTCACTTTGCCACATTCAATGTATTACCAAGGACAATAGATATACGGACTCCCATCAAGATGTATTTTGCATTGGGTATGCATGAATATGCATGAACAACAGGTGTTAAATGTAGACACTGGGGACCACAAGAGCAGGGAGGAAGGGAGGAGAGAAAGGGTTGAAAAGCTAACTATTAGCTACTATGCTCAGTACCTGTGTGATGGAATAAGTTGTACCAAAACTCTGCATGCAGCCATATGTCCATGTAATAATCCTACACATGTATTCCCTGAATCTAAAACAGAAGTCAAAACTATAAATAAATGAGTAGGACTAAAAAAAAAAAATAAAACACAAACATAAAACATATGCTTTGCCTGTTTTAAGTGTTATATAAACAAAAGCACTTGTTATGATTTTTTTCATGTTATCTTTGTAAAATTGATGCATGTTGTATGTAGCTGCATAATAATCATTGCTGAGTTGCATTGCATATGAATATATTACTAATTACATATTAATTTTTTTCTAAAATGTAGCTTTTCCCCCCAGTTTTAACTGCTCCAAATAATGCTGCTGTGAACACTGTTCTACATGTGCTTTAGCATTTCTCTTTTGGGGGAATCACCATTTTTGAGAATTTATAGATTACAGAATATGTGTATGGTTGAGTTTGGTAGAAATTAACAGTTATTCAAGCTCCTTGTCCAAGTTATGAATGTACCATCAGGACTTGGTACTTTTTGTCTTTTTTGTTTGAACATTCTGGTGAATATGTAGTGTATTATGACATCCAATCTTCAAGCATCAGTGATTTGAAATACCAACAATTCCTCACAGCGATGTAGTATTATCTCTCGTTCGTAAATTAGGTGATGTTACATGTGTGGGTATGTTTCTCTTGTATTATTTTCCTGTGATCTATTTATCTGTCTTTGAGCCAATACTCCACCGTATTGAATCCTGTAGCTTTAGACCCACTATATTGTTGTTATCTGCTGGTGAAGGTCTCCCATCTTTACTATGCTCCTTACAGGGCTGCACTGTTATCTTGACTCTTTTCATTCCCATATAAATTTGTAACCAGTTTATCCATTTCTATTATGATTGTATATATATACACATTTATGTTCATTTTTGCTATAACATTGCTGATTCTTTAATGCAGTTCACTGCTTGAGAAGACACAGAACTGTGCAAACGTGGCCGTTTCACTGTTTAGCTGACAATTTACTATGAGTACCTAGAAAGAGAGTAAAAAACAAATTAATTCAATACATATGATGAAATAAACTACATATGACAAAATAAAATGTGGTGGAGAGTCCCTGGACAACCATCATCACAAACAGATTGTTATAGATTTCCACTCAAATGAATAATAGGATTGACACTAATTTATTAATCAAATATGATGGCTGAGAATGCATTTATTTCCAGTAGAAAGGACCTACTGATTGAGAGAGCAGGGAGAGAAAAATATACCTGATTCAAAAATATGTGTTAGAAAAAATTTAATCTTGGACGATCTAATGAATCCTGGAAGTCAAGAGATAGATTTATTTATTTATTTATTTATTTATTATTTTTATTTCAATAGCTGTATAGATACCAGTGGCTTGCAGTTACGTGGATGAATTTTATAGTGTTGAAGTCTGGTCTTTTAGTGAACCTGTCACCTGAATAGCATACTCTCTACCCAATGGATAATATTTTATCTTTTACCCTCTCCCAAACCTTTCTCCTTCTGAGTCTCCAATATCCTTTATACCACTCTGTATGCCTTTGCATAACCATAGCTTAGCTCCCACTTCTAAGTGAGAACAGGCCAGGCACAGTGGCTCACACTTGTAATCCCAGCACTTTGGGAGGCTGAGGCAGGCAGATCACCTGAGGCCAGGAGTTCAAGACCAGCCTGGCAAACCTAACGAAACCCTGTCTCTACTAAAAATACAATAATTGGCCAGGTGGGTGATACACACCTATAATCCCAGTGGTACATACCTGTAATCCCAGCTACTCAGGAGGCTGAGGCATGAAAATTGCCTGAACCCAGTAGGTGGAGGCTTCAGTGAGCTGAGATCCTGTCACTACATGAGAGCCTAGCTGACAGAGCGAGACACTCCCTCAAAATAATAATAAAGTAGAACATGAGGTATTTGGTTTTCCATTTCTCTGTTACTTCACTTATGATAATGGCCTCCAGTTTTATCCCAGTTGCTGCAAAATATATTATCTCATTCTTTTTATGACTGAGTACTATTTTATGATGTGTGTATCTGTGTGTGTGTGTGTGTGTGTGTGTGTGTGTGTGTGTGTGTGTGTGTGTATACCACATTTCTTTATCCACTAATCCGTTGATGGGCCCTTAGGTTGATGGTTGATTCCATATCTTTGGAATTGTAAATGATGCTGTGATAACCGTACACATTTATGTGTCTTTTTTAATGTAATGACTTCTTTCCTTCTGGGTAGATATCCAGTAGTGAGATTGCTGGATCAAATGGTAAATCTACTTTTAGTTCTTTGTGAAACCAAGAGGTTTAATTTTAAATGTAGTTCTATAAATTACTGGTATATATTAGCTTTTCTGACCACATTATTACTATCTGTAATGTACTGGCTACTTATGTGATTGCTAGGGATACATTCCAGATCAATATTTATAATGAACTTAAATGGCATTCATTTTGCTAGAATTTATGATTAGTTATAGAGTCTGTAATGGTGTCATAGTAAGAGAGTAGAATCCAGTCAATGAGTAAGCAAAGTTTATGTTGTGTTATGAAGAAAAACTATTTCATAAAGAATGTATAACTAGGGGAAAATTTTTGGAGAGATGTTGTGGCATTATAAAGGGGTGTTCATAAGGCCCTTAATCAAAAGTGTAACAACATAAAATTAAAATTAAAATATTAAAGAGATGGTAAAACAATATTAGAGGAACTGCTTACTGAATAAATGTGAGATACCGTTCATCATTCAACAATTATTTAAATAATAATATGCCAGCTACAAATGCTACATGCTAAGGGTATTCTGATAAAATAAATGAATAAAGAATTCACTATTTTGTTGGTATGCAATTTAAAACACACAAGTAAAGCATAGTATAGTTACTGTTATGGTAGTGTTTTATGGTAATAAGTCATAACTTATATATACACATATGATTATCACATGACTAATTAAGAAGCATCTAACACAGACATGAGAGACCAGAGAAAAAGCATAGTAGGAATTAATCCTTAGGCTTAGACATCAAGGATGAGTAGGAGAAACAGAAAAAGCAACATATACAAATTTCAGCACTGAGAAAACATTAGAAATATTTAGAAAACGGAAAATAATTGTACACTTATTACTTTGAAAATTAAAGAAACTCTTGTACAATAAAATAATAGAAAGGCCATGAAAACCCAGATCATGTAGGACTTCAAAAAAAGAGTGTTAACCAGTTTAGATCTTATAAAAAGAACAATTAATTGACACTGAAGTGTTTTATGTAAAGTAATGAATGACATGTCAGATTTTTGTCTTAAAAAGATCATTCAATAGGTAGTGATCTGGTAAATGTGGTACTGATGGCAGTGATGGAGTGAAGAAACATGGGAAGCAAATATCCAGAGAGAACCAAATACCCAGAGAGAACATCTTGTTTCCACTGGAGACAGAGAGTAAAGAGGCTGATCAGAAAGAAATTATTAACAATAAAGTTTACAAGACTTGATAGGTAAACTGAATGGTGTGACGAGAGTGCTATAGGTTTAAAAAAAGATCATAATAAAACCTGTATTCTAATGTTGACTGTATATGTATTCTTTTAAAAGGCAAGATGCATATTTCTATAATTCATAAGACAAATATTGTTAAGAATAGATAATAATGAATCTTCAGATATAGAAAGTGGAAATCATAAATAGGAGAAAAGGAAGAATTTCAAGTCAACATCTTGAAAAAAATAATCCCCTTTTTATTGACTATCTACAAGAAGAAAACTCCAAAAGGGAGATTGATTATAAGTGGTTAAGTAGACAGAGAGGTGGAAGAACATGGGGAACATAATATCACAGAAGCAGAGGGAATCTTTTTTGTTTGTCTTGTGTTTAATGGAGGACTATGTGGTCAGTTGTGCCATTGCTGATAAAGAGACTAAAGATGTAGTGTCACTTGGCTATGAAAAATAGAAATTAACATCAAACATGATAAGAGCTTGGTCAAGCCAGTACCTGTACCCTAGATGACAGTGACATCACTGAATGGTAGAACATTGGAATGCATGACTGTGCCAATCATTCCGTATTGGCTGTGTAGGAATGTCGAGAGATACCAAGAGTCAGACAGGCATTGTTGGGCATACTGGGTCAAAGGAAGAGTGCTATTGTTGGCTTTGGTAATATTGTTTGTGATCAAGACTGAAAAGACTTGACATTGTCAAGTGTCTGAAAAAGAATCAATAAAAGAGGGCTAAACATATTAGAGAACGGAGATTATATTTTCATCAAACAAGATGGAAATTCTTGTAAAACTGGGAGGCAGAACACTAAAACTATGTCAAAATTACTTGGAGATATTTTAGGGTGTAGTAAAGACCCCTGTAAATTCTGGGTTATCAAAAGCAACACTGAACTTGAAGGATACAGTCTGGAAGGGAAAGTACAATCTTCCCATGGTCCTGAAAGAGAACCAAAAATGCTGATTACCAGCTCTAGGGTCTAAAACAGCCACCATATTCAGACATAAATATTGTGGTCTTACATTGATTATACCTTGTATACAGATTTTCACATTAGCATAAACAAAAGTCCCTGAACTCTTCTATTAATGTCTAAACTAGTAACAGACCATGAAAATGTATTTTAATTCTGAAAATCCCTAACTGGGTTACATTCCCATGTTCTCCACATTCTTATTAAGCTCTTCCTCTTTTTCTTCTCCTTTTTGCTTCTTCCCTTCTTCTCCCTTTACTCCTCCTCCTCCTGTGGAAACTACTACAGATTCTTCACAGCTAAGCTGATATGTCTCTTTCCCTGTGAATTACTTTGCAAGTTCTTCTGATAGAGTTAATTACATTATTATCAGTGGTGTTGGTGTTTTTGTTTTATTTTTACATTATTAATACATTTATAGCAATGCACTCTAAGAATATGACCTTGCATTTTCTTTAAATTGTGAAAGTAAATCATGAGCTCCAAGACAGCAAAGAGTGTGCCTACCTCCATCAATAATCTGCTCATCATGACTGCTCAAGAAATGTGTATTTATAAAGAAATTAGGTAATGTATGAATATGTGAATTATGAGACTGAGTAGACAATATCTGTTCGGGGCATTTAATGAGACACTGTTATTGATGCTGGGTAATTCACTTTTTGAAATAAAAAAAGTGTTAAAAGTACACTAAAATATGTACAAATTACCATTTTAGAGCTATTGACATGATTCTTCAGGATGGGGGAAGGATAGAGCTTGGGAAGAAGTAAGAAAGTTTTTGCGCAGAAGAAAACATTCAAAACTGCTCTCATCTTTACAATATACTGAAAGATCTCTGAAGATAGGGACTTGGCCTGAGGCATTTATTTATTTCCCAGATTTTCCAAATAATATTACATTCATAAATTGGAGTTATTTCATACTAACTTGACTGAATTAAAGTATATTTGTAACCAGGATTACAGTCCAAAATTGGTATGTACAGGTATAATATTTGTTTTTTTGTTTTTTTTTTTTTTTAGATGGAGTTTCACTCTTGTTACCCAGGCTGGAGTGCAATGGTGCGACCTAGGCTCACCGCAACCTCCACCTCCTGGGTTCAGGCAATTCTTCTGCCCCAACCTCCTGAGTAGCTGGGATTACAGGCATGCGCCACCATGCCCAGCTAATGTTTTGTATTTTTGGTAGAGACGGGGTTTCACCATGTTGACCAGGATGGTCTCGATCTCTTGACCTCGTGATCCACCCGCCTCGGCCTCCCAAAGTGCCGGGATTACAGGCTTGAGCCACCGCACCTGGCAGGCATAATATTTGTTTATGCAATTTAGAATTATATCAATGGTATACCCCAGAATTTTCAGCTAATGGTGGTTAAAGAAACAGACTTAGGGATACTACTGCCAGAGGATCAAATAGCAAACCATCAAATTCATCAGTCAATAGGTCTTTTTAGGCATTTTTAGTGTGTTGCTCTTGAGTTTTGTTATACAGCCTCTTCATTCAACTTCATATCACGTTCATAATTTTAAAGAGTGTGAAGGGTGAGCAAAAAAAGCTTTTCTTTGTGTTAATCTTACCTTTTTTGTAAGCCCACCAGATTTCACTTTAGAGATGATAACCAGGTTTCATGGTCATGACTGTTTGCAAACCAAGCTTAGAAACCAAGTATCTGGGAAAGACGCATGGGATATTTTTGTCACCCTCAAAATTGTGTTTTTCTTTATTGTTTTTTTGTTTTCTCCAAGGAATAAGGGTATAAATGGCTGTTAAATAACCAAATAATATTGTCCTGCTTGAAGTACAAGAGTAACATTGACTTAATTTAGAAACCAATAATGCTGATAGTAGGGGGTGAATAATTTAATATCTGTTTAGAATCTTGTATGTGCAAGGCTTGTTCTTATATTTTCATATATCATTAAATTTATAATTATGACTACTCTATGTATTGTTTGTAAAGCTTACTTTGAGGCATTTCAATCCATTTACTCAAATAATTTGATAAATATCCAAAGAAACTTGGTTGACTCTTGTGAAATGAGCTATTAACCTCCTTCGAGTGATACATGCTTATCTATAGATATGTCAGAATTATCCAAGCTTCTTGTGCAAAAAAAAAAAAAAAATAGAAACGTTGAAAGATTATAGGTATTAGATACAAATGGCAGTTAAGGCTTCCTCATTTTTAAATTGATGACCAGAAGGGCACATTCTTGTTGACTGACAACAAAATAAGCATATTGCAAGAACAAAATGATTCACTGAAAAAAAAAAAGAAGCTTGCATTTTCTCAAGAAAGACGTTTACCTTTTTATCAGTTGTAAATACACGTATTTATGTGTATATGTGTGTGTGTGTGTGTGTGTGTGTGTGTGTGTGTGTGTATAAATACACATACATATCTCTTTTTATAGTGATTGTGTTTCCAAGAGGTTGAATTGAATATGTTTAATTTGTTTCTCTCTCCTGTCTTAAGCATACGTGCCAAGCTTTCCAATTCAGTACTTGCAGTACTGTATGTAAAATGCAGTGAAATTCTCCTTTCTCTGTTGAATATGGAATAATTAGAGCAAGGTAAATGAGTTTGAGTCTATCAAGAAAGTATTTAAAAGTATTCTGGAGAGTCTTAACAACTGAATGAACAAAAATAGTAATTCTTGATATTTTCCTATATTTTATTCTATTTTAAAAGAATTCTTACATAAAGTTAAATATTTTTGTGCACTATTTCAGGCAATATTTCTATAGATATTCATTTTACATGTAAGAATTTGAATTTACATTAAGAGTTTATATTTTCCTAGAATTCCAGTATTTATAATATAGCCATATAAGTAATAATTCCTTTAATGTTACGCTTACCAGGAAGTTAATAAAAGCAGGCAATATTACCAACATTTTAATGATAAGGAAACTGGAGATCAGAAATGTTAATTGATTTTTTTTACTGTTACATAGCTTATTAGAAGTAGAGAAAGAATATAAATTTTAAGACATATTGTATCAAATAATCTATGTCTTAACAGAGACAAGGGAAATCAGCTATGGTACAGTTGAGGCAATTCTTCCATGTGGTGTTAGGATAGGCACAGCTAACAAAACAACATACCTGTCTCACTCAGAGATACACAGAAATGCATAACACAGGTGCTTACAAATTTTGCCTCAATGGCACGATACCTGCAAAAGAATCCTAAGTGATTTTTGCACTGCTGGGTACAACCATATCTTGCAGGTTTTTTTTTTTTTTTTTTTTTTGAGACAGTTTTGCTCTTGTTGACCAGGCTGGAGTGCAATGACACGATCTTGGCTCACTGCAACATCCGCCCTCCAGGCTCAAGCAATTCTCCTGCCTGAGCCTCTTGAGTAGCTGGGATTACAGGCTCCCACTAGCATGCCCACCTAATTTTGTATTTTTAGTAGGGATGGGGTTTCTCCATGTTGGTCAGGCTGGTCTCAAACTCCCAACCTCAGGTGATCCACCAGCATCAGCCTCCCAAAGTGCTGGGATTACAGGTGTGAACCACCATGCCCGGCCAGCTATTCTTCTAGGAAACAATTTGACTAAGATTTATCCTGCAGAGGCAGAACTCTGGGGACATGTGAAAAGCTACAGGTGCATCTTGAGACACTAATATTATCAGAATTCAAGATTGTGTCTTAGTGGTGCCTTGAATGTATTAATCTGTGTCAAATTCAGCCATAGTTATCACTAGTTTTCATTTCATTTCTCAAAGGTTTCCCCACCGACCAAAAGCTTTGTATAGTGAGTAGTGACTTGTGAAGCAACAGCAGTGTTTACAGAATAGAACATAAACCTGCCTGCTTGTTAGAATGCTGATGAAAAGTTTGCACATTTAAAAACTCACAACTCTATTCTCATTGGCCACACAAAGATACTCTCACAGCATAATTGATGGTTTCATGCAAAGAAACAAGGCAGGCAAATATTTATATAAAATGTCTTTTGAGAGAAGCACTGGATATCTTCCACTACCTACATATTTTAAAACTTATAAAATGACCACAACTTCTTTAGGTTTTCTGATTCAAAATTATGAAATTGATCAATGAAATCCAGATTATATAATTTTTCAATAACTTTTTTAGCATAGTACCATTTTAACAAACACAAGACTTAGTGAATTCCATTCCCCATGCATAAGTATGGCCTATTTGCTATAGAAACAAAATAAAACAAACAGGTCAGGTGGGGTGGCCCATGCCTATAATCCCAGCATTTTGGCAGGTGGAGGTGAATAGATTTCTTGAGCCTAGGAGCTCAAGACCAGCCTGGGCAACATAGGGAGAACTCCTCTCTACAAAAAGCATAAAATTAGCTGGCTGTGGTGGTGTGCATCTATAGTTCCAGCTACGCAGTAGGCTAAGGTGGGATGATTGCATAGCCTGGGTGATTGAGGCTACAGTGAACTATAATTACACCACTGCACTCTAGACTGGGTGACAGAGTGAGACTATATCTCAAAAGATAAATAAATAAATTAATTAATAAATAACAAAATTAGATACCTGTAAACAGAACATGTCAGATTCCTGGTTCTGCTTTAAGTACTTTTTAAAAGCCTCTCAACTTGCCCTGTGAAAATAGATTTTATAATTTTAGCTCTTGCTGGAGCCACAGAATTGTGGACTTCATACTTTAACTGCCTACCTTCACACCATAGGAAAGATCATCATTCTGACTACAGCTGAGGAACAATTAGGGCTGGTGAAGATAAAGATGTGTCTTTAAAAATCTGAAGTCTAGGTTGGTCCTTAGGATTTATTTAAATAATGTAAGTTTTAAAAGAATAAATTAATTAGCAAAGCAGAATACAGAAGGCTTTTAAATCATACTGTGGCTGAATGCTATCTATATCTATGCATGCATTGTATAAATATATTTATATATATATATGGAGTTATGTATAATACTGTTTTCCAATTATCTATACATATTTGTAATCTCTACATTGATTTTATTTAATTCTAGGCATTGAAAATAAAGAGTATTCATTTAAGCTATAATTCAAATGAAAATCAATTCAATGAAAATCATATTAGAGAGAGATCTTGGTACACCACTGAGCTCTTACTTTGAATACATATTTCAATTTGTTAAATATCTGTAAACATTTATAAATATCTGTAAAATGGGTAATTATAACCTCTGAATTCAGAATTCTTAAGGGTTTAAATTAAATGGTATTTTAAAATGGTTAGGCATATATTTAAGTAATATTATTTGAAATGCCTGTTAATACTTTGAGAACAGTCTTGAAAATATAATTTTACAGGATCCTTGAGATGTTGCTTCACTAGCAGGAAGCCTCTGTGGCCAGTGTGGTACCTTTGCCCACACTTTGCTTGGGCCCACTGGACCTACTCGCCTGGCAGGCAGTGCTCAGCTCATGCTACCACCCTGGATCCCATGCCGTCAAAGGCAAGCCAAGCAGAGAGGGATGTGTGAGTGAGTGGGCATGGGGTTCAGCCAATGTGCACAGCCAACAATGCTGGCTGCAGTGGGTCAGGCAGCTCTAGGTGGGCATAGGTGCTGGTTTCTTGCAAGTCTATGGCTAGAGCAGGCATACCTCAAACAGATTCCACAGCCGGCACCAGGGAATGCAGTGGCACCCAGAAGCTTAGAGATACCAGAAACTGCAGAGTACCAAAGAGGGGATCACAGCCCTGCCTGGGGAGCCCCTACGTCTGGACTCCCCAAAGGTCCATATCTCTTTTCTCCTTCTCTCTTCTATCCTTGTCATTGGCAATGTAGCAAGCAAGGTGCTTGTTTCAACCCTTTTTGTGTTACAGCTCTTCCAGCCCCACCATTTGGTGGGTCCCAAGTTCTTGTCTCGCTTCCAGGAAGAATGAGGTACATGGACAAGTAGAGGGTGAGCAAGGTGAAGAGGAGCTTTATTGAGCAATCAAACAGCTCAGAGGAGACAGACAGGAGGTAGCTCCTCTCAACAGCCAGGGTGTCCCAATAAGTGTTCAGCTATTAGCAGAGAGGAGACCCTGTAGTGGGTAGCCTCTCTCTGCAGCTGCCTTCTCATCATCTCCTCAAGTCTGGCCGAGTCTGCGGTTTTTATGGGCTTCAGAGAGAAGGATGTGCATGCAGATTGGTTTATGGGTGGTCATGAGTGGGCCTAGAAAAAACACCGTAAGTTCCTATTCTGGTTCATCAGCCCATCTCCAGGTTTCAGGTGGTATCTGGCCTGAAGGTGGGACTTCACCAGGGGCCTGTCCCTTTCCCCCGGGAGCCTGTCAGCCTCCAGCCTTCATCCACGACACCCAGGCTGTTTGTTCTGAGAGGTGCCTGTAGGCTAGCACCCAACTGCCTTCAGCTCCCTCATTGACCTCCTTCTCATGTTCATTAGGTCCCAAATTCTGGAGGGGCCCAAGTCAGGAAAGGGCTGGCCTGTCAGCACTGCCCCAGTGTGCATATTCTGCCGGGTTGCAACAGTGCCTGGGCTCGGACTCAACTTTGCTCTGAGATCAGACTGAGCACTGAGACTAGGGAGAGTCCAGGCAGTGGAGCAGGCACTTCTGAGCCTGTGGGGGTATCCCTGGTCCCTGAGAGTGCAGAGGCCCCCAGGCCCACAGCCACAGTGAGGCAGCTGCAGTAGTGCCCAGGAGCACAGGGCTCTTGCCGGCTCTCAACCTACAAGAGCAGAGGGAACCCTGGGTCTGAAGCCATGGCTGTGCAGCCACAGCTGTGGCCATGGAGCATGAAGCTCCCAACCTACCAGCTCAGAAGGGAGTAGGGCTTCCAACTGTTCCCGGCTCCTGCTGGCTCCATGGAGTGTACGGGCCTGGCCATGCCTCTCCCACTGTAGGCAGCATCATGGCAGCAGCTGCTCCAGATGGGCTGCCACTGCCATCAGTAATACCCTTCATTAAATTATTTTACTGGATAATTCATTTCAAAAGTTAACATATAGACTTATAAATGAATATATGTATAGAAATACTCATATTTCTATACATATATGTATTTCTATATGTACATATGTGTATTTCTATATGCAAATGAATGTCTTGAAGTTTAGTATTGAAACTGATCCACTAGTCCCATAGATAGTTTTTTTCTTTTTTTAAATAAACCTGTAAATTAATTCTGTGGTCTTAAAGCTTGAAATTTCTATTTGTTTTATCTTAGTTTATTCCTTCAGGCCTCTTAAAAGTATTACCAAAGAACTGAAATGCAACAAATTACCATATCCAGAAAATGTGATGCCAGATCACTCATTCATCATGATTGCATCCTTGCCCCTCCCTAGTTCCTGTTTTCTTACACATTGTTATATTTCTTCCCTATTATATAAAACCCCTAGCATTAGTCAATTAGGGAGACGGATTTGAGACTGAGCTCCCATCTTCACTGCAGCACTCAATTAAATCCTTCTTCCTTGGCAATACTCATCATCTCAGCCATTGGCTTTCCGTGCGGTGAACAGCAGGACCAAGATCAAACAGTTGGTGTTTCAGTAACAGTATGCTACTCTAGAAAAGTTGGCTAATCTCTAATGAATTAGAAAGATTTCATAGCCAGAAAATAGACAACAAAACTGTTTACTGAACAATCATTCTCTCTCTCACCTTAATTTGTTCTTATACGTAACTAAGGTTTTGGCATATTGACTATCTGCTGTTTGAGTGAAGGGTATGATCTTGACGCTTGACTAAGCTGATACAGTCAAACTGCTAGACCAGTGGAGATCTTGTGACATATAATACAGAAGGGAAAGTAAAAGAAATACTGCGGGAATAATACCATGTTAGTTTTTTTGTCACTCAACTAGACTTCGTATAGATAAATCAAATAGATAACTTTGAAAGTTAAGTGGGAATTTTCCATTTTATTATAGTTATATAGGCATCATTTGATCAACAATTCATATTAACAAGTTGATATTTCTGGAGGAATAGAGAACATAAGTATAATATTCATGCTGATTTAAGATTATATTCTCATGATCCCTGTTAGCCTGTTTACATATTTTATTACATATTATTCTTTCTATTCTATTCACAGAGATAATGCATGGAACAGCAAGTGATAATTGTTGCTTTTTGCTTATTTTACTAAACTAATTTTTCAACAATTTTAACACAAAATAATCATTCAAATTAAATTGAATTAAATAAAGAGTGCTGTCTCTTGGAAGAGTAGATTACATTTGCATCCAAGCTTACTCCCACAAGAAGGATTAGTCTTGGAGGGAGGCCTGTCAACTTTCCTCACTTATAAGAGAACTCAGAATCGAAAATTTTTGAGACTAGAGTAGTTGTGCTCCAAATGTCTGGTAGAGTAAACTTTAGGACACAGAAACAATATACCTTCAATGGAAAGAAAAGGAGAGATGAGAGGGACAACAAACATGTTTAAGCAATAGTTAGCGCAAGAGGTGCTGCTGTCATACACACAGTTGAAATATGACACACTACGTCCTATAGCTTCTCAAACTTGAACAAAACTAAACATTTACATTCATATTCACTTGTATATTAGTTACGATGAATTTTTCAGACAATGAATTTTGCATACATTTTTGCACATCTTCAGTGAAAAAGCAAATATAGTGATAATGAAAATTTGGATAGCAAGAGATAATTTTGTAATTTTACTGGCCAAATATTTTAATACCTATAAATAAATATATATCATTATATGAAAATACTTTCTAAATTACTGATAATATATTTTTAAAAAATTATATTTGAAGATAAATTTTACAAGGTAAAAATGGTGCTTTAAATATAAAATTTGTTAAGTCATATGTATTTAAATTAAATAAAACTTTATTAAAAAATCCCTTATCTCGTTTCATTGACCAATACTTTGGAGTGTTATAGTGGTTGATATTTTAGAGTGTTAGAACATAAATTATAATTAAGGATTATAAAAATGTGCATATTTATCACAATATTTATAAGGGATCAGATTATCCTGATACCTTATAAATTGTTTATCTTGATCTTATTATATTCTCGCTTTTCTTCTAGGAAGATTTTCTGCCTACTAAATAGATTAACTTAATCATAAACATGGGTAATTATTGGATATTTGCAAGTGAGTTGGATTGGGGAAATGCCAGTAGTTAAAATAAAATGACAAGAGGGAAAATGTTAAAAGAAATCATTCTAACATTCAACTTCTATACCACATTATTCAACTGAAAGTGTCAGTTTTACTTTATTAAGCATTGATGAAAAGGCATAATGAATTGGGTAAGTACAATGAAATAGTAATATAACATCTAGAGTGATAGTTGATTGATACTCTCATTTATGATTTGCACTTGGCCTATTAAATATTTTATTTATTTTTTAATCAATGTTAAGAGAAACACTAAAACCAAAATGAAAATTTTCTCATCCACTAAAGATCTCATTTAATATATAGCAAATTGAAAAGTATTAATAATACCCATGAATACTTGTGAGACTGATGTTTGGCCATCACAAGCATTTTCAGCCATACCCTGATATTCAGTTTTCTAATTATTTCATTGCTTTGCATAGAAAAACACTTATGAATTTTTAAGTGAACCAAATTAATATGCTTACTATATCAAAACCATGTTAAATAAAGAAATAAAAGTCAAAGCCAATGTTGAATGTGCTATTTTGACATCTTAAAATAAACCCTGTGGCCTTTTCAAATAAGCCATGTTGTTGCATAACATCTTTTAAAATAACAGCATGCATTTTGAAGAGGAGGCATTTTTTTTCGGAGCAGCTCTGAACTATCTTTGATGTAGTTATAAGCTAAATGGAATGATGAAGAAAAAAAAAATGTAGTAACTTACCCTATATAACTTCCAGGCAGGGGAGATTCAAATTATAAATTATTTAAAGGAATTAAAGAAGACACTGCGGGGTTCTTATTGCTTATTAAAGGTGAATGATTTTCAAACTCAGTTATGTTACATATCAATAGATTCTTCTGCTTAAGCGTTATTTCACCTAAACATGACAGTGAAAATATGTTAAAATTGTTTTCATAATATTTTGGAAAATATAATGGTATTTCGTGATTAGTATTTCCTCCTTCATATTATATTGAAGCATTAACTTGTAATTTTATTATGATAAATTATTAAACAGCTGATACAAAGAAAGATACACAACAGTCAATTTCTTTCTGATATACTACTGTAAGGGAAATGTATTAGATTTGATATGCATGGTAAAAGGTGCTGTTTGACAGCACTATTGGTTCATTAGTTGATTCCTTTATTGTATTATTGGTCATTTTGGTTCAACATACAGTGTTATATAATATAGATTCATTTATTGTGTTATAAAAGTACTATACCATAAATATAGTGTTCAAAGATAAAGTAGTCAGAGGCAACTGAGAATACATCTAGCAAATGTTTGCTGACCAGGCTGCGCCTTCTCTCCAGGCAATGAATTTGGCTGCCTATGGGAAAGACCGTGGCAGTGGGAGCTGTGCTATACAGATAAAGGTCTAAAAACCAACTCTGAGAAAAAGGCATTACAAAAAATTTTTGAATGTCTGATTTTCTTACCTTGTTTTCTCTGGTGCAAATTCTTCAGGATTTATTTGAAGTCAGCTATATGATGTCCCTGTGCACTGAGCTGGAAAGAGATGCCCAGTTGGCCCTCCCTCGCAGGCAAAGGAAATGAGGATCCATAAGGCAAAGTAACTATAGGAAGATTTCCACCTATATAGGAAAATATTCCCCAAAGGGCAGCCTCATCCATTTACTGATGAGAATTGGTATACCAAAACTTCAGTGCCTTGACTCTCTATTTAGACATAGCTCTAAGGCATATACTTTTACTTGTCTGATAGTGTTCTGTAGAAGCATTTAGCTTCAGGTGCTCTGTGGTTACTTGCTTTGTTGTTACTATATGTTCATTTTCCTTCTAGTGAATCCTGGGATCACCTTCCACATAAACTATTTGCTTTCTAAACTTTGAGTTAGTGTCTAACTGAAAATAATCCCTTTTCATTCTTATATTACATATTTCATCATCTTAATCATCACCTTTTCTATCAACTATGGAATGCTCACACTGGGATGATCCAATGAGATTAGAAGAATGACATGCTATAAAACCTACTCTATTGGGAAAATGTCCTCTCATTCAAGAATCTCACCATTTAGAAGATGCCAGACCTGAGGCTGCTACAGATACTTTCAAAGATCATATATATAAAGGAAAGGGGAACAACAGCAGCTTCTCCTATTGAAGATGTACAACATTGGCTTGCTTCAGCTTTTGAATATCTCAGGTCTTAAGTACCATTGGCTGTGTCCTTCCCATAGCAGTTCAGCAAGTTCCTTTTTTTAAATTTCATGTTCTTTTCAAGTTTCTATACATCAGGAACCTTGACAGTATTGACATTTTGTAGAGTAATTCTTTGTTGTGGGAGATTATCTTGTAGTTGTAGGATGTTGAACAGCAGCCCTGGACTCCATCCAATAGATCCCAGCAGCACTCCCACTCTTAGTTGACAATCAAAAAAGTCTTTAGATATTTCCAAGTGCCCTGTGAAAAGCAAAATTTTATCTAGTTGATAGCTGTTAGTCTACACCTTCCAGAAATGCTTCGTTGAGTTTATAACATTTTACTCTTCTCTAGGACATATAAATAGGGGGCTCTACTTTATCCAATTTGAGTGCTCTCTTAATTTGATATTTCTTTTATAATAACAATATAATAATTGTATTATTTTTACTACTATTTTGGGTTTGGAGCACTAATGGTTGTTTTTGGATTATATTTAATTGTTTTTCTTCTTTACATCATTGTAAGAAAATTAAATAATTCTTATTAAAATATATTTTTATAATAATATTAGAATTAAGTCTCTATGGAGTTCTATTACTTCACTCAACTTCAAAAGATATTCATTTGGCTCATTTGCTTGTTCTCAGTATTGGGTAACTCTCAAAGGGCAAACTGAGCAAGAATGACCAGCTTCCAAAATCCATGAAAACATGATGAAAATCCTCAGTTTCTTAATTTGAATCTATACATAAATGTTAAGAGACCATTGAGGGTTACAGTTTTTACTTTCTTAAAAATGATAAACTTTTCTAGTTTCAAATATTGTGAAAATTAGCAAATGTTAGTATAAGGAGTCATGTATTAAAGGTATAGAAAGAACACCTTTATTCTTTATTATTAAATACATTGCTTTATTAAACTACATCATTTTAATATGCAGTGCTTATTAACAAAATCTGATCATACATATTGAAAAAATTATTCACATGAAACGTGTATACACAGATGCAGACACATGCATGGACACACACACACATATATACACACACATATGCTCCTATGAAGGGTATTTAATGATTTCCATCAGAGAGTACACCTAGAAAAAATTAACTTTATTACCAAGAATCAACTTAGGAACCTGAGCTAGGTGAGAAATTAGATTGTATTGCATGTATAAATGTAAATTTAAATATGAGTATTCGTGCCTAAAAGTTTTTGTATTTAATCAGTACCTACAAAAAATGAAAAAATAAATTACAAAAAGTTTTGATATTTAACTTTTTTTCCAATTTTTTTCAATCAGCATCTCTTTAATCAGGATACTCTAGTAGTTTTGAATACATTTATGTAGTAATCAAAACAATAATTTTAAGCTTTTTTTTTTTTTTTTTTTTTTTGAGATGGAGTTTTCCTCTTGTTACCCAGGCTGGAGTGCAATGGCACGATCTCAGCTCACCACAACCTCCGCCTCTAGGGTTCAGGCAATTCTCCTGCCTCTGCCTCCCAAGTAGCTGGGACTACAGGCACGCACTACCATGCCCAGCTAATGTTTTGTATTTTTAGTGGAGACAGGGTTTCACCATGTTGACCAGGATGGTCTCGATCTCTTGATCTCGTGATCCACCCACCTCGGCCTCCCAAAGTGCTGGGATTACAGGCATGAGCCACCATGCCCGGCAATTTTAAGTTATTAACCTAATTAAAAATCAGAAGCTTTTAAGCTAAATTTTTAGAAAATCACAAAGCAAAGCTATGCTCTAGCAAGACTTTTCTATAAAGGAAG
Organism: Cebus imitator; assembly: GCF_001604975.1. NCBI lineage: Eukaryota > Metazoa > Chordata > Mammalia > Primates > Cebidae > Cebus > Cebus imitator. The sequence goes on along the minus strand of NW_016107675.1, from coordinate 1,022,093 downwards.
ATGCCAGATCATTTCAGTAAACAAACAGTCAATAATAATGACAACGATTATTTTTAAATGAATGTTTTAACTTTGCCTCTACATTACCAACATTATATCGGCAACATTCGGAGATAACATATATTAGAAGCTCTCTCAATTATGCTCACTTTCCTAGGCTTTTAAAATGGCAGCAACTGGTCCTCATAGTTTGATAAAACCCAGAAAAATCAGAAATATTAGTAACATATCTGTAACATAACTTCCCTAAATACATCAAATCCCATGCTTCGTGTAGGGCGAAAACCAAAAATAAAATTTGAAGGCCCCCTTCAAATTTTATGTAGGGTGAAAACCAAAAATACAATTTGAAGGCAGCCATCTGAGTGAACCCTTTCCTCAGGGTACTCTAAAATTTAACCTGAAAGACTGGTTCAGGCCATATCAGGAAGTGGGGGTCAGACATGCTTCATTATACCCTGACAGCATTAACATCAACACAGACCTTAGGTCTGATAAGAAACATTACAGTCTTTCCTGTCTAAAGCCTGCTAGTTGGAGGCCCTCACCTGCGTGGTAAAATCTAAGTGCCCCTAAAACCTCAGAATAACCCGAACATTTATTTCTAAATTGAGCAAAACTTGATAACAACTCTTTTAACTAACTGCCAATCAGAAAATGTTTAAATGTACCTATGACCTGGAAGCCACCCTCCTTCAGTCTCCCTTCCAGATCAAACCGATGTAAATGTTACATATATTGATTAATGTATTGTGTCTTCCCAAAATGTATAAAAGCAGACTGTACCCTGACTGCCTAGGGCCCATGCCATCACGACTGTGTCATGGGTGCCTCTTTAACCTTGGCAAAATAAACTTTCTAAATTCACTAAGACCTGTCTCAGCTATTTTGAGTTCACAGGGGTTAATTGAGAATTTTGCAGACTATAGATATGAATTACAATGATTAAAACATTCTTCTTAGAAAATAATTCTACATTATCATGAAAGTTCAAAACTGAAAACAAGTGTCACTAGAATTTCTAAACAGGTTCTTGGAAATATATGAAATGAAAAGTAGCTATCCCCTAATCTTATTACAATGTGGTCTTGTCATTCATTAATTGATTCATCTGTTAATAAGTTTACTCAGTGTTATTTCTGATGTACCAGATGCTGTGCCAGTCACTGTCCTTGGAGTGATGAGCAAAACTTAAAAATTCCTGTAGCCCTGACTTCATGGTGTTTACATTTTGGTGTGAAATGTTAGAAAATAAAATAAGTTGAATATGTACCATGCTCAATTACTTAAGATGTAAAGGTAAAATTAGGAATTGCTGGGCCAGAAGGGGATTACAAATGTAATTAGGGTAACCAAAGATTCATATAGTAGCAAAGTGACGTTTGAGATGATACTTGAAAATGCTGATGAAAAAACCACATGCACACAGGAGAGAAGAGATTCCAGGCAGCTGGAACAGCAAAGCCTAGTGGCCTTGGATGGGCTCAGGTGAGGCAGGCTCTAGGAGCACCAGGAGGCCATCATGCTGCATCCCAGTGAGCTCAGGAGAGAGCAGATTAAGAGTCCTAGAGGACTCAAAATGTATGATGGCAGCCCTGGAGGGAGAGTTTGAGCTTCTGACTTGGGCATCTGCGTTCCAATAGTTCCTAGCTTCAGAACAATAACCATCTCCAGAACCCTCCTGTCTTTCCATTAGCTTTACCCAAAAGAAAAGTAAATGTTCTTTTATCCTCCTGACAGGGAGTGGTTTAACAGCTCGGAGCAAGCCACCCCTGCTGAAATTAGGTTTCTATTCTTCCACAGAGGCTGCAAGGTAGGGGCTCTGTCTTCCTTGATGATTACATTTCAAAGAGCTGGATCCCAGGTCCTTGGGAAAGACATTCCTGGGTTAAAAACTGGTTAGAAGCTTTTTAAAAGATTTACATCTCAAATGGGCAGTAAAAGAATTTGCTACTACAAGCTTTCCAAAATTAATGCTCTGAAAAAAAAAAAAGAAAAGAAAAGAAAAGTAAAACGAGGAAGTCAGGAGCTTATAGTCTAGAAGAAACCTGTTTAACTTTGGTTAATCTGGAGAATATTATGGCTTTCTTGTTCACTATACAGAAGAAAGCTTAACTGGGAAATAATGATTATTATTTCCCAATTAAGTAGGAAGAAGAAGGCAATGAAGGATTAAGAGATATGACAGATCTTGTTACATAGCTTCAAGAGAAAGGAGAGTGAATGTCCTAAGTCAATGCACAAGATCTGGGGCATGCTGAGAGGTATGCATATGTTGTGAAGTAACTGATGAGTGAGGAGTGAGATACAAGTATCTGTGCTGCCATATGCACCTCTCCAGCCATGTTCAGCACAGAGGGCACAAGCATGGAACTGGCATGTAGTTTAATTCAGCCAGAGATACAGCAGTACACAAGGTAGAGCAGGGAAGTTGGTATCAGTAGGGGAATAATTATCAGATTAACCACAAAATTAATGCTGCATAAAGGAATATGAGACTGTGATACACTAAATAGGTGATAAAACTAATGGCTTATGAGTCCTGGTATCATTGAAAAAGTTAAATTGGGATAATAGAAGCAATAAGGTGGAAACTGAGAAGTTGGCATGAAAAAGGGAGATAACAGAAATTTAGATAATTGAAGGATTTCCATATTGTTAATGACAAGGCTAAGGTATGGCCATGGAAGTGAGCAGCTGAAATCTGAAGTAGGAGAAGGTCTTATTTGAATATTCAGTTTCATTTAAAACAGTTGATTTTTCTCTTCAAAGTCAATGTTTCATTTGCATAGCAGCAGAACATACTCTCCTTTGTTTTTCTCCAAATTATAACTACCCTGTTAGTCTTCTTTTCTATTTTCATCTTTTCAACCTCATAGGACCTTCTCCAATGATTCTTCTGTTCTTTATATGTAGTCACTTTCTAAGTTGCCTAATCGAGTCTCAGAATTTTCAATATCACCTAATAGCTAATGATTTCAAAATGTGTAGACCAATCAGATATTCCTCCTGAATTCCAGTTCCATAAAAATAAATAACTTACTTGACATCCCTTGAACATTTTATAAAATTATTAAACAATTCTCTATGAAGTATTTTTATTCTATCCCTAGTAGATATGAAAAAGTATTTTGCTCTATCTATGAAAGATGACGTTGTGATTATACATATCCTGTTCTTCCCAATTCCTAAATTGTTCTTCTTGGATTATTTTTACGTTTAAAGACTTGACATTCCATCTCTTTACTTGATAGGCCCTTAGATTCATTCAAAACACCTCTCATTTTACATATCCCATCTTCAACCCATTAGCAAATTATTTTACACAACCCTCAAAATATAACAAGAATTTTGATCACTTTGATTTTCACTGTTTCTGGTAGATGTAACATCCAGCTAAATATTCCAAGATTTTGAAAGGGAGAAAAGTAACTGAAAGAAAAAATATGATGCTACTAACAGTGGTTTCTTCTGATAAGCAAAGTACATTGCATTTTAGCAAACTTCAGAATTAATGTATTACAGTCACCTGAAGATATGAACCTCTCAAAGCACTCTGATTACATATGAAAATAAAATAAATCTGATATATTTGAAATTAAAGGAAAAAACAAATCAAAATGTTACTAAACTTACCTCAGATTTGAAAGACATAACTATGCAAAATCTGGATAAGATTTTTGGACTACTCTGTCGTATTTTTGTTGGAAATATTTATAGTAACATATGTTTTCCATCAGAAGAAATTTAAAAATTTCAGGCCCATTACATTTAAAGGTATTATGCAATATATTACTCTGGAGAATTAAAAAGAAAAAAAAAATCATATGTATTATTTAAAACAGATAATTTTAAATATTATAGAAAAAATGTGTTTGCAAATGTAATGATGATTGTATAATTTAAATTATCTGTTTATTAACCCAATTTAGCTTAAAATTTAAGTACAAGATGGGAGTGGTGGCACATGCCTGTGGTCCTATCTACTTAGGAGTCTGAGGTGGAAGGATTGCTTGATCCCAGGAGTCTGAGGCTCAAGTGAGCTATGATTGTGGCACTGCACTCCAGCCTGAGCAAGAGAGCAAGACCTCATGCCTTAATTTAAAAAAAAATGAAAAAAGAGGATAAAGAAAAGTCAAGTGCAACTTTCTAAGCGAAGTTGTGTAGAACTTGGAGTACTCATAGCAAAGTAAGTAGATAATAGATAACTTTTAAAATGTTTTAGATTCTAGAGTTTTTTTATTTGATATATTTTAATATCTCACAATAATTGCTTTTATTGAAAAATGTATTTTCTACAATTGAATTGAAAATAAAATCAGAGTAAGTAATCTTTGACTTGACTTTACAAAATTAAAATTCAAAATCCAAAGAGTGAAAAGAAACGCAAACAGGCTTCTAATCTTCTCTTTCAGTTAATTAAAATAACAAAAATTGTATTTGCAAGTTTCCCACAGAGAAATTTAGAAGCCTTCTTGTCTACAGCTGTGGGTTAGAAATGTTTTCAGCATCATAGTTTTATTAATATTAATAATATGCAAAAATTTTATATCACATCTCTAATTAGAACCTATCAATATTCATTAGGTAATTTAATCACAGTTAATAATATTTTTGTTCTTTACTGAGGAAGAACATGAAGCTTAAATCATTAAATAGCTTTTCTAGGATGATAATAAATCTTTTTTTGATTCCTAATTCCTTAAGCTTTCTTCATAAAATTCTAATAAATGTATGATTTACTAAACTACAATTTATCAAAAGTCATCATTATTTAATTATCTTTCATGGAAGGCAAAGAATTGGTACTGGGTTTAAAGAAAAAGTAAATAAGATAAATCTCCACTCTTGATCACCTCATAGTCCAGAAGGGCTGCAAGATAAACCAAGGTCCTATTTTTATACTGTGTAGTTAGTGTGTTTGATTTAATCATGAACTTTACTATAATAAAATTTGCTTCCTAGTTCGTTTATTATAATGTTATTTGTATTTAATGTAAGACTAATGTATTTAGTAAGGGCAATATAAGTAATCGACTTCATAATTCACTGTAGAAAAATTAATATCTAAAAAATGGAGATTTGATTGAAATTCATAATTATAGAAGAAGCATTTGCATTTTTACCAGTCTACATAGGATATGTAATAGAAGAGATATGCCATCATAAGTGATCAAGTTAAATGGATATATTCACTTGAAGTAACAGAATGCACAAAGAGAAAAACTTAGACACCTTTTGCAGAACTATACCAACTTTAAATTACCATTTAATTTGCATATGTATGCCTGTGCATGAGTTTGCATGTGTGCGCTTGTGTACCCACGTGTGTGTGTGTGTGTGAGAATGTGCATGTATCATCTGTATGGGGAATGGGTAATTATATTTTAAATTCCTTTTCCAAAAAATGTAATTACCAGCATTTTGATAGAAGTATAACTACAAACCTTTTTGATATCTAATTATAGTACTGTACCACTATAGTCACAGAGAAATGGATATTTGCACTTCAACCAGGTTTTAGTTTTTAAGATTTTGAGATAAAGGAAAAAATTAAAATGCAATGTAAATAGTCTTTCAATATTATCATGAAGTTGTTCTGATGGTGTATATGTTCCTCCGTAGTGGCTAAATGTTTTTAAACATTGCAGAGCGTAGAAAATTTACATAGACTTTTAAACTAAAACCTATGACTGACCATAAAGCTATTTAAAGAAATTACATAGAATTCAGCATCAGACAGTTTTTCCATGATCAAACTAGAAAGCAACCAAGGATTACTGAATGCTGGATAAAGTCAAGAGCATCTAGATAAATAATAGAAACAGGATACTGCAGAAGTGAAGAATGGACTGGAGAGAAACATATTTTAATTTGAAGGAAGAGAGCGAAACAGAAAGAGTGAGAGGATGAAATCTCCTTCTGTCCCCAAAGCTACATACTTATCCCTATGTATTGGATGAAAAATATTTATAATGTAAGACATGACCTTCAGAATGATCCTCTGTGGGATGGAGCACTGACTAACGACAGCCACATTATGTTGATTCCTTATAAACTCCAGACCTTTCTGCCCCAATTGTCCACTTGCCAATGCCAAGTCAAATGTTTCGGCTTATGATTTTCAGTACTAATGCATAAATCTGGTTTATTTATTCAGCCAGCATGTACAAAACACATCTTTGTGATATTCGGTGAAGATTAAAGTTTGTTAAAACATGTCAATATGCAAAGAATTTATTCTCTATTGAAGGAAGGAGGCAGTGAATTAAACAACTAAATTTTGGTTTTACATTTTTTTAAGAATTAAAATAAAATGTAACAAATTTAACAAAATGCAAGCGTTTTATTAGATCTTGAAAAAAAACTGAATTTCTATTTATATACAGAGAGGGGGGCATTTAAGATAGAGAAAATACCATATTCATAAAGTTATGAAAAATTTACGAGACAGTGTTTTCAGTGGCTGTCAAGTCTTGTTAGATCTTGGTAGTTTCAGAGACAGACTGCTCCAAGACTTTCTACCCCATAGAATTGTTGAGATTCTTAAATGTATTAGAATCCGCAAAGTGCTTAGAAGGCAGTTTGGTTCAAAGAACAATTCAGTACATGTTAGCTATCTATGGTCAGTTTATAGAACATGTACTGGAGTATAATTATAGGTTCTTCTGCAAATTTAGACTAGAACCAGATAATGAATTACTTAAACACTCAACTAGAAATTGTGGAATTTATTGGACATTATTGATTATGTTAAAGATATATTCTGATTCTTTTACAAGCACTATATTTATAGTGGTGAGAAAATAGATCATAAGGAAGTGAAATAAAGAAAAAATATATAAATCTGTGTGCTATATATTAGAAAAGCTGAATAAATTTATAAGTTAGTCAAGATGAAAAATAGAAATTCTGGGACTTATTTAAGAGATGGGCATAACTTGGAGATATATTGGATGGGGTTTAATTGTCAATATGTGTTAAGGCTAATTATCATGATCCTCAAACCATCCTCAAATATCTATCTATGGCATGATTTTAAGAGATTGCTTTTAAATGTATTTTTTAGGAATCTGTTTACTACACAGAATACAAATTAAAATAACATCTATTATCATGAAGAAGTAAGAGTGTAACTTTATATTAAGAAATTTAATCAAGTTTTCTAGATAATCAAATAATATATTAATAAAAAGGTAATCAAATTTTAGAAAGAGTCACCTAGAAGGAATTTGTCATTGTGATTTCTCCATTTCTGAAGGATGGATGTTTCAAGTAATTTAAATAAACTTTCCAGCCCATTTTTGGAAAGGTCTGAATGTACATGTCAGGGTATCTTACTGCCTGCTTATTCATATTTATACATATAATTATTTTATGTAACAACTATTTTTGCATGTATTCAACTTTTCATTGGATTATATTGTGTATGAGATTATACCTTTTCTCACAGACTTAAAGAAGTCACTCTTGAAATTATATCCATTTTCTTCTGGGTCTTTTATATTTTCTTGTGCTTGTCAGGTTTGCTGCAATAGCAAAAACCCCAGAATCTCAGTAACTTCTAAATATTTGTTTCTTATGCCCTGTCTGTGGTGGCAGCTGTGCTCTTCCCACTGTGGTTGAGTCTGTTTAGCTTTGCTAAACATGCCTTCTCATCCTGACATCAGAGATGAACATGAAGTCTTTCTGTTGGACATGTCTGATCTTGTGGTGGAGAAGGAGTCAAATGGAATCACACAGCATGTACACTTTTGGCTAGCTTGTTTTTGCTCAACAAAATGTTTTGATGTGGATGTATCACGTGCATATCAACATTTTTTCATTTATATGCATGAGTAGTATTACACTTTATAAATATATCCAAATTTGTTTTTCTATTTACCTGTTGATTGACATGTAAGCTGGTTCCAAATTTTTGTATTTAGGAATACAATTACTATGAATATTCATGTGAAACAATTTGTGTAAACTAAATTTCCTTTTCTCTTGGGCAAATACCTGGAAGTGAAACGAGCATTAACTTCATTTTTAAAAATTGCCAAAATGCTTGCCAACATAGTTGAAATATTTTTCTTTCCCACCAGCTATATATAATTCATTGCTTCACATCCTCACCAACTATGATATTTTTATTTTTTGATTATAGCCGTTATAAGGAGTATGTATTAGTATCCAATAGCAGTTTTAATTTGCATTTTTCTGATGACCGGAACTCTTTTATGTATTTGTTAGCCATTCATAAACATTCTTTAGTGAAATGTCTGCTCAAATATTTTGTCCATTTTGCTTTTGTATTATTTATAATAATTTGTGTTTGATTTAAATTGTTCTTTATGTAGACTATATACAAGTTTTTAACAGATACATGGAATATAAAATAACTTCCCAGTTTGTGTATTATCTTTCTCTTCTCTTAATGGTGCGTATAAGTTTAGAAGAAAATACATTGATTCATTTATCATATCTTTATTTCTTCCTGCTTGGTCTCCTCTATTTAGGAAATCTTTACTTTCCCCCAAGTCATGGAAATTTTATCCTATATTGTGTTCTAGGACTTTTATGTATATATTTGAATGGTTAAGTCCATGATCTATTTTAATTTAATTTTTGTTTATGGCATAAATTGAGCTTTTAGGTTCATTTTGTCCCCATATTGACATTCAGTACTTCCTATAAACTTCTTGAAATTAATGCCATTTCCCCGTTGAATTACTTTAGCATATTCAGCAAAGGAATTGATAAGAAAGAATGAATAAAAGAAATAAAACAAAATTTAATGAGGGTCCAAGGAACAAAATAAAGGAATAGCATTGAGAGAATTGAGCAGTAAGAATGGCTCTTGGGGGCAATAATGGAGAGATTAAATATTAATTGTTCAGAAATAAAGGTGAACATAAGGAAAACATATATAAAATTAGGAAGATCACCATGAAAGAGATGAATCAAATTACTTTTTTCTTTTTAAGCTTAGTTAGGATTTGTTGAAGTTGAGTATTGACTGATTAAGAATAATATCACAAAAATTTCATGCTGTTTTTCACTATAATTTTTTTATTATCAAAATTGAAATTTAAGAAATGGTATTTAAAATTTAGTGAATATTATTGTTAACTATAATGAGTGCCACATTTGCCACGTTGATGATAGTCATAGTCAATAAGTTTTATCTTATTGGCTTAAGTTTTCTTTTTTAATGAAATTATTTAATGTGGTTCTAAAAGCACTGTTTTGATGTCAGAACTTTCCAAATGCTTTATGCATTTTCTCAGTGCATTGACTGAAATATCATTTTCCATCTTCTTGATGGGAAGTAACAGAAGGAAGCCATCATGACACAGGATGGGGACACTCACCAGAAGACAAAAGACAAGATCAAAATAAGTAGCATCAAATACACAAGTCAGAGATGAGAGAGAATCACAAAAAGTGAATGACGTGGCGATGTGACAAGAGTTCCAGTAAATTCAGAAAGACTTCAAACTTCTTCTTTAGCTAAATATATGTCAAGCCCAGCCTTATATTTTTATACTCCTATAGTATAACATCCCTGGGGATTCTTTAGAGGGAATATTTCTGACTAGGGTGATTTATAGCTTTTCAGGTTCAAAGTTCCTCATAAAATAAACCTGAGATCCTGTGAAACTTTACTGATTGTTAAAGCATAATCCACAGATCTGATATTATCTTAAAATTCAATCTGAAATTACAGCTTGATAGACTCTCAAGAGAATTAGTCAAATTTTTTATGATGCTAAGATTCCTTTTACAGTTTCTGAGACATAAAATGAGAATTACCATTTGAATTAATGTCATGCTATCCAGATTAATTAAAAAAAAAAAAACTGGCACCTGATATTCTGACTCTAAATAGCCCCTCCAAAAATAATAATACCACCCTGCATCCCAAATGCAAAGTTCTTGTTATGTTTCAGTGAAAGATATAATCATTTGGCAGCATTATGGTTAATATAGAAAAATGATAAGTTGACAAAAGTTTATAGAAAGAGTTCTTAATAAATATGTTCTGATGTCAGAGTAGTGTTTTGATTTGTTTCTCTCTCCTTCAGAGACTGGAGGTGAAGTACATATTGACTCAACAATGAAGATGGACATTACTGAACTGTAACTGATGAAACACATCTTTCACCAATTTGAATATTCTATTTCTCTCTTTTTAAAATGACACTTACTGACTCTTAATTTTCTTAATTCCAGCGTCTTAAGCTGCTAGAGTGTTTCAGAATGCATCCTGAGAGCATGAGTTTATGAACAGAAACATAACGTGAGAACCATATTTAAAGGGCAATCAATGTTTCCATTACTCGTATGAGATGTTTTCAATTTGTCATGTTAAATCACATGGTAATGTAGTGTGCTTGACATGCTCTATTTCCATTTGGAGTTCTGCTTTGTAAAAAAAAGACAATGGGCAGCTGATGATTAGACACGTTTTAATATTTTCTAGGCACAGTGTTTGTGATTGCTGTTTCTTTTGGAGGCAAGAAGGAACAAAACAAAAGATAGAGAAAACTTTATTTTGTAGAAAATTTTGGCAAAGAGATATAGAGAAATTCAGGGAAGATAAGCTAAAGTAGACGTATGTTTATTTTTCCTAGAATATAAATTGAAGGGGTATAATGTAGCAACTCTCTTGAGGGTGTAATCACAAGGTTGGGTGACAGTGTAATTTCAAGTTGAGGAAAAATTAAGCTTTGGTTTGTTTACATTTTCCCCATAAGCCTAAAATATTGGAGTAACTGTAGACATTGCAAAGGAATGCCTATGTGGAATAAAAGTGAAGGTAGATAATAAGCCCATTTCTGAAAAAAACACTGAAATAATTATAATGCTGGATAAAGCCCATTAGTTCTCTATTAGAGCACACAAAAAATTCTGGGGGATGTAACATAAATATATGAATTTATCCTAATGTAAAAATTAAAGCCAGAAGGCCACAAAGTTAATTTTTATGTAGATGTTTTAGTAACATCGTTATTTAACAATGTAAACAGTCACTGGATGATGACAATTTTCACAAAGCAACTGATTTCAGTTACTCATTCCTATACTTTGCTACGTTCTGTATTATAACAGGTTCTATATAGAGAAAAAACTGTATTAAACTGAAAACAAACCAATCTTATTGTTTTTTACATGATATACTCTATTTACATACCAACACTACTGTATAGTTTCTGTTTAGATATCACAAATGTACACACATGCACACACACTCATATACATGCACACACACAGAGAAGCATGAAAATTTACCCCATTGCATGCATTTACTAGAAGAGTAGTCAGCCTGGCCTTTGCCTTCACAACTCAATGAACTTTGGCATTGTAATGGTAGCCAGCCTCAAGGGATACCATTAGAACACTGTCAAATGCATTTTAAAAAATCAGTACCTTTTTAAAACAGACCATTGCTTTCTTTCTTTTTTCTTTTCTTTTCTTTTCTTTTTTTTTTTTTTTTTTGTTTTGGGTGTTTTGTTTTTTTTTTTTTTTTGGGAGGGGTTGGAGTCTCGCTCCGTTGCCTAGGCTGGAGTCCAGTGGCATGATCTAGGCTCACTGCAACCACTGCTTCCTGGGTTCAAGCAATTCTCCCTGTCTCAGCCTCCCAAGTAGCTGGTATTACAAGCACTCACCACCACACCCAGCTAATTTTCGTATTTTTAGTAGAGATGGAATTTTGCCATGTTGGTCAAGCTGGTCTCGAACTCCTGACCTTAAGTAATCCAACTGCTTCTGCCTCCCAAATTGCTGGGATTACAGGAATGAGCCACTGTCCCTGGTGTTAAAACAGTCCATTGCTTTCTGTTCCTTCCAGGATTCCTCAAACAAATATCTGCCAATTCCCACTCTGTCCCCCTTTCAGAGTAGTTATTCTCTGGCTTTCTTTTAAATTATGGTACTCTCAAGTATTCTGTCCTGGACTCACTCTTGGCCAAACTTGATGCAGATTCTCTGTGTTGTTCATTGGTTTCAATTACCATATGTATGGAGAGGTACTCTCAACTCAGAATCTTTTATTGGCAAGTCTAAATGCTATTACTTCAAAATAGGAATGTTGAAAATCAAACAGAGACATCCATATCACCTAGATTATCAGTGTCAGGATTATTATTTAATTTTCCTAGTGACAAGCTGCTTCACATTGGATTCTGCATTCTTTCCTATTTCAGGAATCTTTCCAAAGTCCTCTTTATGTTTTTAACTTTGCCTTTATATGTTATGTAGTCCTTCCCATTTTGTGAACTATCTCATCTCTTACTCATGCATTTTAAAAATTTTGATCCCTCTTCCAGGAATTCTCTTCTTAACTCTCTTCATAATTTACTCTTCCGTCTTCTCAGGATCATCAGAAAAGACAACATTTCATTCATTAAAGAAACTTTCTCTTACCAGCCTATATCACAAATTATCTCCATTACCATCCAGACTTGGTTTTTCCCTTATGAGTCTTAGCAACACCTATACAAATTATTTTACTTTGTTGGTTGTATTTTTATTTATGTCAATTAGAATGCAAGTCCTATGAGAGCTGCCTTTCTCATTGTACCGTTCCTAGTACATCATGCCTACTATGTAGTAAGATCTGTATAAATATTGGTTAATAAACATATTGTCTTTACTCTAGCAGTGGGACATTTATCAAATTGGCCAAAAAAATTAAAAAAAAAGATCCATGTTACTCTATGACAGCTTAAAGGGTACTCTAACAAAGGACACTGTTTTACTTTGATCAGGCTTAGTACTAAATCTAAAAGCATAACATCTTAAGAACAACATTCTCAAAACTTTGAACCCGAGATTATCCACCAATAGTGGAAAAACAGAGAGCCTGAGTATGCAAACACTATCTTTGATTGTAGAGGTAGAGCTACAAAATTCTTTTTCACATAATTTTGACATTCAAGTCAAACAGCATGTATTTTTCTCTTGTTTTGTATTTTTTCTTACAATCCTTTTTATATGCTAATGCACAATCCGAGATATCTCTGTTCAGAAAATGCAGGAGGTTTAAATGTCTGGTTGTCATTCTGTAGTTTGAAAAATCACATTAAATTCTGCTTCTTCATAATGTACCTGACAGTAGTGGTTAATCATGATAGAAAAAGAAATAAACATATTACAGCAAGTTTAACTTATATTTAAAAACTATAATACATTTAAATTCTTTTATAATTAGTTTAATGTTAGTACTTAGGAAAGTGTAGTGCCCCATTCATAAAGAAATATACTAGAACATTTTCATAGATTTGTTTTTGAAAAAGGAGGTATTAAAAATATTTCTTCTAATGAAAGTCATTTTTAAAGTTCCCATTGAATATGATCTTTATACTCAAGGTTGTGTTTTATAAAATGTTACTGCTATAGATAAATCAATCTCATTTTACTGTTGAAAAACTGAAGTACAGGAAAATTACCTTGCCCAAATTCTCAGAGCTGAGAGCAAAAATGCATTGGAAATACACTCTTTTTTGTTTACTTATGATCTTATGTTTGAGTACTCTGAATACACCATATCTAGTTGGCAATGATACCAATCATGTGCCCCATGTGCAAATTTTATTTAATCTTCACACAAAGATCAACATCACACATTTTTTGGTGAAATAAATCAGAATCAGGGAAGTTGGTTCAGATGGAATTATGTTAGATAAATAGTTAATTGTATGCTTTGTGGCCCAAAAGACAAAAGATTTATCCTTAGATTTAATTTTAACACTATTCATTTTTTTTTAATTTATGAAAGGTATCACTCCTTTTATTCTCTGGACCAAAAGTAAAATAAGGACAATGAAATATTCAATGCCATTTATATGAAGCCTCCACATTATTCTTTAAAAACGTGTAAGATACTAACTTTGGTGTCCTAGGAATTTATTTGAATGTGACTAAGGATACTGTGGCATTGTTCTCTACAAGATTATTTCTCTTTTTTTCAAGATGGAGTCTTACTCTGTCACCCAGGCTGGAATGCAGTGGCAAAATCTGGCTCACTGCAACCCCTACCTCCCCGGTACAAGTGATTCTCCTGTCTCAGCCTCCTGAGTAGCTGGGATTACAGGTGCCTACCACCAAGCCCGGCTAACTTGTGTGTGTGTGTATGTGTGTCTGTGTGTGTGTGTGTGTGTGTGTGTGTGTGTGTGTGTGTATTTTTAGTAGAGTTGGGGATTCATCATATTGGCCAGGCTGGTCTTGAACCACTGAACTGAGGTGATCCACCTGCCTTGCCCTCCCAAAGTTATGCGATTACAGGAATGAGCCACCATACCCAACCTGATTATGACATCTTATATTAATACATTCAGTTTTAAACTCATGAAATATTTCAAATAGAAATATTTTTTATTTTCTTCCACATTATATTCATATTTTGAAATTTATTCTGAGATTGAGAGATAATCCAAAACAATGTAAGCTATTATTTCTAGAACAATAATACAAATAATCAATAGTAATTTTTCTCTAAATATCCTAGAATCTCAAAAACTTAGTTAAAAATATAGGCTACTAAAGCATAATTATTTTGAATAATTGTTTTAAATTAACACCTGGCTATGAAGAAAATCTGCTTAAAAATGTTCCCATTATTTTCTTAAATACAGAATTATGGCAAGGATTATGGTTACCAATTTGACTATGAGAAGCTCTGTAATATAGTATCTTCATTAAAACACACACACACAAATGTGTGCAATGTCAGAAATGCCCTTTATAGTTGTTAGCCTAATACATATAGTTTTCATCTGTAGCATATTAATGTATATACTAAATATGATAGCATAGTATATATAAATATACAGTTAATAGCATATATAATTTGAAGGATGAATTTATGGTGAAAAATATATAGTTATTTACTTTTTCATATATATTTGAAGTAACTTCATCTGGATCCTAAAACAAATTACAATTGTTACATTTGAGAGGGATGACATTGCTCTTAGTGATCAATCATGTGAGACTAATACTATTTCACAAATTTGTTCCATTGAGGAATGTGTATGTGCAGTCTCTCAACATAGGAGAATTAAGAACTTTCTGATGGTGCTTTTAATCAATGAGGGACAATAGTTGATGAACATATTTTTAGTTCCCTTACACCTTGAGTGAGATAACCTAAGGTGTAAGGGAACTAAAGACACTAGGTGCATGTCTTAAACTGCCTTCCAATGGCACCTTTGTTCAGAATATATCTCTAGGAGCTACTTTAGCTTCACTTTCTCATTTCCTCACTTCTCTACTAAAGTTTCCTTGAACCCCATTCCAAATGAAACACACTTGAAATCCAATACTATTTTCAGAGTCTACCCAAATTGACAGAAGGCCTTTCTTGTTCCCTTTGTTTATTCAGCATTATCTTCCTAATCCTCAGGCATTGGCTTTCCGAATGTTTCATTCCTCTCAATATGTCTTCAACTCTGGTCATTCCTTATGTCATCTCATCCTGTGCCATGACTTTAAGCATCCCTATTCTGTTGAGACTCAAATTTACATCTCCAGTCTGTTTCTCTTACTCTGCACCGTAGACACACACACATTTATTGCACACTCACCATTTCCACTTGCAAACCTGAAAAAATTATTCAACTTACTGAGTACAAATGTAAGCCTTACTTCCTCTATCACCCGTTTATCCTTCTGTGTCCTATTTTTTTTCCTTTCTGGATAATGTCAACTAAATTTTTGTGGTTTAGCCACAAAATAGCTCTAAATTACTTAGAGCCATTGTTAACTTCTGTCTTTAAAAAAAAAAAAAAGAACCAAACTATACTACAAGGCTACAGTAACCAAAACAGCATGGTACTGTAACCAAAACAAAGATATAGACCAATGGAACAGAAAAGAGGCCTTGGAGGTAATGCCACACATCTACAACCATCTGATCTTTGACACATCTGACAAAAACAAGCAATGGGGAAAGGACTCCCTGTTTAATAAATGGTGTTGGGAAAACTGGTTAGCCACTTGCAGAAAGCGGAAACTGGACCCCTTCCTGACACCTTATACTAAAATTAACTCCAGATGGATTAAAGATCTAGACATAAGACCTAACACCATAAAAACTCTAGATGAAAACCTAGGCAGTACCATTCAGGTCATAGGCGTGGGCAAGGACTTCATGGCTAAAACACCAAAAGCAATGGCAACAGAAGGTAAAATAGACAAATGGGATCTAATTAAACTTAAGAGCTTCTGCACAGCAAAAGAAAATATCATTAGAGCAAACCAGCAACCAACAGAATGGGAAAAAAAATTCGCAAGCTACCCATCTGACAAAGGGCTAATATCCAGAATCCACAAGGAACTAAAACAGATTTATAAGAAAAAAACAAACCCATTCAAAAGTGGGCAAAGAATATGAACAGACACTTTACAAAAGAAGACATCTATGAGGCCAAGAAACATATGAAAAAATGCTCATCACCACTGGTCATTAGAGAAATGCAAATCAAAACTGCATTGAGATACTCTCTCACATCAGTTAGAATGGCAGTCATTAAAAAATCTAGAGACAACAGATGCCAGAGAGAAGGTGGAGAAATGGGAACACTTTTACACTGTTGGTGGGAGTGCAAACTGGTGCAACCATTGTGGAAGACAGTGTGGCAATTCCTCAAGGACCTAGAAATAGAAATACCATTTGGCCCAGCAATCCCATTACTGGGTATATACCCAAAGAATTATAAATTGTTCTATTATAAAGACACATGCACACGTATGTTCATTGCAGCACTGTTTACATTCGCAAAGACCTGGAACCAACCCAAAAGTCCGTCAACAATAGACTGGATAAAGAAAACGTGGCACATATACACCATGGAATACTATGCAGCCATAAAAAATCACGCATTCCTGTCCTTCATAGGGACATGGATGAATCTGGAAACCATAATTCTCAGCAAACTGACACAAGAACAGAAAACCAAACACTGTATGTTACCACTCATAGGCAGTGTTCAACAATTAGAACACGTGGACACAGGGAGGGGAGCATCACACACTGGTCAGTTGCGGGAGGACTAGGGGAGGGATAGCAGGGGGTGGGGAGGGATGACAAGGGGAGAAATACTAGATAAAGGAGATGGGATGAAGGCAGCAAACCACGTTGCCATGTATGTACCTATGCAACAATCCTGCATGATTTGCACATGTACCCCTGAACCTAAAGTACAATAAAAGAAAAAGAAAAATCTAGGCATATTAATTATTAAAATGCTGAATAGAAGAGACAAAAATATTTAAGTAATTCAAAAAAAAGTGATATCCTACCTTAAAAAAGCAACAACATCACAGATGGCTTATTTATTACAGAATAAATGACATAATTTTATATAAAATCAGAAGATAAGGAGGCAATATATTTAAACTGTTGAGCTAAATTGACTGCCAGCTGAGAAGTCTGTTCACAGGAAAAGTGTACATTAAAAATGAAGACAACATAAAGGTAAATTAGGATAAATAATAACATAATTTGTCAAAGTAGAGCTAAAAAAGGGGAATATTCAGACTGATAAAATTTATCCCAGGATGAAAAATGAAAACTCAGATAGATAGAAAAAGCAATATAAAACATAAATATGTTTATATAGGTAAATAGACATTGAGGTAGTAAACATAATTAAAGTATATTGTTTTTTTAAAATGCATATAAAATAAAAACATATGACCACAATTGTAAAACAGCATATTGAGTGTAAAGGAGGGAAAATAGTTTGCCTGATAAGTGGTTAAAGCACTGATTTATTTTTGGCTTTATTAAGTCAGGCTTACCTTCTGCAGTCTCTAGGATAGTACCCCTCCCCAATAATTAAACAAATAGAAATAGGAAAAAAAAGAGAAAAGTGTTAAAGTAATCTAATAAAAGATCAAGAAATGAAGAAAGCAAAACATAAATCATGACTAGGTCAAATAGGGAGAAAAGTAGTTTGAAGGCAAATAAATCAGTCATTATTTTATAGTTATTAGATATTTAGATCATATTATCAGAACACAGAAAAATAAAGCTAAGAATAAATAATATAAAGACAATTTTTGTATATTCAAACATTTTGATATTAATGCACAAACAACTACAAAACTATATTGATAGGACTTAATACATTTTAAAGTTGTAATTCTCAAACTGTTGAAACAATAAAACAGTTTTTGTTTTTGTGTAAGTCATCAGGCTGATTTCATATATAATGAAATGCAAATAAATAAGATTAATTAATACAATATCGAATAAGAAAAAAAAAAAAAAAAAAAAAAAAAAAAAAAAAAAAAAAAAAAAAAAAAAAAAAAAAAAAAAAAAAAAACAGGCTTTTACCAAATACCAAGGTTACTATAAAAATGCAGTATTTGAAACAGTGGCATATCAGCAAAAAGAATAGAACATTTCAAGAGAGAGACCGCAAAAAATATTTTTTTAACTTCACATGTGTGCAGACATTTGATTTATTATGAAGATAGCTTTGAAAAGCACCAGGAGAAAAATGGTTGCTGCAAAAAGTGGTATACCCAAAGATATGTATGCTATTCCTTTTTTTGGGAGGCTGGGGGAATTAATTCCAAAAGGAAAGAAGCTATATGCATCTCCACATTAGAAAGGATAAAACACTTCAACTCTAATACATATTGTGATGGTTAATATTATATGTCAACTTAACTGAACCACAAGATGCCCAGATATTTGGTCAAATATTACTCTGGGTGTTTCTGTGAGGGTACTTTGGATGAAATTAACATTTAAATTATAAAACAGATTAAGTAAAGCAGATTGCCCTTTCAGACATGAGTAGGCCTCATCCAATCATTTGTACATCAGAATGGAAAAAAAAGCCTGACCCTCCCTCTAAATAAAGAGAGATTGTTTTCTGCCTGATGCCCTTTTGAAGTAGGACATTAACTTTCTTTGCCTTCAGACCCAAATTTAAACATGGTTCCTCCTGGGTCTTTAGCAATGTGGCCTTTTACTGAAATTAAACAATTGACTCTTCAGTTTACCGACTCAACCTTTACATCTCAGGATTTTCTAGACTCCATAATTATTGTGCAAGTCAACTCCTTATAACAAATCCCTTTAAAATGTATATATATATATACACACACACACACACACTTCGCACACAGAAAATATATATATTTTTGTATGTGTGTGTGTGTATATATATATAGACGTATATAAAATCTTTGCAAAATTCCAAGTAATATACACACCAATGGCAATATTTTAAAATATTGAAATAAGACATGTATATATATATGCCATTGTGGGTGTATATATATGTATATTTAGATTATACGCATATATATTTAGAGAGAGATTGCTGCATATCATATTTTACATATATATATATCATGCACTAATCTCTTTCTAAATATGTTTTTATATATATGTGTGTGTCATGCACCAATATCATAATTATGTTTTGCAAAAAAGCCAGAAGGAATATAATACATTTAATATGATTTTATTTGTATTATGTTAAAAACTTAGGAAAAAAATCTACAAGGTTGAAACTCAGGATTGTTGTTACTTCTGGGAAGGGGAGCCTGTTGTAGCTTGGAGGAACCAGACCTTATGAATTTTTTCTATTCTATATCTTAACAAGAGTGTCCACCCTAAGTGTGTGTTTTCTTATGTTAATTAATTGAGCTGTATGCTTAGAATTTGTGCATTTTTATCTGACTTTATACAAAAATAAGAACTTATAAAATTTAGGGACTAAAGATTTAGTTTATTAATGTCTTTGAATATGTTTTGAAGAGCTATTATTTTTTATTTAATCACAGATTAACAAATTATTAAGAAAAAATGAGTCATCAAAAGTGCTAAGGGATAATCCCGATTATGTTTTCTGTTTATCATAGAGCTAATGAGAATCTTAAATTTTTATTATGAATCTTTGCTTTTTATAAAACAAATAATATGAATTCAAATTATCTTCACAAATAAGCTTCATAGACATGAACTATTATTTTAATATTAATAATAATGGCTTCAGAATTAGGAATTATTGAGGTATATTGGACTGTTTGCTTTTATCTGCTAAGACACTGCCACCATGAAGGTAGGGTAATGAGAAGTATATTCATGTATAATAGGAAAACTTGATTGCATATTGGAAAGCTATATGAATATCAGAGAACCTTGCTGAACCTTAGGGATTTTTTTCTATTGTTTAACTGGAAGTAATATATTATTGCATTCATTCATTACACAATTATTCATTAAAAATATTAACCATAAAGCCCACCTGTTAGCATTTTTTCTAGGTGCCTATTCATAGCTCAGCTTTCCATTTAAAAACAAACAAAAATACTTTTTAAGGAAAACTGAAGAGTCTTTATTTACTCTTGTGAAAACTTAGGCTCAAATATTAGGCACATTTCTTAAAGGCAAACAAGTTCTTACTACCCAAGCAAAGGTATTTTCCATTTATGCATTGAATACAGACAACTCAGTGCAAAAGGAATCAGAAAACAGGGAGGAATCAGACAATTAGATACTAACCAAATTTTTTAAATGAATATCCAATAAATTTATGAAATACCTAAAATAAAATGTTTTAGGTGGTTTTTGAGAGTGTGTTTTGAACACTGAAGTAAGTGGATATTAAAAAATTGAAATATATCATCATAAAATAACCCAAGTTGAAGTCAAAATAAATGAATGATCTGAAGTTTGTTTACAAAATAAGACAGTCATGAATGTTTCTATAATTCATTACAGACAGAGCAAGGAGAATATAATTCAATGATGATGAATGATCATCATTAATAATTATGATGATGATGATGGTTTGGGATGTCTCTTTAAAAAGCTATGTGATACTTTGTATAATGTTTCCTTGTACTCAGACCTGAGAAAATTTGCTCTTATTTGTCATAACAAAAAGAATATTGAGTAATAGAGATACTTGGTCACCTATGTTATCTCTTGAGTAATTAGAAAATACATATGGCTGTTCTTAAGATCATAGTATTTAGGCAGAAAGCATAATGCCTGGATGTTTTCAGTAAAAGCAATTTCTCAGCCAAAATATAGAAATCTGCTGGGTAGTCTAATATAACTCAAGAACAATTTTTAGAAAGTAACAATTTATCGATATTCCTTAGACATTCTATGTCCATATTTTATTTGAATGGAACTTTAGGAGTATGGACATTATATGAAAATATTTGATAACTATGAACCCTCGCATTTCACAAATAGCCTGTGATTAGGAGTTGATGGTCACAGGTAGAATGAACGGCCTTATAGGAAAATTGGGCAGGCTCATGACTGCAAATTACTAGCAAGAAGTTGTCTCAATGTAGGCATCTCATCTTTCGATTAAATGGCAGATTGAGTAAGAAAATGGTATTAATGCAATGTAGTATATACACATATATATACAATGTATGTATATATACTATAATAAAAATATATCTACTTTATTACTATATGTATAGTAAGAAAATAGCATTAACACAATGATCTCTCTCCCACCCTTCCTCTCTTTCTCCCTTTCTTCCTTCCTTTCTTCTCTCCCTCCTGCCTTCTTTTTGCCTCCCTCCCTTGCATCTTGCCTTTCTGGCTTTTCTTCCTGCCTATCTTCCTGAACAATATATGAAGCACTGCTTTTGGAACTTGGTTTGCTTTTAAGAAACTATGATTGTTTCTCTATTTGTTAGAAAAATCTGGATGATGAGAAATAAATCATATAAACATTTTAATCCCCCTTTACAGGCGTTTATAAATATTTGTCAGCATTTTGAAGCAACTATTTTTTAATTTAAAAAATAATTTTAGAAATTTACAGAAAAATCACAAAGATGGTACACCGAGTTCTCATGTCCCTCTTGCTCATTTTCTCCTGTTACTAACATGTTATTTTACGGTAGTACATTTGTAAGAAGTCATGAACTTTCATTGTCACATTGCTTTAAAGTAAAGTCCATACTTTACGAAGATTTGTTTGTTTTTAACTAATGTTCTCCTTCTGTTCCAGGATTCCATCCAGAATACCACATTACATTTAACTGTCATGTCTCATGAGGCTCTTCTACAGTGTGACAGATTCTTAGACATTCTTGGGTTTGATGCCATTGACATTTATGTGAAGTGATGCTCATATATTTTATAGAGTATCTCTCTTTTGAAATTCATCTGATGTTTTCCTCATAATTAGATGGAGGTTATGGGTTTTTGAGAGGTTAAAGTGGTAAAGTTTCATTTTTATCACATCATAGGAGTATTTATTATCAACATGAGTTATGGTAGTTGACCTTGATAAATAACTGAGATAGTGTTTGTTTTTCCACTGTCAGGTTATTCTATTTTTCTCTTTTCTGTATTTTACTTTTGGAAGAAATTCACCATGTACAACTCACTCTTAAGGTGATGGTGGTTATGCTCCATCTTTTTGAGGGTAGAATGTGTGCATATATTTGTTAGCTATCTGTTTATCTGTCATCTGTCTTATCTGTCTACTTATTCATTCATGAATTTGTCCATTCATTCATTCATCTTATCAATTCAAGTGCAAGGATATTTATCTTATAGCTTTGGTTACAATATGCTACAAACTGAACCTTTGCGTCCTCTCAAAATTCATATGCCGATACACTAATCTCCCATGTGTGAAGGTATTAGAAAGTGGGGCTTTGGAAAATGATGAGATCATTAGGCTGGATCCCACCTAATGTTTTTAATTCCCTCATAAAAGAGGCCCTAAGAGATCTTCTTTACCCTCTTCTTTTATGTGGGGTTAAGGCTAGAACTCTCTATGCAATGCTAAATAGTAATGAGCTTTGTTCTTGTTCTTAGAAGGAAAGATTCCCATTTCTCATGTTAAGTATTATGTAGGTTAAGGTTTTCTGTAGATCTTCTTTATCAAGGTGATAAAATTTCCCCTACAAAGTATTAATAGTTTTTTTTTAATTTCCCTTAAATAGCTCTACAATTTTTTTCAAATATTTTTCTACTGCATTAATTATATGTTTGTTTATTATTATGATTTTAAGAGTTTGATCTCACTGTGTTGCCCAGGCCAGCCTCCAACACCTGAACTCGAGCCTCAGCCTTCCAAGAAGCTGGGACAACAAGCACATGCCACCTTGCCTAGTAATGATTCAAGTAATGTGATCATATGATTTTTTTTCTTTTTACTCCGTCAACACGGTAGATTGTATTTGTTGATTTTCAAATGTTGACTCTGCCTTGCATGCCTGGAAAAGTGCCCACTTGGTTGTACTATATATTCATTTAATGCATTGTTATATTTGATTTGCTAATGTTACTGGTCTGTAGTTTTCCTGTGATGTCTTCATTTTCTATATTTTGGAGGGATTTGTAAAGAATTTATATTAATTTTTCTCTAGTAGTTTAGCAGAATTCATCAGGGAAACTATCTGGTCCTGGGATTTTCTTTGTGTAATGTTTTTGATTACTAATTCAACCTCATTACTTGTTAAAGCTCTACTCAGATTTTCAATTTCTTATAGAGTCATTTTAAGTAGTTTGTGCCTTTTAGGAATTTATCCATTTCATCAAACTTATATAACTCATTGCCATGCAGTTATTTATAGTATTACAATTCTTTTTTATACTTATATAAGTTCAACAGTAATACATATACTTTCTTTTCTGACTTTGATAATTTGGTTATTTCTTATTTATTGGATAATTTAGCTATTTTTTTTTTTCTGAATTTTGTTGAGTTTTTCAAAGAATCGACCAACCTTTGGCTTTGTTGATTTTTGTAGTTTGCTCCTGCTCTCTGTGTTATTGATTCCCACTGCCTTTCTCATAATTCTTTCTCTTCTGCTTATTTAGGTTTAATTTTCATATATAGATTGTGTTGGTTTGTTTTTGTGTCACTATCAAGAAATATCTGAGGCTGGATAATTTATAAAGAAAAGAGATTTAATTGGTTTATGGTTCTGTAGCCTGTACAGGGAGCTTAGTGCCCGTATTTGCTTCTGACAAGACCTCAGAAAACTTCCAACTATCATGGAAAGCAAAAAGAGAGCAGGCGATCTCACATGGCAAGAGAGGGAGCAAGAGAGTGACAGGAGAGGTCTCAGACTCTTACGAAAACAGATCTCATGTGAACTCAGAGCAAGAATTCACTTACTACCGTAAGAATGGCACTAAGCCATTCATTAAGTATCCACTCCTATGATGTAACACCTCCCACTAGACCCCAGCTCCGACATTGGGAATTACATTACATCATGAGATTTGGAGGGGACAAACATCCAAACCATATTATAAATGCTTGCCAACTAAAATAGGGTAATGTCCTGATGAGCTCACTGTAAATTGAAAATATCACATATCAAAAAAGCATTGAATAAAACTAACCTGTTGAACAGCACATTTTCACCTAGCCTACCTTAAAAGTCCTCAGAACACTTACATTGGCCTCCATTTGGACAAAATCATATTACACAAAGCCTATTTTATAATAAATTGTAGAGGATCTCAATTTATTGAATACTGTAATGAAAGAGAAAAACAGAATAGTTGTATGAGTACTCAAAGTACTGTTTCTCCCAAATGTGTGTGTGTGGGATGTCTTTTGCGCTATTCCCCAAAGTCAAAAAATTATAAGTGTGACCATCATAAGTTGGGGACCATATTTGTTAATTGCCTAATCCCTTTGCTATTAATTTCTGATTTTACCCTAATTTTCAGAGAAGATATTTTATATAATTTCAAACCTTTCAAATTTGTAAAGACTTGTTATATAGATGAGTATATAGTCTATTTTAGAATATGTTTCATGTCCAATTGAGAAAAATATGCTTTCTGTTATTGTTGGGTAAGGGATTCTGTAGATGTCTGATAGATAAAGTTTGTGTCCAATATTATTTACCTATATCCATGTTATGTTTTGTGTGGTTGATGTTTTGGTTGGTGATTGTTTTTCCCTCTATGTTGAAAATGGAGGATTCAAGTGACTGACATATAGATTGACCTTTTTATCAGTATGAAATGTCTATCTTTTTGTCCAGTAACATTTTTAAATGCCTCTTATGTCTGCTATTTTATGTCAATTTCAACTGTTTTATGGTTGTTGTTTGAATAACATATTTTATTACTCTATTTTACTTTAAACCTATTTATAGTTTTGAATATGATTGTCTCCTTTAGAGCATATAGTAGTTCATCTTGTTTTCTTAGTATACATTCTGATAATTTCTGCTTTTTATTAGATTAATCTATACACATTTAATGTTGTTATTGATATAGTTGGACTTGAATTGGCCATTTATTTTATGTTTTCTATATTTTCCATATGTGATCCTTTCTACAGTGAAAGATGATAAAAAATGGAGACTTTCAAAAAACAAAAAACTGAGGAGTTCTTCCACTCTAAGATGTTGGCACAAGAAGTTCCACAGACCCACTACTGAGAAAAGTAAGCAAAGATGACAAAAATATACATTTAAAATTTAGAATTTTTTTTTGTATATTATCCTAAAAGCATACACTAGCTCTGAACTGAAACTAATTCCAGGATACCCAAAGCATCACTGTGGTCCTCCATCAGCCAGGGGCAGAATGATATGGTTTGGCTGTGTCCCCACCCAAATCTCAGGTCCTCAAATTTCAAAACCAATCATGCCTTCTCCCAAAGTCTTAACTCATTTCAGCATTAACCCAAAAGTCCACAGTCCAAAAGGCTCATCTCAGTTAAGGCAAGTCCCCTGTGCCTATGAACCTGTAAAATCAAAAGCAAGCTAGTTAATTCCTGGATACAATGGGGGTACAGGTATTGGATAAATATAGTCTTTCCAAATGGGAGAAATTGGCCAAAACAGAGGGGTTAAAGGACCCATGCAATCCAAAATTCAGGGGGCAGTCAAATTTTAAAGCACCAGAATGATCTATTTTGACTCCAGGCCTCATATCCAGTTCATGCTGATGCAAGAAATGGGTTCCCATGGTCTTGGGCAGCTCCACCCCTGCGGCTTTGCAGGGTACAGCCTCCCTTGTGGCTGCTTCCACAGGCTGGCTTTGAGTATTTGAAGCTTTTACTGGCACACAGTGCAAGCTGTTGGTGGATCTACCATTCTGGGATTTGGATGACATTGGCCCTCTTCTTACAGCTCCACCAGGCCTTGCCCCCATAAGGACTCTGTGTGAGGGCTCCAACCCCACGTTTCCCTTCTGCACTGCCCTACCATAGGTTCTGCATGGGGGCCTCACCCCTGTAGCAAACTTTGGCCTAGGCATCCAGGTGTTTCCATACATATTCTGAAATCTAGGTGGAGGTTCACAAACCTCAATTCTTAATTTCTGTGCATCTGCAGGCTCAGAAGCTGCCAAGACATGGGGTTTCCACCCTCTGAAACCACAGCCTGAGCTCTATGTTGGCCTTTCTCAGCCACAGCCAGAGTGGCTGGGACACAGGCCACCAAGTTCCTAGGGTGCATACAGCACAGGGACCCTGGGCCCAGCCAACAAAACCACTTTTTCCTCCTGGGCCTCTGGGCGTGTAATGAGAGGGCCTGTGATGAAGGTTTCTGACATGGCCTAGAGACAATTTCCCCATGATTAACGTTAGGGTCTTTGCTACTTATGCAAATTTCTGCAGCCAGCTTGAATTTCTCCTCAGAAAATGGATTTTCCTTTTCTACTGCATTGTCAGGCTGAAAATGTTCTGAACTGTTATGTTTCCCTTTTAAAATATAGTGCTTTTGACAGCACCCAACTCACCTTTTGAATGCTATGCTGCTTAGAAATATCTTCTGCCAGGTCCCCTAAATCATCTTTCTCAAGTTCAAAGGTCTACAAATCTCTAGGGCATGGGCAAAATGCTGCCAGTATCTTTGCTAAAACATAACAAGAGTCACGCTTGCTCCAGTTCCCAACATATTTCTCATCTCTATCTGAGACCACCTTAGCCTGGACCCTGTTGTTCATACACTCTCAGCATTTCTGCCAAAGCCATTCAGCGGGTCTCTAGGAGGTTCTAAACTTTCTCACATTTTTCTGTCTTCTTCTGAGCCTTTAAAACTGTTCCAACCTCTGCCTGTTACCCAGTATCAAAGTCCCTTCCACCTTTTCAGGTATCTTTTTAGCGATGCCCCACTCTACTGTTACAATTTCCTGTGTTAGTTTATTTTTACACTGCTTATAAAGACATGCCCAAGACTGGGGAGAAAAAGAGATTTTATTGGACTTAAAGTATCACATGGCTGGGGAGGCCTCAGAATCATGGTAAGAGGTGAAAGTCACTTTTTACATGATGATGGCAAGAGAAAATGAAGAAGAAAAAGCAGAAACCCCTGATAAACCCATCAGATCTCATGAGACTTTTTCACTATCATGAAAATAGTATGGGAAAAGTGGCCCCCATAATTCAATTACCTCCCCCTGGGTCCCTCCCACAACATGTGGGAATTCTGGGAGATACAATTCAAGTTGAAATTTGGATAGGGACACAGCCAAATCATATCATCCACCATTAAGGCTTTAAAAATACAACTGTCCCACTATACACCAATCTCTACATACCAATGTGGTGCCTTACTCTATTCTGATTTTTACCTGATAGGTGCAAAAACAGTCATTGATTTTTTGCTTGTTCAGCTTTTTTTAAGAACGGAAGTTATAACTTCTAAGCTGTTTACATGTTGGAGCTTAAAATGGAAATATAAACAATTTTTTTACATAAATACTTTTATAAAGATAAGCCTTTTAAAATTAAAAATGACTCTTAGCCCTTCAACTCCTTTTTAATATCAGGTCACATGCACCCAGAGAAGATACACAACTCTCCCCAAAATATACAGCTAATTAGTAGCAAAACACAATTAATTCCAGCCTCCAGATTCAAAGTTTAGTGCTCTCTTGTTACTGTTTACAACAAATTACCTGTAATTAACAATTCACGTGGAAGGTGTGTGTACTTCAGTCTTACCACAGGTAACAACCTCTCTCTCTAATTGCAGTAATTTAGTGTATGTTTCCAAGACTCCTTTTCAACTGTTTATAAAACACATTTATTTGTTCTAAAATAACTTCAGGTCAATACACTCAATATAATCTTTATACTTAGTTTCCTTTTTATATGTTTTATATTATCTTTGCTCAGAAAAATCTAAACAGAGAAATCTATAGCTATTTAGAAGCTCAAGATTGGAATATTCTTTGTGAACCCTGATACTGTGGCTCACGTGTATGATTTCTTATAAACAAGATTTTAGTCATAAAATATACTATTATAGAAATATTTATAACTTTAATGTAAACACAGGCATTGCACATGTTCATAGGTTTCACTGTAAAATAAAATTGCTTTAATTCTTAACTATATCACTTAATGATGTCACATATCAGACTTCTATAGAAGGAAAATGTGCTTGTGAATGACTAATCATGATAAAATGGTAAAAACATATTCAATTAAATTCCTCTTTGTTTATATTGTACATAGTTATTATAAAAGAAATATTAACTTTTAATACAAGGAAGAAATATAAAACTGTGAGAAAAATATCCAACTCATGATAGTACTCACAGTTTTGACTTTCTATTTTTATCATAGATGGGGAACTACCGGCAGTAATTACCTTAACTTGATTAGTTTTAGTATGTTTTACACATTTTCTAATTTCAACCCTTCTTTTCTTTCCAGCTTTAACATTACAGACTTTTATTTTAGTCTTATGGTCCACTTGCCTTCTCTAACATTCATTAAAGTTTTGCTAAAATTTCTTTAGTATTCCTAACATATGTCTTCACCTCCATCTTAATTTTTGGTGATTTGAAAATCCTTGTTAATAATTCTTCAAATAGTAAGTAATCTGAAGTTCTTGATCATTTCTCCTGTGATAAATCTGTTTTTCATATTCCACTGCCCAATCACAATCAATTAGTCTCACTATAGATAACTATAACTGCTCTATTATCTCAATATTATTACACAAGCTATCACTTCTTATGTTTCATGTCATGCATCCAGTATTCCAGAATCATTGGCTTCTTCGAACAGAATTGTCAGATGCAGAAAAAATAAGCAAAAGAACAACTTACCCAAAAACAAAACAATGAGGTAAATTTGAATTTCAAATATATGTCATATATTTTTTAGTAAAAATAAACCCTATGCAATATTTGAGGCATATTTATTTTAAATGCCATTGTTTATCTTAAATTCAAATTTAAAGTCACCCCATATTTTATCTGGCAATTTTACTCCATAATCAAGAAGCCCATTAATTCACAATGTTTTTACAGTCCAAACTACTGCCATATCTCCCTATTAACAAATTAACTTCCATGGCCTGTCATATACTCAGTCTCTGAGAAACATTTAGTTCAAGATAAAATTTGGATTCATTAACACTATCCTCAAGTGAGCCCTGGATGCTTCACAGAGATTATACATTTCTCTGATCTAATTATGTTTACATTTTTGACATCTTCTCCCATCTTCATTATCAACTAGAGATATTGCCTCTTTTCTCATTGAGAAAACAAGAGAAATCAGAAGGAAACTTCTACAAAGTTATCTCATTTAATATACTTACCTACCTGCACCTGTGCCTATATACTCCTCTTCTTTTATTGTAGGTAGGCTGTCCAGAGTTCCATAAATAGCCAGTTTCTCCACATTTTCTCCATAACTCCTTCTCTTCTTGTGTGGAGAGTATATTGCTGTGGGAGTTGTGCTTTCTCTCTTGATCATCTCCCACCCCCTTGTCTATTGAATCATTTCTATCAGTACACAACATGGTTTCATTTGTTTGATCAAAAACAAACACTACAAAACTTTCCCTCTTCTTCCCCACACCACATTTCCCACTCTGTTTATTTGCCCCATTATGTAGAGCAAAAGTCCTATAAATGTTGTTTATATTTGTTGTCTTCACTGTTTCCCTTTCTCTTACCTTAAACTCATTTCAGGCTAGCTTCTTTTCAAATCACTACTCTGCAACTGCGTTTTTCAAAGTCACTAATGACATTCACTTTGCTAATCCAATAATCCATTACTAATACTTATCATTTTTGATCACTGAGCAGCATTTAATAAAGCTGATTATTCCCTGATCCTTGAACAAACTTTCTTTATCTGCTTTCTAGGAC
Organism: Cebus imitator; assembly: GCF_001604975.1. Lineage (NCBI taxonomy): Eukaryota > Metazoa > Chordata > Mammalia > Primates > Cebidae > Cebus > Cebus imitator. Next base: position 992,005 of record NW_016107675.1, on the reverse strand, counting down.
ACTATCCTTACCTGGCTTACCCTGTACCTCGCAACTTATTTCTCCTCTGATTATTTCCAAGGTTCTCTTCCTCTTTCCGGGATGTTAACAATGGACAATGTTATGGCTCATTCTTGTCCCTCTTTTTAAACTCTATATTTGGTTATTCCCTTGGCAATTTCATTCAATGTTTGAGAACTCTTAAATTAAAATATGTGGTGTCTCCCATCAAGTCCAGATGACTTTACCCAACTGCTTAGGTGACACTGCCACTTGAATATATATGTATTTCATACTTAACATGGCTAAAATCAAAATCTTACTGTTCCTCCCATTACCCACTACCCAGAACTTTGCTTTCTATCATCTTTTTCACCTCAGTTATTTTCAACTTCATCATGATAGTTGCTTAGGATAAAATTTTGGAACTACCTTGTATCCAAATAATCAGCAGCCTGTCTTGGTTGTAGCATCAAAACATATTTTCAGCCTATAATCTGATTATTTCACTATCTCTGGTACTACCATTCTAGAAAATAACACAAACACCTCTATAACCAATTTACTACAATAGCATCCCAACTGGTTTCCCTGTGCCTATCCTTGCCAGTGAAACTAATGCTACCTTGCTAAAACAAAAGGCAGATCATAATCACAGCTGTCAGCCCAAAACCATAAATGGCTTTTCCTCTTTATCAGAGCAAAAGTTAATAGCATTACAATAGCCTATAGGATGAAAAAAAATTACGTCTACTTGAATCTAGCATCCTACTATTGCTTATATTCACTTTATTTTAATCACTTCTGATTGTTTATTATTCTTTAAGTTTATTACGTATTACCCCTCCTCAAAAGATAGCACTAGCCAGAATGATGATCTTCTTACAGATGTTTCCTTGTTTTCTTTAAAAATCACCTTAGTATGGCCTTCCCTAACCACCCTATTTAAAATTGCACCCCATCGTTCTTGGCACATTTATTTTTCTTTACATAGAACTAACCAACAACCACACAACCCAACTGATGATAGTCATTCTAGTTTATTTCTTTTAAATCACCAAATGATGTTACTTTCTAGGGAAAAAAAAAGGAATGGGCAATTCTTAAATAACAGTGCTTCAGATATTTTAATATAAATGTGAATCTTCTTCATTTATTCCCATCCCCTGACGAAAATAAGTACTTTTCTTATTTGGATAGGGCACAAAAGGTTTATTTTTCCCCAACTTTTTATTATTTTCTCATATACATTCTGTTTTGTCACAACCACATTATTTTAAACAAATGGGAAATAATAAAAATTGAAAACATTATGAGTCAATTATTTGCTCAGCAACATATAAGGGACCATATACATACAGAAAATATTGTGTGTTATCAAAGAATATAAAATATCTTTGATAATACAGATATTTGTAGATAATAAGAATGCTTCATTCCAGCATTTCTAGGTATTTCAGGACCATCAAATAAAAATAACATAGTAAATCATTTTTGAAAACTACAAAGACCTTTGTAAGTAAAAACAAATTGTGCATAGATTGTTCCACATTAGTCCTAAATGAGATTGCTAGTCTTGAGGTCAGTGCAAAACTGACCTCAAAAGCTATTTAAATTAGGATTTTTATTCATTTTTCCATCTATGTTATGCCTATTGACAGTATATTTCATTAAGGTTTTAATGTTACCACAATGCCAAATATCCAGGAAAGATTTTATAAGATCAAAATTTTGTACAAATAAAGATTCACCCATTAATGTTGTACATCCATTAACCCAGTGACTCATTTTACAAAATGGAGAGTCTTAAACAGAAGTGTGTAATTCTTGTCCATTTCAAATACCTCAAAAAGGGCAAGCTGAAGATAGGCTCATAAATTAATGGAAGTAAAACCACCTTTCTTCACTAAGAAAGATAAACTTTTTTAAATTTTGAAAGGTTTAATTTCTCAGACCCTATTTTTCAAATGTCCCTTATGTGTAACCATAGCACAGATTTAAAACTTTGGAGAAACTATTCATATAGAGTTGTCATGTTCTATTAATTATGTCTATGTTCTATGTCATTTATACAAGTACCAAGTCTTTAAAGACGTAAAATTGGCCAAACGTAATAAATGCGAGAAGAAAATTCATCTCTACAATACTTCTAAATACAATGCTGAATTACGTATTCCAGTCCAGACTAATGCAGACCACAGTGAGCTGGACTCCATAATGACTTTTCTACTCTGGAGACTTTCTTTATGAGTGCTTTTGTCCAGAAAGCAAATGCATTAGCAGTTGAAAACAAAAATTTTCCCCAGGTTACTGTCAAAGTGTAAATATGGAGATTGCTAGAAGCAGCTTTGTCCTACTCACACATTATTGAGGCCTTAGTGTGAAAAAAATACTTAAAAGTATACTTAATTTTATGCAGCAAAGAATTTATTTAGCAATATGAACAATATATAGTGATCTTTCTCTTTTTGTCTTTCTGTCTCCCTCTTGCTCTCCCTTTTACACAACTTTTTGCTATTTCATGTAGAGATACCTATAAAAATCTGATGGAGGCCCTGATTCTATTCAGAAATAAAGATATAAAATATTTAATTGTTTTAGGAGATTAATAAGTATATCAAATATAAATTTAATACCCATTGATTGATTCCTAGAACTCTCATGGTCAAAACTTAGAACCTGGAGTTACGTATTGAGTGTTACACAGTTAACAAATTGTAATCAATTAATAGGCAATCAATGAATAATAAGGAGAATAAAGAATATACTTTTAGAAAACAAGCATAGTGTAGAAGAATAGTCATATCTTTTCAGAATTCAAAAGTATATTCTGCTCTGTAAAATGTGGAAATTTCACCATTTTGTGTAAATACATGCACACAATACATTTCGTGTAAAAACATACACACAAACGCATACACACACACTAGCAGCTACCTGACATAGCTGCTAATGAAGTCAACGACGAGAGGTTAAAGTTGTCTTGTTAATATATGAATACCATATTTCTACATACTATTTTTATCACTCCAAATTTGCTTGAAAACTTAAAAAAATCTTTATAACCAATATATTTTCATATGTCCATTTCTTGATTCAGATATCTCTATTTCTACATTCATAATTGAGACAAATAGAAGGTTTTAGAATCTAAAAATTATGTTCCTGAATAATATAATTTAACACAAATGTATTTAAAAACATGGAGATAATTCAATAAAATATTTAAAATCATAACTTGAAAAAGCATGTTTATACTAATATTCTCGGAATTTTTTATATGCTAAAACATAATTACCTAAAAAAATTCTCTTGTATTAAAATTACAAAAAAAGATGTTATATTAAATTTGCTAAAAATATATTCTTCTATCTATTAATTGGAAGCCTAGGATATTTCAGGACAAATTAGGATGATAAAAAAAATGGGGATGTTCTAAAATTAGAAAAGTCTTGGCTATCCATGTTGCTTATGAATGTGTGTTCAGATGTGACATTTGTCCAATGTATTTATCCTAAAGAATAGATTGTGTCAGGTTTGGATCTTTATTCTTGAATTTGGAAATAATAAAGCAGGTGAACTTGCAAATAAGTCATAATTCCTAGTTAAGGGGACTAGATGATTCAACCAAAGTGATTTCTGTTTTTTAAAACAATAATTTTTATGTTTAAATAATAGCTTATTCTTGAGATATAGCTAAACATCTTCCAGAAGTAGTCCAATACCCCATTCAATGAAAATGTATATCCAGTGACATCTACTACTATGCTAAAAAAGGCCAGTGGTGCTATAAATTTGGAAAAACTTATAGACAATTGCATTAGATTAATATAAGGGTATGGCAACATTGAAAAGGATTTTAGACTTCAATGAAAGATTTTGGTTGTGAAATAGTGAAAGCAATATATGAAACAAAATAAATAAAATAATTGAGACAATAATTAAATTCAGAAATAAGACCAAAAAAGTTGTAATGGAAAAGAAATATAAACACTGCATGGTTTAAATGACAATATAGTTTATATAATTCTAAACTTTCAAATATTTAATAATTACAAAACTAACTGTAATCTGTACCTCTATTCAGCTATCTACCTATTAATAAAGACAGAATTGTATAATATATAATCAGCTAAGAAAACTGATTATATGAAATAGAGATTTGTGTATAAGATCTACATCCCTTAAATTTTTTAGCCAGCATATAGTACAAATTTGATGTTTGTATAGAAATATTCATATATTCATATTATTTAAAGTATACTTACTATTTTATAATATACATGTTTGTTTATATATTTATACATTTTAATATATTTAGTATCATAGCCTCTGATAATTTGAAGGATGGGGGATAGAGAGTACAGTTTTAATGGTAAATCTATGAAGTTACTTGATTTGTAACTGAATAAAATGATCATGATACAAGTAATATTGAAAAAAATTAAAATTTTCGTAAAGGAAAATTGTGTGAATAATTAAAACTACAAGGTTTTTACGTGAAATAATGCTCACCTCTCTATAAATATCAGGTAATTTTGTCACATATTTGTTTTTATCCTTGATTTCTTATAGTGATTTTCAGTCTATAGAAGTATTATCTATACAGTAAAATTTGTAAAAGGAGCCAAATAAAATATAAAATGATATAAAAATTAAATTTTTACAGAGGCTCAGACTCTGCTATATAGAAGTATTGAAATCCTCTATAAAACAGCATCAGGAGTTATAAAACGATTGTCTACGGGTACAGAGACAGTAACAATACACAAAGATGATAAATTTTCTTTGAAAAGAAAAACAAATCACATTTATGAATAAAACCCAAAGAGCCTAAAAACAAACAAGCAGAAAGCAGAATCCTGTAGCAGCCAAGATGGATGCAAACCAGAGGGGAAATCACAGAGGCAGAGCTGGGCACCGAGGTCCAGAGCACATCACCTCCAGGCATAGCCCAGCTGTCAGAAACCAACATGAGACCGCAACTACCTGGGGAAAGTAGAACTTAAATAACAAATTCGCTTGAAAAGGAATAAAGTGGTGAATATGTACACATAAAAACACAGAAACACAAATGCAGCAGGAGCAGCGAATACTAAAACAAAGAGAACATAAAAATATAATACACTAAATTTGAATGCAAAAGAAAATTGCCTCAGAGATAAGGACCAGCCATAGTAGGAAATCTGTAGAAGACAATTAAAAAATAATATTACCTTTCCGTATCTTTCACAACCTTTATCAGACAAGAATGAAACCCAATATAGACAAATTTAGAAGTTCTTAGGGCATATAATAAATATTACTGGACAGGCTGAGTATATTTTTTAAAAATGTCTGGAAAATCTATGTTTAAATTTATCAACTCTAGCTAAACTCTTTCGTATATTAATCTCCAAATTGATTTAAAGATCCATGTTGACTACAATTTTTAAGTTTACAGAATAACATTCACCAAGGTATCAGCAACACTTTGGCACATAATGTTATAAATTAAGCATCATATGTTTCTATAAGAGAGTTTCTTTATAACCACATGGATCCATGACAAGCAATATACTATACCACTATATATTAGATGTATCTAAGAGGAAAGTCAGCTAACGTGATAGCTCACATCTCTAATCCCAGCACTTTCAGAGGCCAAGGCGGGTGGATAGCTTGAGCTCAGAAGTTTGAGACCAATCTAGGCACAATGGCAAGACCTCTCCACTAAAAATACAAAAAAATTAGCCAAGTGTGGTAGCACATGTCTGTACTCCCAGCTACTCTGGGAGACTGAGGTGGGAAGATTGCTTGAGCTGGGGAGTTAGAGGTTACAGTGAGCCAAGATACTGCCACTACACCCCAGCCTGAGTGACAGAGTGAGACCCTGCCTCAAAAAAAAAAAAAA
>NW_016107675.1:968786-986017 GCF_001604975.1 Cebus imitator | reverse complement strand
TTGCTGTCTCCATCCCCCTGTTACCTACATCTGGCATTTCTCCCCATGTTATCCCTCCCCGACCTCCCTGCCCCACCACTGTGCCTCCCTTGGCCCCTGCCAACAGGCCCCAGTGTGTGATGCTCCCCTCCCTGTGTCCATGTGTTCTCATTGTTCAACACCTGCCTAAGAGTAAGAACATGCGGTATTTGATTTTCTGCTCTTGTGTCAGTTTGCTTAGAATGATGGTTTCCAGATTCATCCATGTCTCTATGAAGGACACAAACTCATTGTTTTTTATGGCTGCATAGTATTCCATGGTGTATGTGTGCCACATTTCCTTGTACAGACTATCATCGATGGGCATTTGGGTTGGTTCCAGGTCTTTGCTATTGTAAACAGTGCCACTATGAACATACCTGTGCATGTGTCTTTATAATAGAGGAATGATTTATAATCCTTTGGGTATATATCCAGTAATGGGATTGCTGGGTCAAATGGAATTTCTATTTCTAGGTCCTTGAGGATACTGTCTTCCACAATGGTTGAACTAGTTTACACTCCCACCAACAGTGTAAAAGTGTTCCTTTTTCTCCACATCCTCTCCAGCATCTGTTGTCTCCAGATTTTTAAATTTTTGCCATTCTAACTGGTGTGAGATGGTATCTCAATGTGATTTTGATTTGCATTTCTCTAATGACCAGTGATGATTACCATTTTTTCATGTCTTTGTTAGCATCATAGATGACTTCTTTTCTAAAGTGTCTGTTCATATCCTTCTCCCCATTTTGGATGGGTTTGTTTGTTTTTTTCTGGTAATTCCGTTTTAGCTCTTTGTAGATTCTGGATATTAGCCCTTTGTCAGATGGGTAGATTGCAAAAAATTTTTCCCATTCTATTGGTTGCCGGTTCACTGTAATGATTGTTTCTTTTGCTGTACAGAAGCTCTGGAGTTTAATTAGGTCCAGTTTTTTCTATTTTGGCTTTTGTTGCCAATGCTTTTGGTGTTTTAGTCATGAACTCCTTGCCTATGCCTATGTCCTGAATGGTTTTGCCTAGATTTTCTTCTAGGGTTTTTATGGTTTTAGGTCTTATGTTTTAGTCTTTAATCCATCTGGAGTTAATATTCTATAACTAGTCACTTGAGCCACAGCTGGCCATTTATTTTCTATGTGGGCCATTTGCTATAGATAGAGTCAGGGTTGTATTCTGTTAAACACATTACAACATATGAGATGTGACTGTGAGCAGAATTTCCAGACACTTGGGCATAATAGATCCTGTGTCCACTGCATTAAAGGTCAGCGTTTTGATTGACTGTTGTATTACTTGTTTGCTGAAAATCTCATTCTTTTAAATGATAAAGTTACATGAAGTTAACATTGAGAAGGGAGACAGAGAGAGAGAAACTAAAGTGTATAATAAAAGCAATAAATTATTAAGATTAAAAATAAAATAAATCAATTTAATGAGCTCAGGAAACTAAAGAAAATGATCAAATAGTTGAAAACATATAATATGTTTAAAAAATAAGTTGAAACTTAAAAAAAAGATACACAAATGCTTTTAAATAACATGATCTTCTATATAGGAACTGTAAAAGAATCATGATGGTAAGATCTGAAATATGCAGAGCTATACTACAGTAAATTCTGGAACTACTTCATATTCTGACCACAAATTCATCTATAAATTAGATATAATCCAAATTTAAATGTAGTTGAAATCTTCTACTAAAGCAAGAATATGTGAAAGAATAAAGAGCCCCAAATAGCTAAGTTGTATATGAAAACATGAATGAATCAAGAAAATGTACTCTTCTAAGTATTAAAATACAGTCCTTTAGTAGAAAGACAAAAATGCCACAACAGAGAAAAATAGAAAGCTCAGAAATAGATCCATGTGTATATGATAGAAATGACATTACAAATCAATGAGCTGAGGACTCTTTGCTAAATAAATTAGGTTTTTAAAAAGTGGCTCTGAAAATGGGTAAAATTCACTATAGATTCATTTCCATTATTAGGTGGCTAAGAGGATGTCAGGGAGGCTGCCAGATGAATTTAAAGCCTATTTAAGATAAAAAAAAAAAAAAAAAAAAAAAAAAAAAGCTGGAAAGGCACAGTGGCTAAGATCTATATATCTATATAATCCCAGCCCTTTGGGGGGCCTAGGTGGGAAGATCACAAGGTCAGGAGTTCGAGACCAGCCTTGCCAACATAGAGAAACCCCATCTCTACTAAAAATACAAAAATTAGCTGGGCATGGTGGCATGCACCTGTAGTCCCAGCTGCTTGGGAGGCTAAGGCAGCAGAGTCTCTTGAACCCAGGAGGCCCACGTTGCAGTGAGCCGAGATCATGCCACTGCACTTCAGCCTGGGTGATAGAGCCAGACTCTGTCTCAAATAAATAAATAAAAGCTAATGGGGGGACAAAGTAGAAAAAATATATTGCGGCCTTTTGGTGATAATGACTTCTTTAAGTAATGCTGCCACAGGACCAAGATTATAAGCAAAGTAATGCCACAAATTAAAACTCTTTCAAATTAGTAGAAAAATTATATACTTGAAGCAGAGATTCGTAAAATCAAAAACTGAGAAGGGCTTAATGAATAATATAGATGATAAATGTAAACAAATCAATAAGAAAAATAATGAAATATAAGGAAAAGCTGCAAAACATAGAATGGACTAAACAGAGAACTCAAAAAGCAACATGTGTAGGAGAGGCTTTAGACTTACTTGCAGTTAAATGAGACCCTAGCAAAACAAAATAATGAGATTGTTTGCTACTATCAGATTGGAAAAATAAAAATTAAAACTAGATAGAACAAAGTGTTGATGTACATGTTGAGATTTGGTGATTCTAATTTTATGTTAATGGATATAAATATATACATATATATATGTGTATATATATATATGTATATATTTGTATACATGTTATGACATAGTAATTTTATTTCTGAAGTTACATCATTTTCCAGAATGGTCACACAGAGCCATACTCCTGTGCACAGGAACAATCCCCTTAGTGTCTGTCTAGCCATCCAGTGGATTCAATATGAGACCAAGCACACCCATAGTCCCAGTTGCTAGGGAGGCTGAGACAGGTTGATTGCTTAAGCCCAAGAGCCTAAGTCCAGCCTGGCAACACAGAGAAATCCCTTTTCAAAAATAATAAATTTTTAAATAATGACAAAAACTAGGAGAAAAAAACAGACAAAACACCATGGATCATTCTGATGGTATGGTGTCCATCAGAAAGAAACCAAAGTCTATAACTGTATAATTATGAAAAGATTTTACAAACATACAGCTCAGGGAAGATTATATGACCTAGAATGAGATCTCTTTGTCACAAAGAGATCTCATTCTAGGTCATATAATTTTTTTTTTGTAAGACATAGTCTCGCTCTGTCTCCAGGCTGGAGGGAAGTGGTGTAGTCTCAGCTCACCGCAATTGTCACCTCATGGGTTCAAGCGATTCTCCTGCCTCAGCCTCCAGAGTAGCTGGGACTACAGGTGCACACCACCACCTCCATCTCTACTAAAAATACAATTTTTTTTTGTATTTTTAGTAGAGATGGGGTTTCACTCTGTTGGTCAGGATGGTCTCCATCTCCTGACCTCATGATCTGCCTACCTCAGCCTTCCAAAGTGCTGGGATTACAGGCTGAGCCACCTCTCCAGGCTGACAATACATTTTTAGTACATTAAATTCTAGACATGTGATTTATAACTTTCGATGTTATTCAAGTATATATGTATGTACTTTGGATATATATATATATCTCCAAAGACATATGCTCCAAACACTAATAATAAATGCATTTTTATTGGAATAAGAGGTACAGTAAGGTCTTGCCATGATTGAAGTTTGAGAAATTAATGACAATGAAAGTTTGATATATAAAATATGTTTGTCATACAGTCAAGCCAATGTTTACAATAAGTATGTATAGGCTTATTTGTTGGAAAATTCCACATTTGGCCAGGTATTGGGGCTCACACCTGTAATCCCAGCACTTTGAGAGGTCCAAGTGGGAGCATCATTTGAGCCCAGGAATTTGAAACCAGCCTGGGCAACCTAAGGAGATAGTATCTCTACAAGAAAATGTTAAAAATTAGCCAAGCATGGTGGCATGCACCTGTGGTCCCAGCTACTCGGGAGGCTGAGGTGGGAGGATTGCTTGAGCCTAGAATTTCAAGGCTGCAGTGAGCTTTGACCTCACCACTGCACACCAGCATGGGTGACATAGCAAGATCTTGTCTGGAAAGAATGAGAGAAGGAAGGAAGCAAGAAAGGGAGGGAGAGAGGGAGAGAAGGAGGAAGGGAAGGAAGGAAGGATTCCACATATTAAAGATATGAGAAAAAGAAAACTCAGAAAAGCAACTAAATTTTAGCTGTGGTATTCAAAATGGAGAATCTACAAGTGGGAAATGGAAGCAGATAGGAAAGCTCATGTCCAGAATACTGCATTCTTTTTTCCAGTAGTCTGAGAAAAAAAATATACTGTGTTGCTTTATGAGTTTTCTTACAAGCTTGGCAGAATTTTACTACTGAAGAACTTTCTAAACAGTATTATGCTAAAGAATTTATAACGTTCCATAAAATACATATATTTTTATTTTCAAATATACATGCTCATAGACATTTGATTTTTTTTTCTCTTATTTTAAAAGTTATATAGCAGAACATTGTTCCTTGAGTTATGCTTTGACAAATTATGGTCTACAAAAATATGTTTGAATGAATTTTGTTGGTAACTATAGACTTTATAACTTGATATTTTAATAATTTGCAAGACAAAAATTAGTAACTCTGGAAGGATCTTATTTATCAAAATAACATAAATGCTAAAATGATCATGGCTACCTTCAACATTTGCTGACTCCTTTTTCAATGATCCTCTCCATCAGTCACTACACATACTAGTTTTTCAGCTTACTCATTTTTTTTCTGTACATGCATCATTCAAATACCCGCAGAGTGATTTTTCACTTTTACAGATTGTATATCACATTATCCTTGCATACTTCTCTTTCTGATGGAAGTTAAATTTCTTTCGTCATTGCCTTTCTTACCATATTTTTAGCAAAATTAATAAACCTTTGAACGTAATTTAAATAAAATATATAAACATACACAGAAATTCATAATTTATTAAAAGTGGTAACAAATAGCTTTTTACGTGATCATTTTTTTTTTCACTTCATCAACATGGGATGTTTCTTTTTTTCTACCTGTCTACATTCATTTTTTCTTCTTATGAGTACCAAAATTTATTCCCACTTTAATGACATTTAAAAAAAATTTTTTTATTGTACTTTGGGCTCTGGGGTACATGTGCATATCCTGCATCCTGCAGAATTGTTGCCTAGGTACATTTTTAAAACGTGCAAAAATTTCTATTTCTTTTTCTGAGGGAGCCATTTTTCAAAAACAGGTTATCTGAAAAGTTAATCTCTAATGATAGTGATAAAATGACTATTTTTATATGATTACATGTGAATATTATATTTTAAACAATATTTTTATATTAATGATGCTTATAGACTATCGACTTAGAAACTCTTGAATATTCAGTTGTTAATCACTTCCCAAAAAGAAACAAGTTGTTGAAAGTTCATGTTTTAACTAGTAACAAAACTACCTTTGCATTTCAAAAGCTTCAGTTATTTCTGTAGTAAAAGAGAGTATAGTTAGCAACATGATCCCAAACAGTGATTATTGTTCCATCATTACCACTTTGTGGGATGGTGAAGGTGGCCACAGCAGGGTTTCCTCTGTATGTGCTCAGCTTTGCAGCCTGACTGGCTGTGATCTGTGACACAGGTGAGAGCTTTGCCACCTGTGAGCTGTAGGTGTTAGATAATCACTTATCCTCTATGTGTTTACTTAGCAGTAAATGGGTAAAAGAGTAATGCAGATGGCATAGGATGGTATGAAGATTAAAAGAAACCAAACAAAGGCAGCACAAAGGCAGAGATTGGCTTCATGAAGGTTTGGTATTTACAAACTATAAAAATGGTCATCTACTAATCTACACTTACAAAGCCAACAAGATAATCTATTCATCAAGTATAACTTTTATACCAGATAATAATTTTATGATGCCTAGCAATATACCTTTAGACAAAGGGAAAATAGTAAAATAAGAAAGGGCTTGGAAAATAATTATTTCATTAAAACTTATTTAGGCCAGGCATGGAGGCTGATGTCTGCAATCTGTTTTGGAAGGCTAAGGCAGGAGGATTGCTTTAAGCCAGAAGTTGGAGATCAGCCTGGGCAACATAGCGAGACCCCATCTCTACAAATACTGTTTTTAAAAATTAGCCAGGCATGGTGGTGTGAGCCTGTAATTCTAGCTACTTGGGAGGCTGAAGCAGTAGGATCACTTAAGCCCAAGTGTTTGAAGCAGCAGTGAGCTATAGTCATGCCATTGCCCTCTAGCCTGGGTGACAGAGGGAGACCCTATCTCTAAAGATAAAAATAAATTTTAGAAAACATATTTTTAATTCAGACAGTTAAAAATGTATTTGAGACCAAGTCTAGTCAGTTTTTTCACCAACATCTTAGGAACTGCCATTTCTTGTCATAAACAACTAACATAGATGTCAGATGGCAATTTGTCATACGAAACATGGGAAACGAGGTAAGATTCAATAGAAGGTATTTCTAAATTAATACAAATCAAAACCAACACCAGACACAATTATAATTATAGGTTATTTGTCTTTGTCAAGTGCTTCACAATATATATTAAGGTTCTTTAAAGAAATAGAACTAATAGGATCTATAAAGAGATTCATTATGGAAATTGGCTCAACAATTATGAGGGCTGAGAAGTCCTATGATTTGCTTTCTGCAAGTTGGAGAAGCAGCTAAGCTAGTACTGTAATTCAGTTTTCATTCAAAACGCTGAGAACCAGGAGAGTCAATGATACAAGTCTTAGTTTGAGGTTGGATGTCTGAGAACCTGGGGGTCACAGGTGTAAGCCCTGGCGTCCAAAAGTCTGAGGACTGGGAGCTCTGATGTCCAAGGGAGGGAGAAGATGGATGGTCCAGCTCAAGGAGAAAGAAATCACCCTTCTCCCTCTTATTTTCTACCAGGCTCTCAAGAGATTGGATGAGTCCTGTCTACATTGGTAGGGGTTATCTTCTTTACTCAGTCTACTGCTTCAAATTCTAACGTCTTCTGGAAACACCCCCACAGACAGACTGGAAAATAATGTTTTACTAGCTATCTGGACATTCTTTAGCCCAGGCAAGTTGACAATAAAATTAACCATCACACAATATATATAATAACAGATTTAATTCTTCTTTAAAAAGTTACAAAGAAGATATTGAATTTTTGTAATACAGAAAAATGGTAAATATTTGAGAAAATGGTTATGCTAATTGCACTGATCTGATCATTACACATTATATTTTTGAAACATCACTATGTATTCCATAAATATGTATAATTATTATATGTCAATTAAAAGGATAAAATAAAAAGTTGTTAAGATGAGCTGGGTTTAGGAATACATATTACATTCAATTGTCCCTGTCTTCACCCAGAGAAAGCTATGAAGAAACTGTTAACATTCATGAGCAAATTCAGACTGTTTTGAAACCAGAATTAGTCTATTTTTTTTCTTTTGCTTACCAGTTATTCGCATAATACCCTTAACAAATATGACTTTAACAAAGGTAACAGTCTATTTTTTACTTAACCAGTTATTCACATAATGCCTTTAACAAAGATGTTTATTGAATAACTTGTTATTAATCAGTCTCCTAATATAATCTATTGAGATTATTTTTAAGGCACTGGAATACAAGTGATGAAAACATGAACAATTCAAGATGAACCTTTTACAAGAAAAAATTAGTGGAATGAACATAAAAAGTAGAAAAGTTGGGAAATGACATAATTAAAGGGTGGTTAAACTGAAAAGATTTTATATATCAGGTGTCAGGGTTTCTGGTCTTTTAAGGAGAGGATCTATCCTGTAGAGAGAATAAAGACAGGTGTAACAGGGAAACGCATGAACTAGTAAAGGAGGGACTCACCTGTGAGCTTGTGGAACACAGTGAGACCTAATAGGAAGAGGTTTTGACCCTAAAACTTAGATTAGTGGGTACTAACGAGTGTAGACCTAATAGGAAGAGATTTTGACCCTAAAACTTAGATTAGTGGGTACTAAAGAGTAACTTTATTATGTAACAATAAAAATGGCAGGAGTATATAAATCAGGCTTTGTAACACATATTCTGTAAAGGCTGAGTAGTTATTCCATGGTTATAAAATGTTTCAAAATGACTTTTATATATTCTTTACATTATTTAAATATCTTTTATTTTACATTTTGTACACAAAAAGTAGTGCTTATTCATAGCACTCTGCATTATCCTTTAGACCAGGGATTGGCAAACTTCTTTTGTAAAGTGGCAGATAGAAAATATTTTAGATTTTGGGAAACGTGCATTCTCTCTTACGACTACCCAGCTCTCTCATTGCAATGTAAAAGTAACTATAGGCAACATTAGAGTAGACGGATGTGACTATGTTTCAATAAAACTTTATGTACAGAAGCATTTGACACAGAGGCCACAGTTTGCTAATCCCTGCTTTCCACACTTAAAATACATGTAACATAAATTTCCTGACCCCAATATTTACATGTCTCTCTCATTTTTATTTCAATTGCAATAATATGGATGACACTTCACTACTTTCTAAGGTTTATGTAATTTTGATGATTGCTATTTCTGTCATGGAAATTGATTAAGATGTCTTTATATTTTTCTCTCTCTTCTCTCGTGTTGCTATTTGAGTAAAACTGGTATGATATGTGGAAAACACCATGAAATGGAATCCTCATTACTACCTCTATCCATATATCCATGAAAAGTCAGGACTTAAAAAGGAGAAATGTTGAAGACAAGCCTGAGTAAATATTTTCAACAAGTATTCTGAGTAAGTGAGATGATGGTGCAGTAAGGGTGGTAAAAGATCTTAGAAATCAGTAGGTAAAATACAAGAACATCAAAATGAGTAAAGACAGATAACCCCCGCCCCTGCCAAAAAAAGAAAGGTACTTAAAAATCTCATTATTAATAATAGAATTGTGAATTCAATCCACAATGAGATACTGTATTAGTTAGGGTTCTCCAGAGAGATGGAACTAATAGATATATATAGAAGTTTATTAAAGAGAATTGACTTACATGATCACAAGGTGAATTTCCATGAGAGACCATCTCCAAGCTAAGACGCAAGAAAGCCAGTAGTGGCTCAGCCCAAGTCCCAAAACCTCAAAAGTAGGAAATCTGATAGTGCAGCCTTCAGTCTGTGGCCAAAGGCTCAGGATCCTCTGGCAAACCACTGGTGTAAGTCCAATAGTTCAAAAGCTAAAGAACCTGGAGTCTGATGTTCAAAGGCAGGAAGCATCCAGCACCAGAGAAAGATGAAAGCCAGAAGACTCAGCAAACCAGCTTATCCCACCTTCCTCCTCCTGCTTCTTCTAGCTGCACCATCAACCAGTGGGATGGTGCCAACCCACATTGAGAGTGGGTCTGCCTCTCTCAGTCCACTGACACAAATGTTAATCTCTTCTGGCAACACCCTCACAGACATACCCAGGCAGGACATGTTGCATCCTTGCATCCTTCAATCCAATCAAGTTGATACATAGTATTGACCATTACAGATACATTTACATATTCACCTAACTAGCAAACACATTTTTCTTTGAAGGGCCACCACAACCACATGTTGGCTATTAACATTCAAAGTCCCAAAGGTCAAGGATAAAGGATCATAAAAGAAGCAGGAGAAAAGAAAGAAATAACATACAATGGAGCGCCAATACTTTCGGTGGCAGATTTCTTAGTGGAAATCTTACAGGCCATCAGAGACTGGCATGATATATTTAAAGTGCTGAAGGCAAAAAATATTTTACCCCAGAATAGTATACCCTATAAAAATATTCTTCAAACATAAAGGATACTTTCCAAGACAAACAAAAGCTGAGGGATTTCATCAAAACTATACCTGTCCTATAAGACATGCTAAAGTGAGTACTTCACTCAGAAAGAAAAGGACATTAGTAAGCAATAAGCAATCACTGAGGGTACAAAACTAATTGGTAATAGTAAGTTCACAGAAAAACACAGAATATTGTAAAACTATAACTGACATATGTAAATACTCTGATCCTAGGTAGATAGAATCAATGATGAACCAATCAAAAATAATAACAACAGCAACTTTCAAGACATAGATAGTATAATAAGATATAAATAGAAACAACAAAAAGCTAAAAAAAATGGGGATGAAGTTAAAGCATAGAATTATTATTAGTTTTTCCTTTGCATGTTTGTTTGCTTGGTTATATAATAGCGTTAAGGTGTCATCACTTCAAAATAATGGCTTATAAGATAGTATTTGCAAGCCTCATGAAAACTTCAAGTCAAAATACATGCAGCAGATACACAAAAAACAAAAAGAAAAACAAAATTGTATCACCAGAGAAAAATCACCTTCACTAAAGGCATCGTAAAATGGTTTGTTTAGCTACTTTTTGGGCAAGTTGAAATTGTTTAGCTAAGTTTCTCCAATTTTGGTAGAAAAATTGATGTGACTGGGTGGCTTGGTCAAGCAGTAATGTCATAACTTACAGGTCTGCTTGATCATTGCCATAAGCCAGCGGGGCAGATAGCGAGCTGTGGGCTCAAATATATGTAGTAAAAACAGGATGCGTTCATTGATCTAGCAATTTCTGAAGTCCAAGAAAAAGTGCATACAGGGTGGGCTCCAGAGTGGGCTTAATGAGGGCTATTTCAAGGTTCTGTGATAAATAAACAGAGTAAGCAGAGTCACTAACGATATTGATGGACTAAGCAGAAAAATTTTCCAGGGCTAATATTAAGTCTCCAAGCTCAGCTCTCCGAGTGCTAGTAAATCTAGAATGAGTGCAGGAGTTATGTGGTTCCCACCAAATAGCTGCTTTTCCATTTTTTACCAGAGCCATCAGTGAAAAGTATTAAAGCGTTAGGCATGGGGGAGTGAACTACCTTTGTAGGCATAAGGAGAGGAATATGAGATAAGAACTGGAATAGTTTGTCAGCGGGAAGGGCGTGTTTTATATGGCCCACGTAATTAGAGAATGCTATCTGAAGGTCTAGAGATAGGGGTAGGACTGCTTCGAATTGTTTTTTACTTAAGGGTATTCTTTTGACATCAGGATCATAACCTTGCAATTGACTGTATCATTTGCCACCTACATAGATGACTTTACTAACTAGCTGGACATAGGGAGATAGTGTTTTAGTCCCTACGTATGAGAAAAAAAAAAACACCTATTTTAGGAAGTGCAGCCCTGGGGCCATCTGTCCTATTAGTCCTGTTGGGGAATGTTCAGTAGGAAATACAAATAATTGGACTGAATATCATGGGTCTATGTGGTCTAGCTGCCTATGAGAAATAGCTTGCTTTATTTCCTCAATTTCCTTTTTCTGCAGCTGGGGCTAAATACTTGGGGGAGTCCAGGGTTGCATTGCCCTTTAGGATAGAAAGTAGGTTCTGTAATTTGTCAGTAGTTATGCCCAAGGTGGGGCAAGCCAGTTAATATCACACAGTAATTTATGATCATCATTTAAGATATGTAAGTTTTTAGTATTCAATTTAACCATTTGAGGTCTTACTGACCAGGAAGTTAGTATGTATCTAAGATATTTTCAAGGGGATGGCATCTGTACCTTTTCAGGTGCTATGATTAAGCTTCTTCACTGTGTATTCCTTTTGACAGAGACATATAAACTCAAAATTATTTGTTCCGTTGGGGCTGCCAGTACGATGTCATCCATAGAATAGATGACCTTGTAGTTAGGAAATTCTTTTCAACTGGGAAGCAAAGTCTGATTTACATGATATTGACACAGGAGCTATTTAACATTCTTCTTTTTTTTAAATTGCATTTTAGGTTTTGGGGTACATGTGAAGAACATGCAAGATTGTTGCATAGGTACACACATGGCAGTGTGATTTGCTGCCTTCCTCCCTTTCACCTATATCTGGCATTTCTCCCCATGCTATCTCTCCCCAACTCCCCACTCCCTGCTGTCCCTCCTCTATTTCCACCCAACAGACCCCAGTGTGTGATGCTGCCCTCCCTGTGTCCATGTGTTCTCATTCTTCAACACCCGCCTATGAGTGAGAACATTCAGTGTCCGATTTTCTGCTCTTGTGTCAGTTTGCTGAGAATGATGGTTTCCAGGTTCATCCATGTCCCTACAAAGGACACTAACTCATCGTTTTTGATGGCTGCATAATATTCCATGGTGTATATGTGCCACATTTTCCCTGTCCAGTCTATCATTGATGGGCATTTGGGTTGGTTCCAGGTCTTTCTATTGTAAACAGTGCTGCAATGAACATTCGTGTGCATGTGTCCTTATAGTAGAACAATTTATAATCCTTTGGATATATACCCAGTGTTGGGATAGCATTCTTTGAGTAAGTACTTTCTAATGAAATCGGAGAACTGGCCTTTCATTATTGATAGCTGGTATTGTAAATGCAAATTTTTCTCTGTCTTATTTTGCAAGGGGAATGATATAAAAGCAGTCTTTTAAGTCAATAATGACTATAGACCAATCTCCAGGAATCGCCATGGGGGAAAAGAGCCCCTGTTGAAGGGGCCCCCATAGGTTCCAATTTAGCATTGATAGCAAGTAAGTGATACAAAAGTCTCCATTTACCAGACTTTTTGGGAATGACGAAAATGGGCAAATTCCAAGGGCTATTTGATGGTTGTATGGCCAGCTTTTAATTTTTCCTCAACTAATTCATGGGCTCATTGTAATTCCTCTCCCTTTAAAGTCCACTGGTTTACCCAAATAGGATTTTGAGAGAGCAATATCAGAGTCGGGGGGGGAATAACAACAGTGGTCATTATTAGAAAGGGGTGTGCTGTTCACATAATTCACCAAATTCTGCTCTCCAGAGGAGGTATTGACCAGTCTCTAAAGTTTCTTTAGCTAGCACTGAGCAGTCTCATGGGGTCATATGGAAGTTATCTGTTATGGCTTCAGTTCGTCCTTTTGTAAATGGGCTAGCAGCTCTGTTTTCTCTAATGCCTTTTCTTACTTGTTTCTAAGTGTTTAAAGTAATTTGTTCATATACCTGAATGCATTGTTGGGCAGGCCAAGAGCTCCCCTTCTAATGTCGCTTGCCTAAGACAGGGTCCCATAACTGTAGTGTATCCCTTGTCTTTTTTCCAATTTATTGGGCTAGGGGGCTCAGGGAAAATCTCTGTCTCCTCTGTGACACCTTTACCTGATAACGGCAGGGCTGAGGGAAGAGGAGGAAGTGGTAAGGTAGGTGATGGTTCCTCTTCCCTTCCCTTTTTGACCTCTTCTGTATAGAGCAGGGCTCAAGCAGCCCTAACTAAGGCGCATAACATTAATGATTTTACTCAGACCTGTTGCCCTTGAGCATGATGTTGTTTACGACTTTCCACTCACTGCCAGAGCTCTAGATCTAACATACCTTCTTCTGGAACCATGGGTTATGGGAAACAACAGTTTGCATTAGTTCCCTTAATTGGGCCTCCAAAACCAAAGCTCTGCTAGCTTTAAGCAGTTGTTTCAATACTTTTATATACTGTTTCTGTTGAGCGGATACCTGTTGTCCAATGATGAAACCATAACTCAAAAATTCCCTTGAACTTGGATATCCCAACTGGGCACCAATTACTTACTGATTGCACAGTTTCTTAACCTTTGTTTTTGAGGGTTCCATTGCAATTCATTGCAGCAGTCCTCACGTGGGCATCAGCAGTCAGGTCCCTCCTGCAGGCCCCGGCTGAGCAACAGATGAAAGGCATAATCAGACACAGGTATGCAGTGTAAGTGCAGCTAAGGGGCTGCTGGCACTAGTGGCCAAAGAAGACAGCAGCCTGGAACAGCTGGTGCTGCTTTCTTTTATTCAGTGCAGACATAATGCTGAAAGTCTGGAGCCAGCACAATCTGTGTGTAATTAACATTATTGTTCCCCCTTTCAGGGAGCACTCACAGAAGATCAACTTTCGGGGTATATGTGAACAACCTATTTAAGATAAATTCCCTTACACTTCCTTGTACCTACCGCTTGCCCTCTGCCTCAGTATAAGAGAACAGCTGCCTTCAGCTGATTCTCCCCCGAAGATCTGCAGAGCCTTCCGACCTTTCAGAAGACCTGCTCCTTTCCCTACAGTTTCTCCCACCACTCTGAGGGATCTCCTACACCATGTTTGCTATAACACTGTTTATTATAATCAAGATTTGAAAGTAAGTGTCCATCAACAGGTGAATGGATAAAGAAAATGTGGCACATATACATAATGGAGTACTATTTAGCCATTAAAAAAATGAAATCCTGTCATTTGCAATAATGTGGATAGCACTTGGAGACCATTATGTTAAGTGAAATAAGCCAGACACAGACAAACATCACATGTTCTCACTTATTTGTGGAATCTAAAAATCAAAACAACTGAATCCATGGAGATAGATAGTAGAAGGATGGTTACCAGAGGCGAGGAAGTGTAGTGGGGGTCTGTGGTGGTGGTAGGCAGGATGAGCAATGGGTAAAAATAAATAGAAAGAAAGAACGACCTATTATTTGACAGCACAGGGTGACTATAGGCAATAATAATTTAATTGTGACTTTAAAAATAACTATAAGAATTGAATTCTTTGTAACACAAAAGATAAATTGTGCTTGAGGAGATGGACACCTCTGCCCCTGAAAGACACAATTCAAGATAATTTTTAAAAACTTAATTTCCATTTTAAAATCTTTTGATGGAATTTATCCAGTCATTAGGATATTTTTATGCATTTGTTTATGCATATGTATATGTTTATATATAGATGCATAAGTATATACATTTTAGTATTTTTTATTGTATGATGCAATGTATAGCTTATAAATGCAAAATCATATATTTATAGAAGATAGTGAATAGCTTTAAATGTAATACTTCAACACACTTAAATGTTGTTTTTTGAAATAAAGCATAGTACAGTCAGTATATGGTGACAGAACAAAAATATTAAGACTCCAAGATATGTATCCATATAATATATATTATGAAATCACCTTGCAAACTAAATCATGCAAACCATATTATACTTTTCTAAGTACAACATCAATAACTTCTGCAGGGGATGTTTTGTTTGCATTTCCATTACCACAAAAGTTTACAGTGAATAATAAATATATATGTTTGGATAAAATAAGTTATGATTTTCTCTATTAGAGAAAAGTATTCACTTGTAAGTAAGGTCACAATCAAAATTCATCATATGCTTTGGAAAACTAATACAACCATTTGTTCAAGCTTGAACTATAAGGAATAATTAAGCTTCTTATTAAGTGAAAATCACACCAGCTCTTTTTTTCTGTCTTCTAATGTCATCTCTGCAAAGTTAGTAATGCCTGAATACCCAAGAGCTATTCTAAAAATAGCCAGCAAGGTGCTTTATATGTAATTCAAATCAGAAGAAATTTAACTCTTTATGCATACTAGCCTACTATACTTATTTATTTTATATATATGTATTTATATTGTGTCTCTTATAATCTAAATGTATGAATCATTCTTTTGCTCCAATAAATTTGCCGTTTTGAACTAATCAAATATTTATTTTTATTGTACCATTAAGTAACTATTTGCATCTCTGTCATAATATAAATCAAGATAAAACCATGTTCTTTTGTTAAATACTCAAATACTTTCAAATCTTTATTTCTATAACGATGAATATTTGACACTTGCTAAAATTCCGGCTTGCTTTAGGCATCCAAATACCAGACACACTTCGAATTATGCTACAGGTATTGTCTTTGTTTTATAAGTTGCCAACTTTTCAGATGTGTTATTAAAATCTTTCTGATCTTTCGGATCTTCTTTCATGAATATTATAAAATATCCAATATAATAATAAAATAATGTGATAATCAATTTATGTATTTTATTTAATCATGCACAGATAGACTAACATAGAGGTAAATATAACTTTTCATAATTTTTCCAAACATTTGACCACAACTCCAGGCTTTACCTCACATTATATGATCACTCTCCATACATGAATACAGTATTTAATCCATTGTACATTGATAATAAATATTGATATATTATTTCAGATGTTGCTTTTTCCAAGACTTCATGATAAACAAAACCCAATATACCATATCCTAAGCTTTGAATTTTACATTTATGTAAGCCAGAAAGATATTTTTATTTGACATATTGAAATATTTATCAGTTATCCAATTTATATCCTCTAAGTTATTTTCTCATTTAGTAGATGTATATTTTGCCGCAAATTTTATCATGTCTATGACCATAGAAATAGTTTTTCTTATAGTATCTTCTTGGTGGTTGAATTACATATTGAATATTTTCAAAATTCTTGATGGCTTTTTAACTCATCAGCAGAGACTATTAGAATCCTGATAGAACATTTAAATATACTTCATTTTATATCAATGATCTTTAAATAAGTATTTTTGAATTATTTAATTATAAATATTTATTGTATAAAATGATTCAGAATGTTCTTTTGAATTAATTTTAATTGAAGAGTACAAATTGTCTTTATTTGTATCTTGCTCTTATTATACCATGACTGCTTTTCTTATGAGGCTAGGAAGAATTCCCTTAAGGTTGCAGAGGGAGCATGGCCCTGCCGAGTCCCTGAGCTGGGACTTCCAGTCTCCAGAACCAAAAGACAATTAATGTCTGTTCTTCCTGTCCCTCAGTTTATGTTATTTTATGACAGCAGCTCTAAAAAGCTAAAATTTCAAAATTAAGTATAAATGTTACCCTTTAGTCATGAAAAATAATTTGGACATTTTTCTTCATTCTGTATGCTCTGGAATAATTTATCAAATATTAAGCCTATGTGGTTTTTGAAGATTAAACTAGCCAGGATAATTGCTTTCATGCAGCATAATCTGTTAATAACTATTTCTCATCATCTACAGAAATTGATATATTTGAAGTTTTAGTCCTTATGGGCTCAAATTTGATAAATTATATGCTTCTATTGGTTTTTTATTTTCAATTTATTTACATAAAGATTGCAAAATCTTTTATTTGCTAACATAATTTGTTGCAATAGTTATTTCTTCTTGTCATACCTTAATTTTTCTAGACTTGTACTTTATTAGGTTAGATAGTAGGTTTTTTGTTTTGTTATTT
>NW_016107675.1:942512-968618 GCF_001604975.1 Cebus imitator | reverse complement strand
ATTACAGGCACGCGCCACCATGCCCAGCTAATTTTTTGTATTTTTAGTAGAGACGGGGTTTCACCATGTTGACCAGGATGGTCTCGATCTCTTGACCTCGTGATCCACCAGCCTCGGCCTCCCAAAGTGCCGGGATTACAGGCTTGAGCCACTGCGCCCGGCCGACATAGTTATTAATTACAGCTCTCTGTTTTAAATCTCATAAATTCTGATTTTATATCTATAATATCTATCCTTGTACTTTTTTGTTGCATTGAGATTGGATTTGATATTTTTAAATATTCTTCAGGCATAAAATATGTGTTTCACTGTTTTAAATATACTACATATGTAGTAATATGGTGTGTGCTATAATTTTTAATTACATATTTTTATATATCAATTCTAAACAAGAGTTATTAAATATAATATTTTTATTTAATTTTCAGTTAAAATCGCCTTTGGTTTTGCAATTTCTGTCAGATGTCTGGGTTTAATGTATTATTTTTAGAAACTTCAAAAAGTATTTCTACTCTATGGTATGTACTGCTGTTCTCTTCAAAACATTTAAAAGATACATGTTCTAAGTGAAAAGAAGGTATATTCTCTATTATTAGGGTGTATAGTTTGATATCGTATTTATCAATGACTTCATTCATGATGCAGTTAGGTCTTGCATATTGTCAGTTTTATCAGTACTGTGCTGAAGTGGTGGCTTTTTATTTATTTAAATTAGTTTATTTCTATCTATGGTTCCTTGAATCTATTGTTTCCATTTTATAAAGTCTTATCTGGTGTTTGTGTATACTAGTTTTATATCTTTACTGTGACTCATTATTTAACATTGAAATGTGTCTTTCCTTGGCTCCTCCAGTTATTTTGACATGCATTTTAAGCCATTTATTATTAAGAACACAAACTCTGCTCTCTTTTTATTTTCATTTATCTGGTATTATTTTGTCAATCTCTATTTTTAGACACTTGAATTAGTTTGTGTTAGATGCATTGTGTCTCATATACAGTAAACAGATCTTCGTAAGTTGAATTGAAAATAAAAATGTTCATATTTTTGTTCTAGTGGTTACCTTTATCCTTATATGTTTTCAAAATGCTTACTCTCCCGTTTCCTTATTTACCCTTTTGTTATCCCTGTGTTAGTGGCAATGATCTTTTTGATTTCCATCTACTGCCTCTACCATTAATGTTCTGTTTCTTTTTCCCGTATTGTTTCACTCCCGTGGTTTTAGTTGCATTCTTTCTATTGTGACAGTATGTTAAATATTTACACCTTAGTTTTCACCCTTTTTCCTGCTTTATTGGAATCTTAGATCTAGAATGAAGTACATTTAAGGTTCACTGTATTCCCTTGGCCCAAGTCTTATTTCTCAGGATCCTGTGCTCTCCTTTTCTGTTTCTTTTTCCCTTTGCCACCTGCTTTCAAAATTCACCTCGAGCTTCCCTTTCGCCTGCTTCTCCTTCAGAAGCATCTTCTTCCCAAGACTACCTCACTTGTGTCTGTGCACACTCTGTGCCTTCGATGTCACCTTCTCTCTTCCATACGTTTTGTTTTTTGATTTTGTTGCTGTGCTATTTTCGGTGTTTGCTTCTTTTGTTTCAGTGCTTCGTTTTGATCTTCTTGCTCCCCACAAAGACTTGCAGCATGATCTCAACTATTTTCTCTGCTAGAAATAGATTTTTATTTTTCAATTCACCAGTACATTAAAGTATGTAAGGTTGCATTCCTTGAAGTTTTCCTGAAGCCATGACCTTTGGTATAGGTTAATGTGATCTTCAAAATGTGTCAAAAGACTTGACAAGATTCATGGAGATCTTCACAATGAGGTGACTACCACTAATCTGGCTATCCAAAAATGTGATCAGTTTTATAATTTTTGAAATATTTTATATTAGTGCATATGAATGATACTGTTTTATAATATTTCACATTAAAATTTCTAATAATAACAGCATCTCATAAGTTTAGCAAATGTTTTATGCCAGATGCATTATTTAAACAAGTTAATATTTTTTGTTGTTTTGCACTGCGTAATGTTTTTGTAGCTTCTCCAAAACCGACTCTTCCCTTCTCTTTCATTCCTTGAAACAGAATACTGGTTTACTCAAATATCCACTCTTTCCTCATGCACTACGTGAGTTGTAGGATTACATGGTTCCACATTCATTTAATGACTAAGGTATGATGAAACTGGAACAATTTCAAAAACATCCCTATAAATTTTATAAAATTAATCAGGAAAAAAAGAGAGGGAAGAAATGAAAATAAACCAAGCTTGCAACACATTAAGGATTAATCATTGGGTCATCTTCCACTCTGATATGTTTTGGCTCTGTGTCCCCACCCAAATCTCATATTGAAATGTAATCCCCCCGGGACAGGAGAGGGACTTGATAGGAAGTGATTGGATCATGGGGGAGCCCTTTCCCCATGCTGTTATCAGTTATAACAGTAAGTGAGTTCTTGTGACATCTGATGGCTTAAAGGTATGTGGCAGTTTCCCCCTTGTTCTCCCTCTCCTGCTCTGCTATGATAAGAAATACTTGCCTCCCCTTTGCCTTCTTCCATGATTGTAAGTTTCCTGAGGCCTCTTAGCCATGCTTTCTGTACAACCTACGGAACTGAGTCAGTTAAATCTCTTTCTTCATAAATTGCCCAGTCTCAGGTAGTTTTTTAATAGCAGTGTGAGAATAGACTAATACATTCTCTGACTTACTCCCTCTTAGTTGCTTGCTTATTGCCTCAAAATCACATAGACCTTGTTACAAGATTATAATTCCTCTTAAGTGCTCTATAGATAACAACTTGAACATGAAGAAATCTTAACTTTTCCTTTTGAGATGTCCTTTCAGGCTCTGCATACCAATGAAACTACTCATGCTAGATGGTCTGAAAGATCCCACAAATAGCTGACTCACCAAAGAATGCAGTTTCCGAATCCCGATAGCCATACCAATCAATGACACCAGATTTCCACTTCCTTGCCCTCCATGATCCCCTCAAAAACCCGAAACCAAGAGACAAGATGGATTTGAAGTTCTCTTCCCATGTCTTCACTCAGTGCCCTGTGATCATTAAACTCTTTCTCTGCTGCAAGTTCTGCTGACTCAGTGTATTGATCTTTTGGTATGCAGCAGTCCTACAAATGTGTTGGTCTTTTAATAGTTTCATAACTCTTGCTGTTCTTTTCTACTAGGAAAGACTGTTGTTCATTCAGGCCAGTGACATATGAAGATAGGCATATTTGCATCTTTGGGGAAAGAAGTTTCCTTATTATTATTTTTCTTCGGAAGAACTTCAGGAAGCATCATTAAAATCTGGCTGGA
This sequence comes from Cebus imitator, assembly GCF_001604975.1. NCBI lineage: Eukaryota > Metazoa > Chordata > Mammalia > Primates > Cebidae > Cebus > Cebus imitator. The sequence continues at coordinate 965,297 of NW_016107675.1, read as the reverse complement.
CTTTTATGAGGAAACATGTTGGGTTGAATATCATTATGATATTCCCACTCCTGGCAGGACACCAACCATAGTAAGAAATCATCTCTTAATATTATGAAGTAGAATCAGAAAGGTCCTTTGGCCACTTTTCAATCGTTCTAATATCTATTTCATATAAAAAATTTCATTTAATGAACCAATCAATTATCCTTGCAACAATTTGAGTTGACTTATTTGTTCCACAATTCTAAACTAGTACTGCTTATATATTAACTGTTTAACTGATATAAAGTCACACTTTATTATATTTTAAATACAAATTATATGTATACTACCTAGTGAGAAGTCATTAGCATCGGCATAAAATCACAAAATTATATCTTCTAATGAGAGTTTAGACATTTTTAGGACTCATTTCCCCAACAGCACAACTCAATAAGAATTTAACCTCTTTATGAGTACTCCAACAATTATGAGTTTCTAGTTTATAAAGTATGTCTTCCATTCTCACATAGTTTTTAAATTGTCTTAATATATCTGACAGATATGAAGCACAGATGTTTTGTATATTACAACATCTTCAACTGTAAAAAAATTCAGAATCTTATCCTCATGAAAAAAATTGTATCTATTTTTTCAATTATTTTAGAATAGATTTTTCTTACCAAAATAGAACTCTTCATATTCATTTTTCATGCCATCTTCAGAATAATGATAACCATAGATTATATATAATGATTTTGCTCTATCAAAAATGCCAAAGGACTTTATAAATTTTTTACTTTTCTTTTTATTGGATGACTTACCTTTTAAACATAGACTATAAACATGTCTAATCCTACAGTGTTTTAATTATTCTAAATGCCACATGAATCTTGAGTCTGCTATTTTAAAATTATTTGTACAAATATGAATCATATATTTCAGTTTATATTATTTAACAAGTTGATCTTACATATATTTATTTTCATAATTTGATTTGCTTTCTGATGTAGTTTGGATGTGTGTCCCTACCAAAACCCCATACTGAATTGCAATCAATGTAGTAGAGATGGCCCTGGTGGGAGATCATTGGTTCATGGGGTTGGATTTCTCAGGAATGGTTTAGCACCATCACCTTGATACTATCCTCATGATAGTGAGTGAATTCTCATGAGATCTGTTTATTTAAAAGTATGGGGCACCTTGTTCTCTCTTTCTTGCTCCTGCTCTCATTATGTGACACCTCCTGCTCCCCTTTCACCTTCTGTCATGACTGTAAACTTCCTGAAGCCCCCCCAGAAGCCAAACAAATGCTGAAACTATGCTTCCTCTAAGGTCTGCAAAACTGTAAACCAATTAAACCTCTTTTCTTTATAAATTACCCACTCTCAGGTATTCCTTTTCAGCAATTCGAGGACGGCATGATATGCTTTCTTTGATACATACTTCATTGTCTATTTATAAAATATCCTTTCAACAGTGACACAGTGTCATCCTTGCATCACTTAGTTACTTTATGGGTAAGGGAAAGAATCCAGGATAGATTTTTTTAACATCCTTTTCACCCAAGATGTTACCTTTTTTATTGATTCGGTTTTATGTTCCTAGAATATTATGTAAGTAAAATAGAAAGTTCTCTGTGTTTATTTGAAAAGTTTAAATGATTATTTATTATAAATGTCTATCCACTTAATTTCTTTCAGAATGAGAAGTTTCCTAAACTTACTTTTATTAGAAATGGTAATAAAATAATCATGATATTCTTAAGTTCTTGATATTCATGATATTCAAAGTCTCAGGACTTTGACTTGAATATTATATATGTCTTCATTTTATATTGCAGATGCTGGGGTTTAGAGATATTAATTAACAGTCAATAGGAGGCAGAATTAAGACCAGAATTTAGGATTATTTTCTCTTCAATCACAAATTCTAAACCAATATGTTATTCTGTCTCAGAATAAAAGAGAGTTTTCTAAAAATTTGTTTACATGCTTTTATAAATCAAATGAAAAATTTTGAAGTTTTTACTTGAAAATTATTCTCTCTTTCTCTTTCTCCGTCTCCAAAAAAAAAAGACTTAATCTCAGGTAGATTTATTTAACTGAGTTTGTAAATAGAAATGTCAAAAAAAAGCAAATATGATTTTTTAAACTAAATGAAACTGTGGTGACGTGCCCAAAGAGATGTCATAACATCTGAATATACAGAGATTTGTGTGTATATAATATTAAAAAAGTCTAAAATAGCTGTATTGGCACATAGTCAATGGATGACAATTATCAACTCCATGGAAAGAAGTAGAATTTGTTTAGCATCAAACAAAATTTTATTTTCACTTATTTTGATTTTTTTTAAATGATTACATCATATTATTTGTTATGCCATGAAGACTGGAATATTTCAGAGAAAAAATATACCTTGGTACAGAGAAAGGTTTTTGAACAATGTCTATCCCATACAAATATTTAATTCATTTTGGCAGGTATTACTTACTGTTAATTTTAATACACAAATTTGAGCAGATAGATGCTTTACAATTCAGCTTGACTTGTCAGTGAGTGTTACTCCTTAGAATCCAAAGATACTGTTAATGCTTCCACTGTGTGGCCATATTTCTTTAACTTATATTTTGAAACTTAAAAACATCAGTGTAATTCTTTTGTATATTTACTTCTATAAAATAAATTCTGAAATTTCTTTTACAATTTTGAAAAGGAAAAATAGAAAATTTTACCTATGTAAATAGAATTGCTACTGCAGTGAATTTTTTTCTGGAAGAAAACAGATACAAGTTAAAATACTTGATATTAAGAAGTATACTGAGGTTTAGAAAAAATAGTTTGGTTTATCTGCACCTCATGAAGAGGCTATTTCTGCCTGTAGAAAGTCATTCTGATCTGCCTCAGGAAAATTTAGACGTCAGAATGATTAGTAGAGTTACTCATATACATGTGGACCTCCCACAGCCTAACTGTGCACTGACACCCACAAATTGCTGAGAACTCTTATAAAGGGTGGTGTGTGTTGTGAGAAGATGATTTGATCAACTATTGCCCCATTTGTTCATGTCTGTTTCACATTCCTGCCTTTTCTTTTAATTGCCAGTCCTAACTAATCTCTTCTCAATAATCACTCTCCTTAAGCATTTTGTATCTATGAGTTACAATCTATATGAGAAATTGAGAGTCACATATTTTATGTGCTTGCCATTGATAATTAAAATACTTCATTATAATTTCAACTCATAACACTTTAACAAGTTTAATAAGTTTTCTGAGTAATCTCACTTCCTACCTTGGAATTGCTCAACTCTCAAAATTTAAGATAAATTTGGCCATGATCTTTTATTTTTATTTTTGTTTTTCTGTTTTTGAGACAGGATCTCACTCCTGTACTCCCAGGCTGAAGTACAGTGATGTGATCACAGCTTACTGCTGCCTCAAACTCCCAGGCTCAAGTGATCCTCCCACCTCAGCCTCCTGAGTAGCTGGAGCTACAGGTATGAATCAACAAGCCTGACTACATTTTTGTATCTTTTGTACAGACGGGGTTTCATTGCATGTTGCCCATGCTGGTCTCCAACTCCTGGGCTCAAGCATCTGCCTGCCTTGGCCACCCAACACGTTCTTATTATTCATGTAAAGTAGCTCTTGACACATGGACTCTGATTGTGCTCTATGTATTCTTAGTCGAAGAAAAATATAAGATGGCCTCTTTTTCTAAGCCCCAGCCTCTCATGTTGCCACTGGCACTCAGGGATCCAGCTGATGTGGTTGTCTTTCACTGATTTTTTTTTTTTTAAGTTAACACATTGAACTGTGCTTGCAACTAAAACCAAAATAATCATTATGTTAATAACTATTAAAGTGAGGGATCATTTTGCATTGTAAATTTTATTAATAAACTACAAAGTAAAACTTACCACTATTGTATCACTATTGGTTCAATGGAACTCATCCAGAGATATCTCTTTGCTTCTTTCCCATATTTCTGCTTTCCTGCATTATTTAAATCTCTCAAGAAAATTGTAGAAGTGACATTCCAGGCATTGTCCCAGAGTTATCTCTCCAGAAGTAGAATCCAAGTTTATATGGTATATAATGGTATTAACTTCTGTCAGTATGGTGGTAGGAATTGTCCTCATTCTCTCACAACACCACACACAGAAACACACACACATACATATAGATACACATCACCCCTGCACCATCCCCCGCCCACACACATGAGGGCAGAGGAGGGGGAGAAAGTGATAGAGAAAAATGTTTAATCAGATAAAACCAAATCAGGAACAAATGCATTTCTGTATTGATAGATTACAGTCATTAGGAAATTAACAGGATTCTAAACTTTATTCTGTGACTGATAATCAGTCACAGTCAGATTAAGACACTGTGAGATTTTACTAAATAGGCAGATTTTATACATATGGGAAGCGGACTGGGAAATCACAGGAGAGGGGGGTGATTCTTGGGCTATGAGATGGGCTGATAGTAACCCTATGCCCAATGGGCAGAAGAAAGGCTGTGCTATCTGAACCAGAAATACAGAGAGCTGTGGGGAGGCCCACCTTACAGGAGCTGAGCTACTCTGCAGCAGATGCAGCCAGCAGGAGGTAGGTGACCAAGCAGAGAGAATCCCAGGCTCGACCAACCACACTGACCTCCCTTCTATCTCCTTGCAGTGTCTTGATAGGGCATCCTATTGCCCAGACACAAAAAGAAGACAGAAGGTGAGGAAGAGCCCAGATGTCATCCAAACAGGTTAATTTTTGGAGTCCAGAGAGCAGGGCAGAGAAGTGGGAGAGTCTCTCATCAGAGGCGTGAGGCAAAAAGTAAAGATGATGAGGAAAACTAGCCTCAGCTTTTGCAAGATAGAAATTTTTAAGGAAGTGGTCCTTTTTCTTAAAGAGAACTAGAAAACACTATTTCTGACTTAGGGAAGTACCCAGAAAGTTTACTTCTCTGTCACCCAAAGCAGTGGGTTGGTAAAAATTATCTTCAAGTAAATGAACAAGTAGATAAAAATAAATATTATAAATGGAGTTAATAAAGCTCTGGTACATTTTAATGTGGTGCCTAAATTCATATATGTGGCATAAATATACTAACAGCTCTAGAATGGTAAAACCCCAGGGATTTTGAACCATTTATGAAAAACTTTCACAGATTGGAAGGCACAAGACTCCTGCCTGAACAAAGACAAATGGTTCTGGTGGAAAATGAGGCCACAATAAAAATAAGTGAAATCCACTTCTATTTCATTATTACACAAAATATTATGTGTTCTGGAAGATATTGTCACATAATTTAATGACTAAATATTGCCTATGGACTCTCAAGTTCTTTCTCATCTTGACCATATACTAGGGGCTGAGACTTTATTAAAGAAACAAGGTTTTAAAATAAACAAATCAAAAATAATATCTTAATCATATGTAATGGAAATAAAAGGAAATGTTACCTTTAACTAAAGAGGTATGTTTTAAAATGGAATAAGCTACAGGTTTCAGAAATCTTCTATACTACTATACACTTTGAAGGGCTATCATGCAGCTTTAAGTATCGCTAGAAAAACTCAGCCCTGTGCTTTTGAAAAACAGGAAGTTCTGCAAGTATCATTTACTAAATATTAAAGAAAATAATATCCTCATTTTCTTTTAGGCACTAGAAGTTTTTCCAGACTATATTTATGAAGGAATGTTTTAAAATGTCTAACTTTTGATAAATTGATCATGAATCATAGAGTAGATTTGCATTATTAATTGTGAAAAGTATCCACTAAATTGTGAACATGTTTTAGCACGTTCCCAGTTACTGAGAACAATCAATAAATGACAGTGAAATTGACAATAAAAAAAAGGTTTTTGACTGTCTAAAATCTACTCACCCATCAGGTTTCAAATTAGGTAAACTCTGATGCAGCTTGGAGGATTTCCAAGTATTGGAAAGATTATGCTATTGAGGAGCTACAAATGTCACATTTTAAAAGGCTTTTGGCATTCTTATACGTAGTTTGATAATAGAATTGAATTCTTTCTTCAATAAGGACATGACTTCCACTACTTTTGGAGGGGCACATGACATTGCAGGATTCTGGGGAAATTCCTGGAGACATGCTCAGTAGCCTGAATAAAGTCTGGATATTAGGTACATTCGCAATGTGGAGATATTTCCTAGGAAAATTGATGGCCACTGACCTTCCCATTCAGATCCCAGGCAAGACGCGTTGGTGGAACAAGTGATTACATGAACAGTCCTGGCATTTAGAGACACATTCCTCATGAAAGGCAAGGTCTAATCACATGTCATCTTACTGAAACTTCATGTCAATGACCTTTTAATGTGCTCATGACTGTGTTTGTTATTAAAACTCATAAAACAGGGAAGTAGTGACAGACTATCACTGATGCAGTATGTGTAAGGGAAAATGTCCTCAGTTGTTAAATTCTGGCATTAGAAAACAGACATGAAGAAATAGACTGAGTCTGTTGCCCATGAGAGACTGCGTGTCCTCAGCAGCATGATCAGGTAGACAAGCTAATGTCATTCCATTCTCTGCATATGGCATTGAAGGAGGAGGGCTATGTGTGAAAGGAATAATCAAAATAAAGGTTAGTTCTGATTAGTGTTAAGATGCTGATGGCATCAAATGAACTTCACTGAAGTGGAGTATAGCTTTATCAGTATTGCAGTTTTCCCGAATATTTCCCCTGCTTCACTTTGACCAAAGAAATTTGCATGAAAATAAGGTGTGCTACTTTTTTACCAGAGCTTTAAAAGCCAATGTGAGGTTGGCCACATCCTCTTCCCATTTCTAATGCTGTGGAGAAAGGGAAGCCTGTTGAAAAAGCAGCCTGGGTCTCTGGTTGTCTGCAATTAGCAGAACCCCTTGCTCTCTGTTGTAAAGGCAGCCTAAGTTAAAAAGAGTCTCTTCTTTGTTAAGACTGTGAGATTCGAAGACTAACATCTGACCCTACCAAACCCTATCTACATTGTTTTTTTCTAATAATATATGATGTTAACCATCTTGTCATATGCTCATTTTTTATCTGTATACCTTTTCGATGAGATGTCTGTAAAGATTTCTATCCCATTTTATACTTGGATGACTCCTTTTCTTACTGTTGGATTTTATGAGTTCTTACTGTTGGGTTTTATGAATTCTTTGTATATTTTTAATAACAGTCATTTGTCGGATATTTCTTTTCCAAATATTTTCTCCTACTTTGTGACATGCCTTTTCATTCTCTTGACAGTTTCTTTTACAGAGCAGAAAATTTCAATTTTAATAAAGTCCAACTTATTAATTTTTTTGTGTGAATTATACCTATGATATTAAATCTGAAAAGTCATGATTCAGCTCAGAGTCATCTGGGTTATCTCCTGTTATTTCCTAGGAGTTTTAGTATTGAATTTTAAATTTAGACCTATGATCTGCTTTGAGTTAGTTTTTAGGAAAAGTATAAAATCAGCATCTATAGTCATATTTTTGCATATGTATGTCCAGTTAGTACAGCATCATTTGTTGATAAAACTCTCTTTGCTCCACTGTTTTGTGTTAGCTCTTCTGTCAAAGATCAGTTGACAGTATATAGGTAGGTCTGTCTCTGAGCTCTCTATTCCTTTCCATTGATAAATGTAAGCATTTCTTTTCTTTGGTTTTCTTTCTTTTCCAAATGACACACTGTCTTGACTACTGAATCATATATACTGCTATGTAACTTGGCCCATCATAGCTGGTATTCAGTGCTTTTTTTATGCACAACCACAGTCAGCAGGAAGCTACCAGAGAATATGCACCAGTGAAATAAGGGTGTAAATAAAAAAGATAGGCCATCCATGAAACAGAACATCCAGCCAGGGATCATAACAGCAAATGCCAGCTCTAGTGAGCATGTCATATTAAAAAGGGTGTGACTGTGGTGAAAGAGTTGCCACAAATCATGAAACAAAACCTACCAGCACTGACGGATCATTTAAAATATTTAAATTTTTGTAATACAGAGGTTATTAAGAAATACTTTTTAGGCAGCTATAAAGGGTGAAAGTTCTCATGGAATTTTCCTTTAATAAAAATTACCCCCTAAAACCATTTCTTCCCTAACAGAAAGCAGCCTGAAAAGTCAGGCACAGATATGCAAACTAGGAGCCTTTACATGTAAATGCAGGCAGTTATACCTGGAAGCTAAGTACATTCAATTCGGCATCTCCCGCCCTCTTTTCCTTGTCACAACATTTACAGGTTTCAGGGCAGCTCCAGGTAAAACCACGTGTATATGCATCATTGCTACATTTGCATAATAAAAGACTAGGATGGGAGGGCCAGTCTTTTCCTGTGCTATGTGAATGATACACCTGGTCAAACCAATCCTCTGGACCCTATGTAAATCAATTACCACCTCCTCAAGCCTCTCTGTACAAAACAGAATGCCTTCCCCTGCAATCTGGAGACCCTCTTTTGGCAACCAGTTTTCTCAGCATGGGCAAGCTTTTTCTCTCTCTCTTATTCTTTTTCTATTAAACTTTCTGCTCCTAAATCCACTCCTCATGTGTGTCCGTGTCTTGAGTTATTTCTCTACCCAGACCAAGAACCAGCATGCATACCCCAGACAACAGAGCCGTTTCATTTGGACAATAATTTCCTCTAAGTGATTGACAGTTCTCTCAAAATATTTTAGCTGCGGATAAATGTTAAACTGACAAAATTAAAAAATCAAAGTTATGAATTTAAGTAAATAATAAGTTGTATAAAGGAAACAATCACAGTAGACCACATGGTTAAACATAGAGCATGATTGCATGCAATAATAATGTGAAACCAAATATTGTGATAGGGCTGAATTTTAGATGGATGAGGAAAGTAAAGGTGAGAAATGGTTGTGTAAACAGGATGGATCCTTCCACCACTAAAGGCCAATAAATAAATGTATATCGTCTAAAATGGGTACTGTAAGGAATTACATTATAAAATATTTTTTTTAAATATAAGAGTAAAAATAAAGCAGTGAAAGTGAAAGCCACTAACTCTGGGGAACAGACTGTGGTCTGAGAATATGGGTTTCAAAAGGAACTTGGTTTTGATATAAGACATTTAGTGTTATATGATTTTTTAAAAATCAATGCACTCATGACAGAACTTTGTTTGACATTTAAATTGTTAGTCACGTTTCTGCAATTTTACCACCTGCAAATATGTTCACTGCAAAATTTTGGCATAACCAAAAGCACATCTGGAAGTTACATTTCTCAATACGCTAAAAAGAGAACATAGGGTTAACCTGAAGTGCGTTAGCAGCTCTCTGAGAAGGATGGATTAGAGTGCTCCTAAATAATGCTGAAGTGTTTACAATTCAAACACACCTGAGGCATATCTTCACATCCTGTTTTTCTGTAACTCTTGAGATCTCCTGGGTCCTTTCGTGTCACATGGATTGGAGGATTATCCATCCACTATTTCTAAAAGATGCTCTAAAAAATGTCTTTGGAAAAACACTACCCAAAGTCATTTATAAGCTATTCAAATTTTTGTAAAATATCAGTGCAAAGACTTTTTAAATGCCTGCCACATGACACCTAAGTCTATAGGAATCTATCAAAATTATATTTTAAAGTCATTTTTTGTTTTCACCGACAGGACCATGTTTCTCTTGCAGTTCTATAGTTTACAATGCCAGATGTAGAATGTCAATATTTAATGGATAAAAATATATTTTATAAATGAGCCCATTGGGATCACTTCTAAAGGCTAACCAGGACCTACTGAGTTCTGTAAATAACATTCTTTGTTATTCTCATGCCAGAATTACAGAAATGACTTATTCCTATGCGTGTACAATGTTTTTAGGGGTTTTGAAAATATGCAACTAGCAAGGTCCATTAAACCACAGTTTTAGTGTTGTTCAAGCAAAGGACTAGGGAGTCCGGAGATGGCAATAACTACTCCAAATTGGGAGGGCCATGAGCACTTCTTCTGATGCTATTAAAAAGATCAAAGTAGGAGTGAAGACAGAAAATAATAGGTGAAAAAGCATGAAACTGTTAAAAGGGATTCCCTTGAGTTATATTCAGATAATTACGAAGAGCTCAACATGGTTGGAACAAATGACATATGAGGTGGAGTGGCAGGGAATAAAGTTAAGTAAATGTATTCAGCACCTATTGCGGTTAGATTCGCCCAATGCACTTTGTATTGAGGAAGGAGATCCAAGCATCTAAGATCACCTCCCCCTTGACTTCCACACTGTATTTCAATAGAAGAAAAGGCTGGCTGACTGGCACCTCCTAAATCGGCTTCCTGTAGACAGCAGACATAGCATGGGGGAATCTCTCAGGAAGGCATTGTTTTTACTTAAACAACATCAAACCCCCACCCACTCCTTCTCCATCACCCTTTCACATGTAATTTTTAAAACTGTAAACCCAAGACCCTTTCTCATGTAATATCTAGAGTCGTAAGCCTATATAAAGGCAGAGCTTCTCTTTGTGAGGAGAGCTTGGCTATTAGACAAACATGTCACCTTGCTCCTGGCCAAAATAAGTAACCTCTTCCTTCCGCGTTCGGTGTCCGAGAGGTCTGTTTCTTGCAGCCACTCCTGCTTCAGTATGACAACTCATTGAGTTGGGATCAGACTGTAATACTTAGAAAAAAAGGCTCCAAAAAACTTTTGATGGGGAAAAGTAACGTAAAAAGATTCATTTTAGGAAAAAATAATGTTAGTGATAGTGTTCAGAAAAGAGTAAGTGTGAGAAATATGGGCAATATGTTCCTCAAAGAAAAATATTGCAAATCATTGTTAGCACATTTGACTTATGAAACTTTTAATTAGTGAAGAAAAAAATGATTTAATATAGAAGAGATCAAGAAGGCAGTTAGGATGATAACTAAAATGCCTTACGGTGTTGCGATGAACATACACATGTGTGCATCTTTACGATAGAATGATTTACATTCCTTTGGTTGTATACCCAGTAATGAAATTGTGTCAAATGCTATTTCTGATTCTAGATCTTTGAAGAATAGTCACACTGCTTTCCACAATTGTTGATTTAATTTACATTCCAACCAATAGTGTATAAGTGTTCCTTTTTCTCTGCAGCCTCATGAGGATCTGTTGTTTTTTTGATTTTTTCATAATAGCCATTCTAACTGGTGTAAGATGGTATCTCATTGTGGTTTTGATTTGCATCTCTCTAATGATCAGCAGCAGTATTAACAATAGCAAAGACATGGAATCAACCTAAATGCCCATCAGTGGTACACTGGGATAAAGAAAATGTGGTACATGTGTACCATGAAATATTATGCAATTATGAAAAAGAACAAGACTGTGTCTTTTGCAGTCTTGGATGGAACTGGAGGCCATTATTCTTAACAAACTAACTCAGGAACAGAAAACCAAATACTGCATGTTCTCACTTACAAATGGGAGCTAAATAATGAGAACAGATGGCCACAAAGAGGGGAATAATAGACAGTAGGACATGCCTGAGAGGTAGAGTGTGGGAGGAGAGAGGGGATCCAAAAAATTACATCTTGGCTACTAGGCTTAGTTCCAGGGTAACAAAAAAATCTGTAAGACAAACTCCCATGCACAAGTTTACCTATATAACACACCTGCACATATACCCCTGAATTTAAAATAAAAGCTTAAAAAAATACCTTACAGTAAAATAAAAGATAAATGTAAAAATAATTTTTTGGTAAATGAGTTAAATTACTGAATGGTCTAGTGTTAATCAAAAATTTACAAAAACTATATTTTCAACTTTGAATTAAGGATAATTTAGGAAACTACATATATTGCTTATTACTGATATCAAAAGAGATTACTATTCTGGAATTCTAATTTTTAAGCATTCTTATTTGTAGAAAAGTATTAAAGGTAATAGTAAATTAAAATATTTATTTAAAGGAATTTTTAGTACTTATTTACAAAGTAAAGTTTTTCTTTACCAATAGCTACCGTACTAAGTTGCATATCTCTATGTTTACATTTATAGCTCTTCTTTTTCAAAGACTTTGAGTATAATTAATAAATATTACTTTTGCTTAAAAAGTAAGTTAAGTCATAAAGATATAAATGTTTGGAAAACATTCTTACCCTTGTATCCACATTTTTCCCTTTTCCTGTACTCTTCATTTCTTTATGGAAATCTGAGTTTATCCTGTATCATTTGCCTTCCACTTGAAGAGCTTCCTTCAACATTTTCTATACTGTGGGTCTGCAGGTGATGAATCCTTTCTGTTTTTGTCAGAACAAAGTTTTGTAAACCTGAACGAGTCTTTTATTTTGTCCTTATTTTATAAGGTAATATTTGTTAGATATAGATATCAAAAATAGACATTTTTTCTTTTTTCTGACTTGAAAACGTTGCCTTACTTTCTTCTCACTTCCATTTTGATGCATAATCTGCTAACATTTTTGTTTTTATTTCACAGTATGTTACAAATGTGTCTTCTATCATCAATTTTCCTTTATTATTATTATTACTGGATTTGAAAAATCATATCATTCCCCTTGGTGTAATTGTCACCCTGCCCTTTTCACTGTCCTCCTCCTTCTCCTCTTCCTACTCCCTCGGTGCTTAGGGTTCATTGAATTGCTTGGATCACAGCATTTATAACATTCCTCAAATTGGGGAAATTCTCAGTTGTCATTTATGCAATTGTTTTTTCTTCTCCCTTTAGGTATATCAATTATTTTTCATTATACTTAAAAAGCTTTCCCCTGATTCTCTACCTTTTCTTCTTGTACTGTTTCCCCTTGGCTTCTGCTATGTGTTCATATTCATTAATCTTCTTTTTTTCTGCAATGTTGAATCTTCATTTGCCCTATCAGGTTTACTTATTTCAAATATTGTAACTTTTTTCTACAAGTTTTGCTCTTGTTCATTTCTAATGAAAACATCTCTATTTAATTTGAGGACATCAAAAAAGGAATTATAATAACTTTTAAATTCCCTGTTTTCCACTTCTCACATCTGTGTCATTTGGGGGACTGTTTCAACAGATTGTTATTGATTCATTGGCATAGAAGATAATTTTCTGCTTCTTTGCCTGCCTTGTAAAGTTTGATTGGTGTCACATGTAGTGCATTTTATCTTGTTGAGTAATAAATATGTTTGTATACATACGTGTGTGTGGGTGTGTGTGTGTGTAGGTAGGTAGATAGGTAGGTAGGTAGATAGATAGATAGATAGGTAGGTAGATAGATAGATAGATAGACAGACAGACAGATAGATAGATAGATAGGTAGAGATAGAAAATGATAGATACTTAAGCTTTTTTCTGACATGAAGTTAAGTTACTTGATCACTGTTCATCTTGCTTTTAAAATATTTAGGTGGGATTTGATCTGTACATTGTCTAAGGCTTACTTATTGCTCACTACTGCAGTTGGAATTTTCTAAATATTCTACAAATGGTACACAGTTTAAGAGGTTTTCTAGCCTTGATGTTGGAAACAAGAAGTATTCCATGCCCTATCTAGCTCTGGGTGTTATTACCTTTAATCTTCCAGGTGCTTTTATCACATGAATATGTCAATCAGCAATCTTTCAAATGCCATAGGAGAAGAGACAGTATATCCCACAAGTTATGCGATACTCTGTTCTAGATCTAGTTGCCATGGTCTTCCTGGAATGTATCTTCATCTCCTCAACCCAGGAGTCTTCAGAGCTCTAAGTGCTCTTCCCAGTGCTGCAGTCTGGAAACTTGCCCAAAGGCAGTAAGTTGAGGAAGTCCTTTCACATTTGTCTTGTTTGTTCTCCACCTATCAGGAATCACTCCCCCTCAATGCCTGATGTCTTGTGGATGTTGAAAGCAGTTGACATTGATGTTACTCAAACTTTTCTTTGTTTATTTCTATTAGAAGGGAAATTCTGGCCCCTCGAACTTTATTGTGGCAAGCAAAGGGAGTTTGAAAATATCTGTTTATTCATCTGTTTATTTATAAAATGACACAATGAATAGAAGACAGCACTTTATTGTGGAGATTGTATCTCATAAATGTAACAATATAAGGCAATACTATCACAGAAGGTGAGGTGCCTGCAAATGAAATTGTGTAGGTGAAATATTTTTACCTACTGCATGAAGTAGTACCATTAACTCTAAATAGATTTTAAAGACGATTTTTATATCCCAGAGCAATCAGTAAAATAAAAACAAATATTCAAGAAATTTAGCCAATAAAAGAAATGTAATAAAATACTAAAAATATCAGTCAATCTAAGATAAGGCAAGACATCTAAAACAAACAAACAAAAAATAAGTGGAACAAAATAGTAAAATGGATATTAAGTCTCAAAATAACAATTAAGTTCAATATATATATATGGATTAAATATGTCAATTATGAAACAGAGATTGTCACTTTACAGGTAGTAAAACAAGACTACCTGTAAACTATCTACAGGAGATACATTTTAAAAATAAAGACATTGAAAATAAAATGGTGAAAAAGTGTTGATCATAAAAAGATGTTAGTGGTTACATTAAAAACCAGTCAAAATAGATACCCAGGTTAGAACTGTCAGCAGAAATGAAAACAAATATTTCAAAATGATAAAAGTACTAATTCATAAGACATGGTGATACATATGTTTTCATAGCCTAGAAAAGCTTCTTAATACATGGAACAAATCCTAACAGGTAAGCAAATGAATATATATTTTTAGATAGTATTAATTCAACTCGCTGGACTGGGGAAAATGGGAAAGAAAAGCTGGTCAATTTCAGGTTGAATGATATATTCTTATTTTACCAGAGCAAGTATTACTTGGTGTACGTAATTTGAAAGTAATTGAACAATATATAATCTAATTGAAATTTGATATATCCAGCAATTGAACAACTTAACTCCAGTTTAATGGCATTAGGACGTGTGCAAAGATTTTTATTGCAACACACTTTTGCAGTAAATTTCAGACATAACAAAAATAGCCATCCCTAGGAGAATGAATGAATAAATCATATTATCATTTTTTGGTTTAATATCATACAACAGTTGAAATTAATGAACTGGCAATTTTATGTGGATAGATTTCAATGTCAAGTGTTAAAGAAGAAACAAGTCACTAGATTATATTTTAAATATCTCAGTTTTATTATAAATTTAATAAAAACAGTTGTATATATAAGATATACACATCTATCATGAATGAATATATAAAAAATAGAAATTGAAATTAACAACATTTAGAAAAAACATCCCAAATTAAGAATAGTGATGCTTAGGAGAGTGTGAAAATGTGTGGAACAAGATGTGGGAAGAATTTTTTAAAGTATTTTGACCGTGTCTATAAAATTTGAAATTTTTATTAAACAAAGCAGATTTAGTTAAACATGTTATATTGTAATATTTTTAATTCTAGGTAGAATATACATGAGTGTTTGTTATAATATCACCCTAACTATGGGTAATTAAAACTTTTTTCAAATTAACATGAAAAAGAACAAATGCACACATCTCAGCAGAATCAGAAAAAAAACTAAAGATAAAAGAAAGGTATCATCCTTAGGCTCAAAAGCAACAACTTCGCAAATGTGCACCGAATGAAGTATGCTGTCATTATTCATCACCTCTTTTTCACACTGTAACAACTATTTAAGAAGAATGATTTAGCTATTTAAAAAGAGTGCTTTTTGTTTTTTTTGTTTTCCCCAGGAAAAAAAAAAAAAAAGTACTATTACCTTATTATGTCTTTTATTCCTGGGTTTACTTGGTGTATAAAATTATTTTATTTAATTTTATTTTTCCTTAAGTTATTGGGGTGCAGGTGGTATTTGGCTACATGCATAACTTCTTTAGTGGAGATTTGTGAGATTCTGGTGCACTCATCATCCGAGCAGTACACACTGCACCATACTTGTTGTCTTTTATCCCTTGCCCACCTCCCACTCTTCCCCCCAAGTCCCAAAGGTATATTGTATCGTTCTTATGCATTTGCATCCTCATAGGTTAGGCCCCATATATCAGTGAGACCATACAATGTTTGATTTTCCATTCCTGAGTTATTTCACTTAGAATAATCGTTTCTAATCTCATCCATAGTCATTGCAATTGCTGTTAATTCATACCTTTTTATGGCTGAGTAGTATTCCATTGTACTTATATACTGCAGTTTCTTTACCCACTCATTGATCAATGGACATTTGAGTTGGCTCCATGATTTTGCTATTGTGAATTGTGCGCTATAAATGTATGTGAAAGAATCTTTTGTGAATAATGACTAATAGAATGGTTTAACTATTTAAAAAGAATGGTTATCATTAAATGAATTTGATGATAATACATGATGTGATAATTATAATGATAATAATTTTAAACTAAATCAGTCAATGTTTTCAGAGAATGTACAAATGTGATTTAGACTATAACAGTCTAGATTTATATCTTAGAGCATGTTAACATGTGGGGAGAAATGGTCTTTTGTGAGGTTATTTAGAAATTGAAACTTCTAAAGAAGAAAACATAAATGTGGGCAGATTCTTATCATTTCCTTAATGTAATTAAATTGAACATATTGAAGCCATATAATAGAATTTTATTTTATTTTTTAAGAGACACGATCTCACCATGTTGCCCAGGCTGATCATGAACTCCTGAGCTCAAGCAATAGTCCCACCTCGGCATTTCAAAGTGATGAGATTACATTTGTGAGCCACCATGGCTAGTCAAGAATTTTGAAAGTAAATTTGTTTTAAATAAAAATTGAAGAAATAAGATATGGCTTCAGAATATACAGGTGCAGAAAATTTTGTGGATGAATGATTTCAAAATTCCAGAAATAGAAATTCTTTTTGGAATATGTTCTCAATAATAAACGAAGATTTCTCCAACTTTATGAAAGATGGCAGATTAATTTCAAAATCTGGCAAAGATCATAAGAAAGAGAATAAATTTTAAACATCTTTTTTTAAAAGGGTAATATTGTATTTTATATTAATTTATTTTTACAACCATAGTGGTCTCTACTGAATACTGCTTCTATTTAACACAGCTTCTATTGTTTAGCTAGAGAGGACTCAAAGGTTTGTTGCCACCTGTGAGCTCTGGGAATTGTCTGAATTATAGCTCCCTCATAATTATTTTCCAGGAACATTTTCTTAGTCCTCTCTTGTGGAATTTCACTCTATGCATGCCAAAGGCTCAAAGCCAAACTTACGAAGATTCTTGGAACACTTCTCCGCATTTTCTTCTTTTCTCTTAACTTTGTGCTCGGTCTGTTCCACTCAGCAAGATTGCCAGTTTTTATTCCAGTCCCTCCCCCTTAGCCACTGTGTAGAAACGTCCTTGGCCAAAACATCTGGGGAAAATGTTGAACTTACTTTCTTAGCTTCCCATCTCTCAAGAATCAGAGCCCTACACTGCCTATTCTCTGATATAAGAAAAATGTTTCCAATATTTTGTTCAATTTTTAAGATATTTCAATAGAAATGTCATTCTGAATTCTATGCACACTCAAAGCCAGAAACTAAATTTGTCTCTCATTTTTAAAAGGTAGATATACCAGCAATGCAATCATGTAGAAAACACTAATGATTCTGTTTACTCTCCGTCCTCCCCTTAGACAGAAATACTAGCAATACTATAAATTACCAAGTAAGATGAAAAACATTTTTGTAGATTATATGCCGAAAAACACTTTAAGCCTCTCATTGAAAAATTTTTCTATAATTGCAGATGAAAATAAGGCTTATACTACAAGAATGCACACACACATATGCACACATGCAAACCACACAGCCTTGTAAACAGTATGTCCATAAGATCCAAAATTTGTTTCAATCTTAGATGATGAATTTGTAGTACAAAAAATATTTGGTAATTTCCAATAACTCATGTAGAATCAAGTATAAAAATAAGAAAAGTAACATATAAAAAGGTATTTGAAGACTTGGAATGATTCAAATATAATATCTTCTATAATGATATGACTCTTACATAAATTATTTAAAGGATCCAAAAGGACTTAGGGGAATGTTTGTCTTCACATTATGCCATTTATTAGACAGACTACAAATCATAAGAAAAAATGTGATTTTATGGTGGAAAAGTATTCAGGTTGTTACAAATGATAAAATATTAGTGTCTAATTTGTGGAATTAAATGTGTTAACATAATAACCAGCAAGAAAAATGAGCATAGAAATTGGTAAGCGGGTAAAATGAAAAGGCGTTGAAAGATAAAAAGCTATAAGAACACTTTCCATGAAAGAAAACACTCTAAGGAGTAAAATACAGAACCCTAATACAAAATTTTCAAGAATAAATACAAATGAATCTAAAGAAATATCAAACTTAGTAGATATCCAGCAATTACAATGATCTAGAAAGATTATTGAAATATCAAAAATGGTATATCAAGATAATAAATTCACAAGAATGTCATAAAGATAAAATTGGATTCCTATCTTGGGAAAAATATTAGTGAATTTTTGGAAGGCAGAAATTCAAATACTCTGCTCATTCTTCTCTTCCAGCATTGACCAACCGCCTTGGCTAAGTCTCAATTCTCATTGTCTCAGATGACAAATACGATAGGGAAAAGAAAGCCTCAAATCATCAAGGCTTCCTGTGATTTTCACCCTTTAGAATCTTAGTCCCTTAGTCTTGTGTGATTTTCTTATTTTATAAAGTATTTAATTGGATGATAATTTTCTGTAAATGTTTTATTGATACACAACAAATATGAAAAACAAAGCATAAATCATAAATATATTGCAGTAGAAAATTTTCACAACATGATAATAACTGAATTTATCACTGAGATCAATAACATGAAACTTTCTAATTATTTTTTGACATTCTTGTTTAATAAAATTTATGTTTCCTGTCATAGGCCTAGAAATGAAATGATTTCCATGCCTGTCATGGGTATAAGGGAAAAAGAAGTAGCCACAGTGTAAAAAATAATTTTAAAAGGTGAAGATTTGGAAGCACAAATGAGGTTATAGAATCCGCCATCAGTTTGATGTTAGATTAGTATTGGTTTTGTAATAGAATAAAATGATGACAAGACTTTTCACTTGAAAAGTAAATAAACTTGTGTTACTGAGTGACATTTCACCAGTCAAGGAAATTGCCGCTATTATTATACCTCCCTGATGCATACTAACTAAAGCATTTCTAAATATGCCCCTAATGTAAAATAGTATATTTCTCCCTTTCTGCTTTTCTCCTTCTTTCAATTCTTTTCAGTGAATTTAAAATTTCCTTAAAAATATAATGTAATTACTGGTACCTACAAATTACTGGTACTTATAATCAGGTAAGGTAGGTATTAGGATACAGAGCTAGGCAGACAAACATCAGACAGAATCTTACAGCACATGAAAGAAAGAAACTGATTTTGACACTATGAATTTAACCCCAATGCAATATATTAAGTAAATTAAATCGCCATATGTATTAACTCTTACTCATACTAAATGTCACACATCATATTTCTGGTTACATGAGTATACTTCAAAATAATAAAAGTGATTACAAGACAGTTCCTATTTGAATTTCAAACAAAACTGGGGGGAGGAGGCCATTTTAGAGTCTTTGCAATGTTTATAGATTTATGTAAATATTTCTGAAAATCAAGGGTTAATAGCAATGGTAATAGTGTTAAGAATTGACTGTTGTAGCACTCAAAATTTGAGGGATATATACACAAAAACATCTAAAAACTTTACTGCAAATTTAACTAGAAAATTCAAAAAGTTGTATTTCTGATACAAGCCTCTAGGGAACTAAATATTCTTTAAACAAAACTTGGCTGGTTTGTTCTTTGGTGCCTGAACTGAAGCCAAGCGCTTTAGAAAATTTTGTATCAGGAAATGAAACTTTCACAGCAACTCAGCAGTCACAGGTGTGTACTCCTGTTTTTTGCCAAACTTCCCTATTTTTATGAATATTTAAACTGTACTTTTTTTGGTCTTATTTTAGCAAATGAGATATTTTTCGATGAGGAGACTAACTCCCAAATTAATTTCCCCACACTTTTGTGAAATGATTTATCTAAAATGAATTATAATATATTTATTTTTTATTTGCTAAATAAAGCAAAATAAATCACGTAGTATAATTTTACTGAATTAATAAATATACAGAATTGAACTCTTTAGGATTAAACCATAAAGTAGATGATCATTTGTTATTAAAATAACAAAATAAGCATTTGTTTGTTATTACAAGCATAATACATTTATACACCACTTAATATGCCAACAAAATAAAGAAATGTGTAAATGTAAATTTCAAAGGCCTCTCTTTTTTTCTTAATCCAATTCCTGATCAATACTTACAAGAAAGCATTGTTAAGATTTTCTAATGACATCCTATAATTAAAAAACACATGTATATAAATGTTATATTTTAAGCCCAGTTTGTTTTTCTTTTATTAGCTAGTAACTAATATGGAAAATATACTGTGTTCATGCCCTCACATGTAGGACATTTTGTTCTTTTCAGAGAATGCACAGTATTCTCTAGTTGGACTACATACTAATAAATTTACTCTTCCATGGATAGACATCTATATTAATAATAATCACACTATGCTAAAGACTGTGAAGTAAACAACATAATTATATATACATAGCTACACACATTATTATTCCTTAATTTCCAAATTCTCTTAATCTCCTTAAAGAAAGTTCTTTGAATTTCATATCTTAACTTTGTCCTCTTTTCTACACTTCTACCATCTACCTTATTTTATTTTCTCCAGTTGTATCATTTACTTCAGAAGTAATCTAGGTGGTGACTTTTTATTTCAGTCTAGCTTTTCTATTCCAGCTCAATACCGTTCAACTCTAAATAAATCATATAAATATTTGAAAATTACTTTCTGACTTAAAACTCATGTGGGATCTCCCATTGAATGTTGTTTCCAAAATGTTGGAATTTGGGTTTGTGTAGATGTAATCAGGTATTGGATATGTGCAATATGGGTCTTAATCCAATGAGTGATGTCCTTACAAGAGATAAATTCGTACAGAGAGACACACATGTGGAGAGAGAGAGAGAGTTTTGAGCCAGGCATCTATGTGGCAAAGACTGACTGCAATCTCCAGAAGCCAAGGGTGGGCAGCCATAGAACAGATTTTCCTCAAAGTCTCCTGTAGGAACAAACGCTGCAAGCACCTTGATTTCAGAAATCTAGCACACAGAACCACGAAAGAATGAATTTCTGCTGATGTAAGCTAACCAGTTTGCGAGATTTTGCTTTAGCAGCCCTAGGAAATGAATAGAGCCCTTTCTTGTTACAGTGACCATGCACTGCTCGCCTTGCCTTGTCTGCTGTTCAGCATCGGCTTCCGTTATTCTCTGTATTAGTCCGTTTTCACGTTGCTTATAAAGAAATACCCGAGACTGGGTAATTTTTAAAGAAAAAGAAGTTTAATGAATTCACAGTTCCACATAGCTGGAAAGGCCTCACAATCATGGCAGAAAGCAAAAGGCACATCTTACATGGTTGCAGGCAAGAGAGAATGAGAGCCAAGCGAAAGGGGGAACCCCTTATAAAACCATCAGATCTGGTGAGACTTTTTCTCTCCCATGAGAACAGTATGAGGGAAACCGCCCTTATGATTCAGTTATCTCCTACTGGGTCCCTCCCACAACGTGTGGGAATTATGGGAGCTACAATTCAAGATGAGATTTGGGTGGAGACACAGCCAAAGCATATCATTCTCTCTCTTAGCCCCTCACACCCAGCCACACTGCTTTCAGCTGGGCCTGAGATAAGCCATCCATGCCGCCTTCTCCCACCTTGTCACCCCACGTTAACACACTATTACTACATGGCCAAAATGACTCTTTAATTTAGGTCTCCACATAAGACTGTTGCTCTGGTTAAATCTCTATTACTTCCTAGTTCTGTTAGTTTCTTCATATTTACTACTGCTTAATATTACAAAATAGCTTTTATTTTCCCTGTACTTATTAGTACAAGATACACAACACCATCCAAAACCATGTCTGTATTTTCACCATGGAATCAAATATGGATGGCATGTTTTTTGATACAGTTATAAATGAGTAGCTTATGAATTATTGAACATATAACTATTTCAGTAAGATAAATTTCTAGGCAAATAGAACTTGGAAAAAAGATATAATCATACATAATATATTTATATTTCTAAATATATTTATATATATATCTAAATATAATTTTATATATTAAATATGTATTAGGGCTATGGTTATAAATATTCTATAAATAAATATATTTTATATATTATATATTATACAATATATAATACAAAAATGTTTATAAATATAATAAATTTATATACTTATATAAAAATTTATATTTATAAATGTATATTTATATATAAGTATAAAAATTTATTTAGAGATATATAAATTTATTTATATCTATAAATTATCATATATTCACATATTTATAAATATATTTATATGTTTATATATTTGAATTTATAAATATATATTTTACAATTTGTATTTTTCAAATACTCCCGAGCTGGAATTTCCTGATTTCAACTCACCCTTATCAACATAGATTATTATGATGTATTCAAATTTTGTTAACCGAATACATTAAAGACTACAATTGCAATCTTTGTGCACTGTTATTTAATGCATGTCTGTGTGTCTGAGAGAGTATGTATTTAATTTTGACAAGTCCAAATTTGACCGGGTCCACAAAACGTTGAATAATATGCTAATCTGTTTCTCTCTTTCTCTTCCCCCTACCTTCTCACTTTGGGGGACATAGGTGTGTCACACACCTTTCAAGGCCTCTGTTTACTCAGTTGTAGGCAACGTGATCCCATTTGGCTCTGAAAGTCTGGGGTG
>NW_016107675.1:939287-941692 GCF_001604975.1 Cebus imitator | reverse complement strand
TTTTTTTTTTTTTTTTTTTTTTTTTTTTTTTTTTTTTTTTTGTCATGTGTCTTTTTTACTGACTCTATGATACGGTTTTGAAACTGGAGAGTTCCCTGATTCCCCCTCACAGGAAATGTGATATAGGTGTGGCTTTCCTGTTCCCCGCTGCCACTGCTTAAACCCCTTAGGATGCCATGGGACAGGTGAAGGATCCCAAATGGGCATGTTTTACAGTGTGCCCGTTTAGCCTTGTGGTCCGTGGACGGCTTCAGTGGAGCCTCTGTCTTTCTTCGAGGGCAGAGGGCCAGTGTGACAGCTTTCTGTATCCCAAGCTCTTGTTCAGTGTCCAAGGAAAATTAGCTTACACATGGACTCATATGAATGCGGGAGTTTTATTCAGCGGTGGAGGTGGCTCTCAGTGCGATGACTGGGGAACCAGAAGGTGGGGGTACCTGGAGTGGGGAGATGATGTTCCCCTGGAGCCTGGCCGCGCAGTGGCAGAACCCCTCTCTGTCAACCCCCGCCAAACTCCTCTCTGTGTTCAGACGTTCTTCCTCTTCTCTCCTCTGCTGCATCGTCCTGCCTTACATCTTCTTGTCTCCTCATCTCCTAGCCTACTCGTCTTTGTCTGGAGCCTAGGGTTCAGGGTTTATATGAGTACAGGGTAGGGGGCATGGTGGGCCAAAACGCAACATTTCAGGCATGAAAACAGGAATGTCTGTCCTCATTTAGGACCACGAGTATCCAAGCTTGAGGTAGGGAGCCTTTCCTGGGGAACCACCCTTTTCCACCCAGTATTTCCCTGCCTCCTTTCTTAGTTAGGCTGTGTTCTCACCCAAATCTCATCTTGAATTGTAGTCCCCATAATCACCACATGTTGTGGGAGGGATCTGGTGGGAGGTAATTGAATCATGGGGCAGTTTCCCCCATGCTATTTTTCTGATGGTGACAAACCTCTCAAGAGATCAGATGGCTTTATAAAGGGCTTCCCTCTTTGCTGGGCTCTCATTCTTCTCTCTCCTGCTGCCCTGTGAAGAGGTTACTTCCACCATGATTGTAAGTTTCCTGAGACCTCCCCAGCCATGCTGAACTGTGAATCAATTAAACCTCTTTCCTTTATAAATTACCCAGTCTTTATTAGCAGCATGAGAAAAGAATTTTCATCCATTCGTCATAGATGACACATAAATTTTCCATTTTTTCTTTAGTAAGCTTTGGTAAGTTGTATTTTTTTAGGAAAATGTTCACTTCTCCTAATTTTTAAAATTCTAAGTCTTCATATTATGTTTATTTTTTAAAAATATCTTTTGTTTAGCCACTTGATAGATATTTATCAATGTTTAATGAATCAGTTTTGAGTCTATTTTTAAAGCATATTAACTCTCCATGCATTGATCTATACATAGGCATATATGAGATATAGATTTTGATATCTTTATATACATTATCTTATATGTAAATACTGTCTAAATAAATATTTACTTTCCCCATATTGATATATAGATTCATTAAAACTCCATTAAAATCTTAACTGATATTTTTTCCTTTTGAAAGTTTTTGGTAAGATGATACAACAGAAATGTAAGAGTTTTAAAAATTGAAAAGCAGTCTTGAGGATAACAAGGTTGCAGAATATAGTATCAGATCCCACATCATATAAAATAACAATACAATTTTAAAATGCTATTGATAGAAAGAATTATATATATCAATAAAATTTAGTCCAGAAACACAATCATACCGCACATATAGTATTACCTGATTATGAAAGTTGTGCTCCTGAAATTTAGTGGTAAGAGTGAGTAAGTGCTTTAAAAACATGCTTAAATTAGATATCCAC
The DNA here is from genome assembly GCF_001604975.1 of Cebus imitator. NCBI lineage: Eukaryota > Metazoa > Chordata > Mammalia > Primates > Cebidae > Cebus > Cebus imitator. Next base: position 939,870 of record NW_016107675.1, on the reverse strand, counting down.
TTTGGGAAAAGTTATCTAAATTACTACCTTATACCACACAGAGTTTTGAATTTAAAATGAATAGCAGACCTAAATGTTAAGAGTACAACAATAAGGTTTTGAGAAGAAAATGAAGAAGAATATCTCTTCAACTTTCAATAAGACAGATATTTATTAAGCAGTTAACAAAAGCATTGACCTGCTAAAAGATATGATTAATTAAACTTCATTAAAATTTTTGAAAATCACAAATAATGGCTAAAATGGTATAAGAACAATATTTTTATTCACAATGTAAAGATGAATTACCCCACTATTTCTCAACATTAAAGGAAATAAATTGTGTTTTTCATATTGTGCATTATTACTAAAGAATGCATATGAGTGTGCTACCACAGTACTGCAACACATGGATGAATCTGGCAGTTACAATGACCTACAAGAAAATTCAGATAAATAATATAATCTACCATGGTATGATATTAATTTCAAAAGCAGGCAAACCTACTCTGTTAAGAGAAGTTAGAGTGGTTTTATTTGGGGGAAATTTTCACTGGAAGGAAAATGGGGGGAGTTTTACGGTTTTTTTTTTTTTTTTTTTTTT
>NW_016107675.1:906214-939047 GCF_001604975.1 Cebus imitator | reverse complement strand
CTCGTGATCCACCCGCCTCGGCCTCCCAAAGTGCTGGGATTACAGGCTTGAGCCACCGCGCCCGGCCCAGTTTTATGGTTTTATAAATGCTGTATATCTTGTAATGGGTTGTATGTTTAAGCAAGTTTTGCTTTATGAATATTATACCTCAACAATTTATAAATATTAATATAATTAATTGTTAAAATATTCCATTAGTCTTTATTTTTATATGTCTATGAATCCTTCCTAACAAATGCGTAATTGATATTGATGTTTTCTTTTGTGTCTTCTCGCTGTCACATTCACTACCACCTTTTTCCTGCAGTTTTTCTTTGCAGAGGCTGATATTTTTCCCAGAATTTTCTAGCTTATGGTTATGTGAGGAAAGCCTTTTTTCTATAAATTTTTCTTTAAATAATGGGAAGATTGGACAATGAATACAATGGAGATGGATGTTATATGCCCTCCTTTTTCTCTGCTTTGGGTAACCCATCTAATAGCCACATCTCCTTCCCCTGTGATACATCCTTAAGGCAGCTTCCTTTCACAGTCCTTCTTCCCACTGACAGCACTGTGCAATTCTTTCTCCAGTTGGCACCTAAAAACTCTCATGTCTGGTTTCATCAACTCCTTTATATTTCCTTCGACTGATTTTTCTTTTGCTATTATAAATAACTGGCTTGTCCCATTCTCCTCAATATCCTCCTTTAACTTTTCTAACAGTTTTCTATTCAGTTGCCATATTAAATCCCATCTATCAAACTCCCATCTATCAAAGTACCTGGCGTGGATTTTGTTTTTTTCACTGGTGATATGGTTTGGCTGTGTCCCCACCCCAATCTCAACTTGAATTCCCATGAGTTGTAGGAAGGACCTCCTGGGAAGTAATTGAATCATGGGGGCAGGTGTTTCTCATGCTAGTCTCCTCATAGCGAATAAATCTCATGAGATCTGATGGCTTTATAATCTGGAGTTGACTGCCCAAGCTCTCTTTTAGCCTGCTGCCATCCATGTATAATGTAAGATGTGACTTGCTCCTCCTTGCCTTCCACCATGATTGCGAGGCCTCCCAACCATCTGGAACTAAGTCACATTAAACCTCTTTCCTTTGTAAATTGCCCAGTGTCAGGTATGTCTTTATCAACAGCGTGAAAACAAACTAATACAGTAAATTGGTACCAGGAGTTGAGTGCTGTCGTAGATACCCAATAATGTGGAAGTGACTTTGGAATTGGGTAACACACAGATTGGAACAGTTTAGAGGGCTCAGAAGAAGACAGGAAAATGTGGGGAAGTTTGGAACTCCCTAGAGACTTGCTTTATGGCTTTGTTTTTTGTTGCATTTGCTTTTGGGTTCTTGGTCACGGATTCTTTGCCTAAGGCATTGTCTAGAAGGTTTTTTTCTGATGGGTTAGTTGAGTAAGGAAACGCACAGTTTCCTTTAAGCACTCTGAGAATATATTTCTATTTTGCATTATATTTACCCTAATATCAAGTCAAATGTTAGTATGTTTATATATATATATATATATATATATATACACACACACACATATATATGTAATATATCTACACTATATTTATGTTTATATATTTATAAACATATATGTTTGCATATATAAACACATATATAGTGTTTATATATATATTCCCTATATATTGTATATACACACACATAATAGTATATATATATGCGTGTGTTTATATATATATATATATATATATATATATATAATTATACATATATATTCCCTTCGTATATACATGCATATATGGGGGAATTTATTAGGTATTAACTCACACAATCACAAGGTCCCACCATAGGCTATCTGCAGGCTGAGAAGCAAAGAGAGCCAGTCTGAGTTCCAAAACTGAAGAACTTGGAGTCTGATGTTTGAGGGCGGGAAGCATCCAGCACAGGAGAAAGATGTGGGCCAGGAAGCTAGGCCAATCTCTTTTTTCACATTTTTCTCATTGCTTAAATTCTAACCACACTGGCAGCTGATTAGATTGTGCCCACCCAGATTAAGAATGGTTCTGGCTTTCCTAGCCCACTGACTCAAATGTTAATCTCCGTTTGGCAACACCCTCATGGACACACCCAGGATCAGTACTTTGTATGCTTCAATCCAGTCAAGGTGGCACTCAGTGTAAACCATCACAAATACCTTCTCTGAATAAAAACAATGTTATTTATTTTTCCCAGTTCTTATGATTTTATTTAACTGCATTATAGCATTGGATGAATCTCAATATATTGTGCCGAATGGAACCAATTATGAGGGCATATTTGTTCTGCTCCTCACACTAAGTAGGAAACATATCCATGGGAAGAACTAATTATCAGTTTCTGGACATATTTTATCAAGTTAAACATATCTATTTCTGTTTGTGGTTTTCTAGGAAATCATTTTTTTTTGTTTATTATCCTGAATAAATGTTGAGTATAATTATTTTTATTTGCTATTTAATTTTTTATCAAAATTCTACTATAAGCCTCTTAAAATTATTATATTGGTTATAAAGCCATAATTTTACTTTATTATATTTAAAAATTTAAAATACATATTTAACAATTTAAAGCAATGAAGCAAATTTAGTGATTTATAATATTCATTTTTTTTTTTTTACATTGCACTGTCACCTAAAAGCAAATTTCATCGTCAGGAAACAACAACTAAATCTATGTATCCGTTTTAAATTGGTAAATATATGTATATATATGTATATATATGTATATATGTATATATATGTATATATATGTCTATAAATAAATGAATAAAATTGCTTTTTTCTATTCAATCTTTTCATATGTGTGTATATGTGTGTGTTTCTTGAAAAAATAAAGGCCTAGATGCAATTTTAATGAGAACACTAGAATTTTAACTCTTAGTTTTCTGGTTTTTTTTTCTTTTGATACTGAAATAACTATTTTATAAAAAATTATTATTTCAATAGTTTTGGGGGAATGGGTGGTGTTTGATTACATGAATAAGTTCTTTAGTAGAGATTTTTGAGATTTGGGGGCACCCATTACCCCACTGAGTACAGTCTACACTCAATGTATAGTATTTTATCTCTCACCTCCCTCCCACCCTTCTCCCCGAATCCCCAGAGATCACTATTCTTATGCCTTTCCATCCTCATAGCTTAGCTCCCACTCACAGGTGAGAACATACGATGCTTGATTTCCAATTCCTGAGTTACTTTCCTAGAATAATGGTCTCCACCTCTATTCAGGTTGCTGAAAATGGCATTATTTTATTCCATTTTGTGGCTGAGTAGTATTCCATGTTGCATATGTGTGTGTGTGTGTGTGTGTGTGTGTGTGTGTCACATTTTACAGTTTCTTTAACTACTTATTTGTTGATGGGCATTTAGGCTAGTTTCATATTTTTGCAATTGTGAATTGTGCTGCTATAAATCTGTGTCCAAGTGCCTTTTTCATATAATGACTTTTTTTTCTCTGGGTTCATACCCAGGAGAGGGATTGAGTCAAATGGTAGTTGTACTTTTAGTTTCTTAAGGAGTATCCATACTACTTTTCATAGTGGTTGTACTGGTTTATATTCCCATCAGCAGTGTCAAAGTGTTCACTTTTCACCACATTTATGCCAACATCTATTATTTTTATTACAGCCATTCCTGCAGGAGTAAGGTGGTATTAAACTGTGGTTTTGAATTGCATTTCTCTAATAATTAGTAATGTTGAGCCTGTTTGTTAGCCATTTGTAGATCTTCTTTTGAGAATTGTGTATTTATGTTCTTAGCCCACTTTCCTTTTCTTTTGACAGTTGGTAGAGCTAGCTGAGGTTTTATTTTGAAAAAAAAAAAAAAAATTAAATTGTTTTGTAGCTAGAGGCATGGCCAAGGGGAGTAACCTAGGCAGTAAGCTACTTTCATGGTGAGTTTAGCCCACTTTTTGATGGGATTATCTTTATTATTATTTGCTGATTTGTTTGAGTTCCTTGTAGAGCCTGGATATTATAGGGATAGTTTGTAGTATTTTCTCCCACTCTGTGGGTTGTCTGTTTACTCTGCTGACTTTTTTCTTTTGCTGTGCAGAAAGAAGCATTTTAGTTCAATTAAGTCCCATCTATTTATCTTTGTTTTTGTTGCATTTGCTTTTGGGTTCTTGGTCACGGACTCTTTGCCTAAGGCAATGTCTAGAAGGATTTTTTCCAGTGGCTTAGCTCAGTAGGGAAATGTAGTATAGCACAGTTTCTTTTAAGCACTCTGAGAATATATTTTTATTTTGTATTGTATTTTCACTAATATCAAGTAAACTTTAGTCTGTTATTCATTTTGGAAGACAACCTAATGTTTTTCTTTAGTACTTTTAACCAAGGCATCTTGTTTGTTTGTTTTTGTTTTTGAGACACAGTCTTGCTCTGTCACCCAGGCTGGAGTGCAATGGCAAGATCACGGCTTGCTGCAACGTGCACCTCCCTGGTTCAAGCAATTCTCCTGTTTCAGCCTCCCAAGTAGCTGGGATTATAGGCACCCACCACAACGCCCAGCTAATTTTTTGTATTTTTAGTAGAAACAGAGTTTTGCCATGTTACCCAAGCTGGTTTTGAACTCCTGAGCTCAGACAATCAGGCCACCTCAGTCTCCCAAAATGCTGGGATTACAGGTGTGAGCCACTGCGCCTGGCCGTGTCTTCATTTATAATGTCCTAGATTTTCCTTTGGCATCTAGGTATGGATATATATTTTTATGTTTCCGCTTTGTATTCAGAACTCACTGTTTCTGAGGATTCTTGATTTTCTTCACACCTGAAAAATTATCAGTGAGAAAGTACCTCCTTTTATTACCCCTTCAAATATTGTTTCTTCAAAATTTTCTATAGTTCTCATTCTAGGAATCCTGTTAGATGTTTTCTCAAGCTGTTAAATGTGCTTTCTATTTCCTTTAACATTTTTCACATATTTTAAACACTTTGATATTTGAGCTGTATTTTTTGAGAATTCTCTGAATAATTTAAACTTTCTCTTAATTTTTTCCAGACTAGAACTTATTCCATCTACAGTTATTTTCATCGTAATAAATATTGTTTCATTTATCAATTTTATCCCTTTTTCTATTTGCATGTTATTTTTAAACTTCCACATATATGGTTCTATACTTTCTTATTCTTTCATGTAGTGCCAGATCTCCATTTCCTTTTGACATATCTAAAATGCATAGCCTAATTCTGTGATTTTTCTTGTTATGTCCTTGGATTGAGAATTTTGTTAGTATTTTGGGTGAGAATTTCTAACTGTTGTTAGGAATTCAGATCACCAATCCTTTATTAAGGGTATGAGAAATTAGTTTCTCAGTCATCAGACAGCTATGTTGAGATCCCAAATTAAATCACTTAGAAGGTAAACATGGATATAGTTTTAAAATACCCTATAAGCACATAGGGTAGCTAAAGATAATTGTTGATGTCTAGGCTTGTACCATTCTCAGCATTAAAAACAGAATACATAACCAAGTCCAGAATAATATGTAAAAATTTGAGAGTAAACAGGTATAGACTAAATTTAATTTAGTTTAGTATCCTTATTTATTTCAGTAAAAGGTTATGATTATGCAATGGTCATAATGTTGATGCTAAACATTTTAACTGCATGCTTTTAATAGTTTATTTTCAAATAAATCATTTCCTGTTTTTATTCAAGTGTTCATTCTTTCGATATGCTGCATTTTAGTACTTGAAATTATGCCATTATAGATGAATGATGCTACTTCATGAAATCTGGGAAAAGTTATTAAGATGCTACATATTTTATTTTATAGATGTAAACAGATGATCTATGCACAGCCTGGTATACAGCTAAGGGGAAAACAGACTAATGGTAAGAAGTGTCTTGTGTCAGCAGGACATGGAAATCACCAGTGGTAGCCTATTGCATGAAAAGGGTGACGCAATTTCAGACCTGCCTAAACTTCTTAGTCAGTCATCTGGAAAATTGTTGGCAAGGATCTGGCAATCCAGAAAATAATGTGTATACAAGGGTAATGGAAGTATATAAAAATAAAACAAAAGCAAGAAATAACTCTGAAGAAGATTCTAGCTATTATAACAAGAAAATATAAAGGGTTTCATTTTGCACAAGTAACAGCATAGAGGAGATGCCTATTAGTGTATCCTAATAGATATAAACATTATTCAATAATGTTAGTTTTTCTTCCTCATTTTTGTATTTGTTTCTTTTTTTACATAGTATGATTTTTTAACATAGTATGATAAAATTTTTAATCAAAGTAAGTCGATGCAAAAAAAAAATAAAGTTAATGCTATGAATCAATAAATTAGAGTGCTAATTGTTCTCGGTATAATAAGATAACAGGATAGCTTGACGCCAGGAAATATAAAATAAACCTCAAAGCAAGTGCAAACTGACATGTTTAAAGATGCTAGGTAGGGAAATTTTATCTCAAAGTCAGGGCAGTTAAGAGTCACGAGTAGTAGGAACTTTACATTTAAAATGCCACCAAAACCAAAGTCTAAGGAAATAGTGTAATTGTAATCAATTTTTTATTTTGTAACAAACTAAAGGTGGCATGTGTTTAAAAGGATTTACTATATAAAGAAATACTCTTTAATCTTGACACAATTTCCTTAGAAATATTGATCTTCCCTGTTCATGTAGGGAGGTAATCTAGGTAAGTAATCTTTTTATCCTGGACAAACTAAATCATTTATCCTCTTAGCCTGGGCTCAGTGGAAAGCAATACAGAGGCAACAACTTGTTTACAAGTCTTTTTATTGACAACTGTGGGCCCAGAGGTGGGAATAAGAGGTGGAGGAGAGATGCAAGAAAGAAAGAGAATACAATAAAGGATGCATCTTCAAGTTGACCCGCAATTGTGGGTGACTACTGGGTGGATCCGTGACTGCAAGACAGAATGAGAAAACTAAAATGTCTCTACTGGCTCTTATTCCTCATTGTTTAAAAAAGTTCACCCTCTAGAGCATTAGCTTTGTTGATTCATGTGTATGGTTGTGGAACAGTCTTCCTCAGAAGCCCACACTGCAGTAACAACAGAGAATCCCTTAATATGGAAGCAAATAACACAAAATCTGCCTGTGGCAAAGTGCTGCTATAATCCGCATTGGAGATGAAAGGAAGTTGTGCAAAACTAGTCACTGGACTGCTTGGAATAAAAGAGAAAATTGAGGCCAGTTATTCAGAAGTAATGCAGAAGGGGTGTCCAGGACATAGCACTATCTCCTGTGCATAACATTAGAGCTGAATTTAGACTACTTTTAACTTACCAGATGAATGTTTGATATAAATGTATTTGGTCAAATTTATCTTGATAAGATTCACCTGTTCCCTTAGAACTAAATAAATTGTCTCCAAATCCAGAAGAATTTTTACCCAGCGACATACTAATTAAAGTGTGGTTCATAAGCCAACAGCATTAGGTCAAGGGTGGCTGTAAGAAGTATAGTATTTCAGGTCCATTCCCAGATCTAACATATCAGCTTTTCATTTTGATAAGATCCTGAGGTGACCTGTAAACTCATTAAATTTAGGAAAGCGCTCATCCAGAGGGAAACTTTGTCAATTTTACTTTCATTGTTTTATATGACAAATAATGGACACTTAGAGGGCTAAACAAATGGGAATAAATCTGGAACTAAGATATCCATCTCTGAATTAATTCACCTCTACTGAACAATTCACAAAAAAATATTAAAAGAATTATTCAATGTGTCGTTATCCTATCCTATCATCATTAAATAACTATATTAATTATTAGAAAAAAATCATTTTTAATGAATCAAGTAAATTTACTGGTACAGTGAAAAATTTGTTTATATAAATAATATACGTCATTTCAAAATTTAAGAGGAAAAAAGATGTTAAATAATCACAACCACATCATTAAGATTTAGTCTATTTTTTGACTCTTTACATTTTATTTTATTCGTTTATTTATTTAATTTTTTAAATTATACTTTAAGTTCTGGGATACACAGAACATTTAGCTTTGTTACATAGGTATACACATGTCGTGGTGGTTTGCTGCGCCCATAAACTTGTCATCTACATTAGGTATTTCTTCTAATGCTATCCCTCCCCTGGCCCCCGACCCACCAACAGGCCCCAGTGTGTGATGTTCCCTTCCCTGTGTCTATGTGTTCTCATTGTTCAACTCCTACTTATAAGTGAGAACATATGGTGTTTGGCTTTCTGTTCTTGTGTTAGTTTCCTGACAATGATGGTTTCCAGCTTCATTCATGTCCCTGCAAAGGACATGAACTCACCCTTTTGTATAGCTGAATAGCTAGAATAACCACTTTAGAGAAGAACATAAATGACCTGATGGAGCTGAAAAACACAGCACGAGAACTACATGAAGCATACACAAGTATCAATAGCTGAATTGATCAAATGGAAGAAAGGATATGAGAGATTGAAGATCAACTTAATGAAATAAAGCATGAAGACAAGATTAGAGAAAAAAGAATGAAAAGGAATGAACAAAGCCTTCAAGAAATATGGGACTATGTAAAAAGACCAAACCTACATTTGATTGGTGTACCTGAAAGTGATGATGAGAATGGAACTAAGTTGGAAAACACTCTTAAGGATATTATCCAGGAGAACTTCCCCAACCTAGTAAGACAAGTAAACATTTAAATTTAGAAAATACAGTGAACACCACAAAGATACTCCTTGAGAAGAGCAACTCCCAGACACATAATCATCTGATTCACCAAGATTGAAATGAAGGAAAAAATGTTAAGGGCAGTCAGAGAGAAAGGTCAGGTTACCCACAGAGGGAAGCCCATCAGACTAATAGCAATATCTCTGAAGAAACCTTACAAACCAGACGAGAGTAGGGGCCAGTATTCAACATTCTTAAAAGAATTTTCAACCCTGAATTTTCTATGTAGCCAAACTAAGCTTCTAAGTGAAGGGGAAATAAAATCCTCTACAGACAAGCAAATGCTGAGAGATTTTGTCACTACCAGTCCTGCCTTACAAGAGCTCCTGGAGAAAGCACTAAACATGGCAAGGAAAAACTGGTACCAGCCACTGGAAAAAAAAAATACCAAATTGTAAAGACCATTGGCACTATGAAGAAACTGCATCAACTAAAAGGCAAAACAACCAGCTAGTATCAAATGACGGGATCAAATTCATACATAACAATATTAACCTTAAATGTAAATGGACTAAATGCCCCAATTAAAAGAGAGACTGGCAAATTGGATAAAGAGCCAAGATCCATTGAGAGGTCAACCACCACCTGCAGAGGTCTGGCCTGCAGACCCTGACTCAAACGGATGAATGAATGCATTCTCACATCATTACAGTGATTCAAGTGGGCTGGGGATGGTTCTTGGCTGCTTTCAGAGGGATAAATGCAACCAATCCACCAAGACGCCCTTTCCATTGTTACATTTGTTCAGTAAGATTTTACAACAGAGGTTCTAAATTAACACACTTATGGATAATTAACGTGGTTAAAAGAATGGTTTTAGACTGATAAAAGCTTTAGAGTAAATATTATTAATGGGTAATTTTCCTTTGATCTCCCCCTGAGGGGACCACCCAGCACAAAATTTACATGAGTAAGCAGTTATAGTATAGACAAAGGGATGTGGGGTAAACAGACTTAAACTCAGAAAGCCTTTTATCTTCTCTATCTCTTTCCTATGCTAATGTAAATGAGGTGGCTGTCTTCAGCTTGTCCCAATAAAACCTTCTGAACTTCCAAAAGTTTAGAGACTATAATCTATAATTTTTCCTATATTTCCCATAATATTTTGCCAGCCACCCCAAGTGAATTCCAACAACCCATTGCTGTGCTGTATTTAGGAGACCCATCTCACATGCAAAGACACATATAGGCACAAAATAAAGAGATAGAGGGCAATATACTAACCAAATGAAAAGAAAAAAAAAAGGCAGGGTTGCAATCCTAATCTCTGATAAAACAGCCTTTAAACCAACAAAGGTCAAAAAAGACAAAGAAGGGCATTACATAATGGCAAAGGGATCGACGCAACAAGAAGAGCTAATGATCCTAAATATATATGCACCCAATACAGGAGCACCCAGATTCATAAAGCAAGTTCTTAGAGACCTACAAAGAGACATAGACTCCCACACAATAATAGTGGGAGATTTTAACACCCCATTGTCAGTATTAGATCAAGGAGACAGAAAATTAACAAGAGTATTCAGGACTTGAACTCAGCTCTGGACCAAGAGTATCTAACAGACATCTACAGAACTCCCACCCAAAATCAACAGAATATACATTACTCTCAGCACCACATCACACTTCTTCTAAAATTGACCACATAATTGGAAGTAAAACACTCCCCAGCAAATGCAAAAGAACTGAAATTGCAACAAACAGTCTCTCAGACCACAGTGCAATCAAATTAGAACTCAGGATTAAGAAACTCACTCAGAACTGCACATCTGCATGGAAACTGAACAACCTGCTCTTGAATGACTACTGGTAAATAACAAAATTAAGGCAGAAATAAATAAGTTATTTGAAACCAATGAGAACAAAGACACAACATACCAGCATCTCTGGGACACAACTAAAGCAGTGTCTAGAGGCAAACTTATAGCACTAAATTCCCACAGGAGAAAACAGGAAAGATCTAAAATCAACACCCTATCATCACAATTAAAAGAACTAGAGAAGCAAGAGTAAACAAATTCAAAAGCTAGCAGAAGACAATGAATAAATAAATAACAAAGATCAGAACAGAACTGAAGGAGTCAGAGACACAAAAAACCCTTAAAAATCAATGAATCCAGGAGCTGGCTTTTTGAAAAGATCAACAAAATAGATAAGACTGCTAGTCAGATTCATAAAGAAGAAAAGAGAGAAGAATCAAATAGACATAATAAAATCACCACTGATCCCACAGAAATACAGACTACCATCAGAGAATACTATAAACACCTCTACACATATAAACTAGAAAATCTAGAAGAAACAGTCTATTTTTTAAATATTTCTTTTCTATACCTTTATATTTGAATAAAGTTTAAACTAAGTAGTATTACTTACAGAACAACTTTCTGAACATACACTCTATTTTTCAAGGTCACTGTCTCCTGTCTCCTATTTCCAGTAATCATTATGCTACCAAGTGTTTATTGTATTGATCCTACTGCATGTATACACTACTACCCTCAAGTTCCTCGTTAATCAGCTTAGAGTATATTGTTCATCATTAAAACTGCTGCGTTTTATCAGGACCAGATTTAGGGTGAAGTACAGATTTAGGGTGTAAAGTTTAAAGCATGCCAAATGTAATCTTTTAGTGCAGTATTTTTTTTTAATCAGACATCTTTTTTCATGAAAACATGCTCAGCAAACTATCAACATTTTATTAATGACAGCTTTGTCCTAATTGGTCCAAACCTTTATTCTGTGTTCTTCTCATATCATCCCAAGTGATCTTTTTAAAAATAAAAGTTACATCATGATTTAATTACCTTCTCACAAGTAAACTCAAATGCAATGTCAACCCTGACCACATCCACAAGGGACCACTTGATCCACGCATGCATCTTGCTTTACTTTTCTTCCTCATTTTTTCCTGGAATTTTTTAGAGACTCACTTGTTTCTGCTCCTTGAATGAAATCTGTCAGGGCTTTTCTTAGATTTATGGCTATTTCTCTTGAATTGCTCTGATCTCTGCTCCAGAAAATCCATTCAACTTTATTTTTATTAATCTTACTGTATCCATCAGCCTAGCAATCTTGATTTATTCATATTTTTAATTTAATTACTGTTCTTTATACCATGTGTTCTTTCATTCAAAATCATATTTTCGTTTTTTATTATCCCCTAATAATAGATTTTGGAGCTCTGAGAGTTGTGCTGACAATCACACTTATTTCAAGTAAGGATATTAAAGTCTATTCTTCAATATTTTATTCACAAAATGCATAGTGTTTGTATCTTTTTTTATAATTCCCTAGACAATATTTTTTACTTATTTATTTCTTTATTTAACAATCATATGAGAAAAGTCCTCCACTAAACTCCAGCATTCAAAGAAGCATACTATCATGATAGCTCTTCTGATAGGCTTTGTAGTTTCACTGGGGTACAGATAAATTAGCAGGTAATACTAGTTAGACAAGTCATGCTTATGTAATGATAGGAGAAGCACGAAGTTATATGTGAAGCCAAATATAAAAAGGCAAATATAACTCATAATTAACAGTTGTGAGGCACCTTTCCAGAAGCAATAGAGGCAATTAAACATAGGCATGGAAGGTATACCTCAGGCAAAATGTCTGTGTGTGCAGAGAATGGAGGGCCTGCTTGCAGAGCAAGTGCTATGCATTAAAGCAAAAATTATATTTAAATATTTGAGAAGTTGAAATGACTTAAAAAATGTGGAGTAGAGACTGAGTACCAAGAAGAAAGCAAGGTGATGCAAGATGAGGTTTTATGAGTAGACAGGGTAGGTATCAGCTAGGGCTTTGAAAATTAGAATACTAAGTGTGAATTCTGCCTCAAATGAAAGGGGAAGCATTTAGAAATGGCATGATCCAATTTGTGTTTTTACATAATTCTACCTGAAGTACAGCTAATAAATAGGGGAGAAGCAAGACAGAAGAAAATTGCCAGTTAGTATACTATTGAGGTATTCTCTGATGACATGTTGAGGATACAGATGGGGTAATAAATACAGTTTAGACAGATAAAAGTAAATGATTCAAGTTTTCTTTTGGATCTAAAGTATTGATTGACTCCAAATATTTCAGTGATATATGATTTAGGCATTCCTTCTTGATTTCAAGAGACTTCTTCTAATTGTTAACCAATTGATATGTCTTTCCCCCATTAGTTTCTCAGCTTTTTTGAGAATATAGTTTACTATATTATGAATATATATACCTATATTGCTGTATATATTATATGAATATAGTTACACTGTATTATGGTTCTAAAGTATCTATTTCTTGTTGGTAAGCAGCTTTTTCTTTTAAAATCATAAATATTCTAACTTTTCTTAAGTGCATTTTGATACTTATCAGCATGATTGCATCACTTTATTCTTCAATCTACCATATATCTATCTTTATGAAATTCTTTGTGCTAACCAACACTTGCCTTCAGAATGAGGCATATATGGCCAAGACATATCATTCCACTAGTACTCTGCTGTATAAAATGTTGAAAAATATTGAAGCTATATTCTAAATTTTTACTTAGAAAAATATTGTATATCATAGTTAAAATATAACTTGATTATGTTAATCACATTAAAAATACATCTCATGGAAATGGTAAATATGTATTTTTGAATTATGAAATGACTTTGTCAGAAAATTATTTGGTATAACATTGTGGAAATATCTAAATTTATTTAAAACTGACCATGCCATGAAACATCATCAAAATCAATAAATAAAATGTTTTCAAAACCTCTGAATCTCTTTGCATTCCCCATTTTCCAATCGCTAAGTCACTGCCTCCAGAAGGTCACCAGTATTGTGACTTTTACTTGTGTATTATTTATATAAATGACAACTTGCAATATGTATGGTCAACATTCTGCTTGTGAAAATGATCTATCATGTTTTAGAGCATCCTTGCTCTTTTCTGTACAGTGTTTCAATGTGTGATATATCACAATTTACTGTAGTTTTCAGTTTGAGACTCCTTTATGCAGTATTCTTATGAACTATTTACTGTAGTTTTCAGTTAGGGACTCATTTGTGAGTGTTAGCACAAACTTTTGGTGGTCATGTATGTATAATTTGGAGTGTATTATTAGAATGAAATCATTGAGTCATATGTATGTTTAACTTTAGTGGTAGTTACTGCTAAACAGTTTTCCAGTAAGATTGTGCTGATTTACATAACTGACATCAATTTATGAGAGTTTAGGTTGCTGTATCATCACCTCATCAACATCTGGAATTTTCTGGGTTTTGTTTTGTTTTAGAAATTCTGGTTAATATGTAATGATAAAACATTGGGATGTGCCGGGCATGGTGGCTCACGCCTGTAATCCCAGCACTTTGGGAGGCCTAGGCGAGTGGATCACGAGGTCAAGAGATCGAGACCATCCTGGTCAACATGGTGAAACTCTGTCTCTACTAAAAATACAAAAAATTGGCTGGGCATCGTGGCGCATGCCTGTAATCCCAGCTACTCAGGAGGCTGAGGCAGGAGAATTGCCTGAACCCAGGAGGCAGAGGTTGCGGTGAGCCGAGATCGTGCCATTGCACTCCAGCCTGGGTAACAAGAGCTAAACTCCGTCTCAAAAAAAAAAAAAAACCAAAAACAACAACAACAACAAAAAAAAAAACATTGGGATGTATATTAATACTTTAGCAGATCTGTAATGACCAAAAGAATACAGTTCATTTCTGTATTGGCCACTTGCTAACAGTTTTGGTGGTGGACATTCAGTCAGTGTCTTCTATTTAGAATATGGATTTTTAAAAATTTATTGTTAACAAAATAATTTGTCAGAGGAGTACATTTTAATTTTTTTACCTTATAAGTTATATTTTGCTTCTGTTTCTGCTACATTTTTATACTTTAAGGAATTTACAGTCTGTGTGTGTGTCTCTCTCTGCATGTGTTAGATTTCAATTTGTTAATTTCATCGTGTTCCTTTCTATTTCTTTTACAATATAGATTAATTCTACTTGAAATTTTTTTTTTTTTTCCTGGCTTCTGGAGGTGGCTGCTTGTTTTAATTACATCACCTTGCTTGATGATGACTAAAGTGAATACAATTGTATTGCATTTTGAAAATTTGCCAAAAGAGTAAATTTACATACTCTTACCACCAAAAAAGGTATTTATGTGAGGCAATGAAAATGTTAATTTGCTTGACTGTAGTAATCATCATACTACGTATATCAAAGCATCATGTTGTACAGCTTAAATATACACAATTCAAAAGTGTTTCTTAAAGAATTTGTTTGATTGCAGATTGGTTACAATGCCTGGATTTTATTTCATAGACTGTATACACATGGGTATAGAGATATATAGATAGATTATACATTTATAGATTATAGATATAGGTAAATTGATAAATTATCCTCTTTTCTGTAGCTAACATTACATTTCAGTTTTATATTTTAATAATGTGCCCCCAAAGCAAAGATATCCAAATATTTAGTAATTTTGGAAAAAAGATGTTTAATACATTGCCTCCTTGTATATTTAAAATATATATAAATATTTATATAGTGTGTGGTACATATTAGTATATTGAAATACTAGTGTATCATAGTAAAACAATACATGAACATACATATATTAGCATACCTTATATTAATATACTGATATGGTTTGGCTGAATCCCCACCCAAATTTCATCTTGAATTATGTCCCGTAATTCGCATGTGTTGTGGAAGGGACTCAGTAGGAGGTAATTGAATCATAGGGGCAGTTTCCTCCATATTGTTCTTTAGAAAGTGAATAAGTCTCACAAGATCTGATAGTTTTATAAGGTGTTTCTTCATTCACTTGGCTCTCATACTTTCTTGCCTGCCTTCATGTAAGATGATGTCTCTTGCTCTTCTGCAATGATTTTGAGGCCTCCCCAGCCACGTGGAACTGTGAGTCCATTAACCCTCTTTTTCTTCATAAATTACCCAGTCTCAGATATGTCTTTATCAGAAGCGTGTAAATGGACTAATACATACACTAAAATTTTGAGAAAGTGCAGAGTGAAAATGATTCTGTTTACTAGTTTTTATAAATATTTATAAATAACATAATATGTACCAGTTCCCTATTGCTTCTTGAAACATTCTCCTTCTCTAACTTCCTAATAAAGAGAAGGTATTCTGCTTTATCTCCTTGGGATATTCTCTTCTTTTAATTATTGACTTTTCTCTTTATAAATGACCTCTTAATGTCGAGGTTTTTAGTCCTGAGCCCTCCGCTCTTCTGATTCAATGTCTATTTCCTCCTTCCAATAATTATGGTATCTTGTTCCTGTTCTTCATCTCTGATTTAAACATTAAACAAACTCATTGACATTAGCAGTTAAATATCTCATAGTCATCTCAAAATTATCATTTCCAAAACCAAATACTTGACTTCGGAATCTCTGCCCCCAGTAAGTATTCTCCCCCTCTGTTTTTGTTGTTATTCTGCATAAAACTACATTGCTCCAATGGTTTATAGGGGACAATTTGATTCCTCTTTATTTCTCAATATTTCACATTCATGCAACCAGCAAATCACGCCATTTTAAAGTCAAAACTATATCCTAAGTTTATCTGTTCCCTTTATCTTATTCCTATTACCACTAACCCAACCTGCCATCACACTGTCTCACTCATTGTACCTTATGTTAAATCAAATTAAATCTGGCCTGAGAAAGCCTCTGTATTTAAATACTTGAGTCCTTATGGATGGCCTGTATTCTAAGGTAATAGGTAGGCAAACTGAAAACAGAACTTAGTGTGTTAAATAGCAGTGTTCAAGACTATCCCAGTAGTCAAATGTCAACCAGTCACCCACAGTTAATTCTTCAAACCGTGTTCAAATAAGGCAAACACAAAGCTGTAATCAGTCTGGCAGTTTCTGTACTTCGCTTCCATTTTCTGTAATCACTTGTCTTTTTCAGTTTATACATTTTCTCCAGTGGCACAGTTGCTCCGGAGCCTATCTGAATCTGCTGATTCTGAGGACTACCTGATTCCTGAATCATTTTTCTTTTCTTTGCTCAAATAAACTCTATTAAGTTTAATTTGGCTAAAGTTTTTCTTTTAAATTTAACAATAATTTATTAAACTTAATTTATTCTTTTCCTTCTTTTCTTGTTACCACATACATGCAAAGGCAATTAGATATTGCCACTGTGGTGATGACTTCCCAAAAATGTCAGAGTAAAATTTTAACCTTCTGCTGTATCTTCTAAGGCCCTCCATTGTGAAATTCTTACTTTGCTAAATTCCCTTATACTTGCTCCATGTGCTGCAAGTTCAGAAAATGCATCCTGTTGAGACTTACTTTGCAGACTCTATTTAGTTGCTACTATTTAGTCTAGAAGGTGTTTAGCATTTGAAATTATTGCCTGACTCCTTTATCCATATACTTTCATTATTATATGGACAATATTTCATACCTCAATTTCTAAAATGTTTGTTTATACATATAGTAAATATTTCAGATTATTTGTATCTCAGCTTCTCCCTGTTGGGATCCTATGATTTGTAATGTACTACGTGACTCCAGAAAAATAATCTATGATTATATATTTTATGATAAGGATATCTACGAAACAAAATAAAGTCATAGCACATGATATCATAATCATATCAGAACTCTAACCAAGACACAAAACTCTAGCTCTTCATCGAACACTCTCAGACAGGCTCTCTACAGTGTAACCGTGAACACATATTGGTTTTGCCTTAAAGGCTTTAAAAATAGTTTTTGCTCAATCATAGGTATTTGCTTTCCTTCACAAACTTTGGGGATCATGATATCTCATAACTCACATAGAATTGCCTAAGATTAGAAATTTCATTTCTATTGAACTCTTGTCTCATTGAGAAAATCAACAGAAATCTTAAACTGTGATTACTAGATTTCCGGGGAATCACTCATGAAAGGATTCACTCCAGGTTATCATCAAAGCATTTTATTTTTTTATTTCCAGATATTCTGTATCTTTGTGTTCAAATAAACTCATCATTTCATAGCAAGGAACATAAACACTCAGTACTGAAAATCTTCAATTAAGCAGCAGTTGTAGTAATTCTTTTCTTTTTCTTCTGTTCACATTTTATTGGAAGGACTCAAAAATTGACACTTTGTTCTCTTGGGAGATGATAATTTGTTTTTTTGTTGTTGTTGTTATTGTTGCCTGTGTTGGTCTTGATTCGGTCTCATGACCAAACCTACCAGAAAAGCCCATAAAGAGTGTCAACACAAACAGAACATTGTGTGCAGCATGGCACAATGGACAGAGGGTGGATCCTGCAGTGAGCACGTCTTGTATTTGAGACCCGGATTGGTTACCTCACTAATACCGAGACTTCTTAACTTCCAAGTCTTCAGTCCCTCATCTGTGAGATGGAGTCGATAACACCTACCTCCTGGGGTGAATGGTGAGAGAGTTTTAGAAAAGACAGCATATTTTAGGCCCATTCATAGAGTTAGTGCTCAATATGTTAACTGCAGATTAGAAAGGAATAAAACCTCACTTTCCTTAATGCTCTCCTCATTGATTTGTTGCCTTTAGTTTCCTAATATGCATTTCCAATTCCGTAATCAGAACTTATTTTCTCAATGAAAGGCTGTTGGAGAAGGCAAGCCAAAACTAAGAGATAAATTATTTGCTTTTAAGTTTTAGAAAGGTAAATATGGAGAAATATTTGGATGAGTATTAATGAGTTAAAGGGTCAGTTTTTAAACTCAGCAGAAACTGGTTAAAAAGGAAAAATTAGTAACAAAGTTTGCTGAGATGCTGACATGTCCTACCTAAATCTTTTTTTTTTCATTTATTTATTTTATTGCATTTTAGGTTTGGGGGTACATGTGAAGAACATGCAAGATTGCTGCATAGGTACACACGTGGCAGTGTGATTTGCTGCCTTCCTCCCCATCACCTATATCTGGCATCTCTCCCCTTGCTATCTCTCCCCAACTCCCCACCCACCACTGTCCCTCCCCTATTTCCCCCCAACTGACCCCAGTATGTAGTACTCCCCTCCCTGTGTCCATGTGTTCTCATTGTTCAACACCCGCCTATGAGTGAGAACATGCGGGAAACCATCATTCTAAATCTTCTTAAAAAGTTAAGCTGTGAGTGTGTGTGTGTGTGTGTGTGTGTGTGTGTGTATGAATGTCCGTGCAAGAATGCATACAGAGGTGTTATTAATAATAGGTCAACAAGATAGGTTTGAAGAGTGAAAAAAAGTGAATATTTGCATGACTTACAATATAGAAAATTGGCAGGTAGAAAGTCATATCAAGAAGTCACTTGTTTTCCCCTTATTTATTTTCATGCCTGATTCTTGCATCAATAAAATTGATTTTTTTACTTATTTAAATTGTGGAGAGAGTTTAATGAGTCATATAGAATCTAGTATGTTCAAAAGTGATGTAAAATTAAACTCCAGAACTAGAAAAAATATTAGAGAAACCTTGATTTTGAATTGCCTCGAAATCTAGAAATTTGGAAAACCATCACAAAACATTCAAAGTAGGTGACGATTTTTAAAATATGTTTTAACTTAAAAGCAAGAGATTGTGAACTAAAAGCATAGTCTGTGTATCAGTAAGAATATATAGACTAGAGTTATATACATTAACAAACTAAACCAAACTAAAGTGGTTTTACACATCAGAGGTTTATTTCTCATTCACATAATAATTTTCAAAGATAATCTGAGGTTCTGCTCTCATGTTGTGGTTGACTTCACTGTAGGACCCGGGCTTATGGATCAGCCAATAGTCTATTGTTTATGAAATATAGCAGAGGAAAGCGATTTCTAGGGGATCTTACATCAGCATTGTATACGTCAGCCCAGAAGTGGTGCATTTCTCTTTCCCATCAGCCAAAATTAGCAACATAGCCAAAACCAGTCCCAAAGAGAACCGGGAGTACAGTCATGCCATTGCCTGGAAAAGGGGAGCCAGAATATTGAAAAAGTACCTTGCTGTTTCTTGCCTTCTATGCCACTCACAATAAAGAAGAGACAAAATATTGTGAAGTGATAATGGGTGCTGAAAAGGATGCACACAGGAATATTCTTCCACAGAATAAATAAGGGCATGTTGACGAAAGGGGATCCTGCCTTTGGCCAGGATGATTTATGGAATTGCTGCATGCCATTGATACTTAAGTGATACAATAACAACTACTTTCAATTGTGTTTTCAAAAGTGTGAGAATAAATCCAACTGAATTTAGAGATGTCTATTTGGAATATATTCTTGTGGATCTAATTGTGTATAAAGACAGGAAACTGATAATTAAAAGGCAAATAAAACATTAGCGCCTTCTAAGGCTCCATGCTTGAGAAATCAAGACCACAGTAAACAATTCTTTGGCAAATTTGGAGGACATGGATTGGACATCTGATAAAATGTATGCCTTGACTCCGTCTTGTAGAAAAGTTTATACCGCCAAAGAAAATACTCAGAAATATTTTGTGTATACTACATGTGAAAATTCAGCCAGCCTCACTGACCCAGCTGTAGTAAAAAAAGGCAAAAGAAGAAGAAGAAGAAGAAGGAAAGCCATTTGTGATTATATTGGGTCATGGCTACTGAAGTCTCTTCTCAGGAAGAGGAGCAGGTAAGAGAGTGGGTTTGTAACCTGGCCAAGAGTTTCTTTGAAAAGGCTGTTTTAGGGAAAAGCAAAGAGGAAACCACTCTATATTATATTCTTGCAAAGTATTGTATAGTTGAGATGAACAGTCAAAATGTTTTTATTTTCCACTAGGAAAACAATATTGGATATGTTTTCTTGGTGCATACCACTTGTGCTTATGTGCACATCTTTCTCCTTGATACTTGAGAAGTGAAGTTGATAGGAAATAGTCATGCCAATTTTTAATCAATCACAAATATCTAATTTCTTGTTTAAATAGTTACACAAAGCTGAACTCCAAACAAAATGTGTGTATTTTTTAGGTTGCCAAACGAATGACATTTTGGTTAGATAAATCTTCTGTACCCTGATTAGTGAGTCAGAGTAGCTTTTCAAATATTCATTTATTTTCAGTTTCATGTCCATATTGTTCCAATATTGTAATAGACTTTTTCGACTTGATCTAGTCAATTAGAAGCATTTTTCAATATGTTTTGAAAGCTTGTCATTTGTCTATTATATCTATTTAAAAATGGATTCTTTCAGATTCACATATAAAATTATACTTTGTTATAAGAATATTTTAGCATACTGAAGTTGGTTGTTGCTTTCATTTAATTTTTGTTATAGTCAAATTTATTAGAAGTTTAATTTTATAGATTTTGCTTTTTTGGACTTGCCATAGGGGTTCATCCTTACCTTGAATTTATAAATATATTTTGATATATTTTCTTCTATTAAGGTATCATGTTAAACTAAAATTATTTTTTAATCATATAAAGAATACATAAAAGTATTTCTAAGTGGATCCCTGGTAAATATATAGGTTTTGTAAATAAACTTATTATATTCCTTCTAAAATTCTTACAAAACCAATTTTTGTAAAAACTAAGTTTAAAAAGTTGAAGAAAGAAAATACAAAATAAAATTTACCTGTACTACAGTAAGTCATGTTGATGGCTTATTATCTGAAGGTGACAATAGAAAACTGGAATAGCATAGAGATACAAGATATAGATGTATGATTATATAATATTGCCATGCAACCAAAGTGTCATTATAAAATCAAAGGAATAAATAATAAGCTAGAAAATATGTGATTCTAGAGCAAGACATCTCCATTTTCTTAAAATAGACATATATTTGTGTATATGTACGTGAGTCTATAAATATGTATGTGTTCACACATGTGGATGTATATAGAGAGATATAGTTAGTTTTCAACTATACACCATGCACAAAAAGATATATTCCAGATAGATAAAAAGGCCTAAAAATAAATAGAAAAAATTTTAGAATATGAGTAATCTAGTTATTTTATTTGCAGTAGAATAATAACACAAGTTACAGACAACCCAAACTGATAAACAATAATAAATTTTGATAAAATGAATGCTTTCAAATTTTACATGGTAAAATATAACTGCAGTAAAGTTAAAATATAAGTGAAGAGAGTATAAAGCTATATTTGCAGACATATAATAATCAATGATAAGTATCCAAGATATATAAATATTTTAAATACATAAATAAATTTAGGCAGCAAAATTAAAAAGGAAAGTAAGATGGATGGTTACCTCAAAGTTAACCTAAATTGTAAAATGAACATAGAAAAAAATGTTTAATGTCACTTGTAATAAATCATAATAAATTATAGAACAAACATAAGATATATTTCACAATTTCTATTGGCTCAGTTCAAATTTTTGTTTATGTTTATTATTATTACTATTTTTGAGATGGAGTCTTGCTCTGTTGCCCAGGCTGGAGTGTAATGGTGTGATCTTGGCTCACTGCATCCTCCACCTACTGGGTTCAAGTAGTTCTCTTGCCTCAGCCTCCTGAGTAGCTGGGATTATAGGCATGCACCAACATGCCTGGCTAATTTTTGTATTCTTAGTAGAGACAGGGTTTCAGCATGTTGGCCAGGCTGGTCTCAAACTCTTAACCTCATGATCTGCCTGCCTTGACCTCCCAAACTGCTAAGATTACAGGCATGAGCCACCACTCCCAGCCTATGTTTATTTTTATTTTTTTAGTTTTTGCCTATAGAAAATTAAATGACATTAGTTTTCTACTAACCATGTCATCTGTTATAATGACTTAGATATTATTATTATATTATCTGGTACAATAGAAAATATGTATCTCCCTTGCGTACTAATTTCAGTACTGAAGACCTATCACTAGAATACACAACTGTTGATGTTTTTTTTGAAGATATATTTTAATAGGCAAAAAAGAAACTGCATAAATGATCTTCAAAAGGGGAATATTGAAATATATGTCACAATAAGGAAAGGAATACCATACAAATGATAAACAGATGTAAGTACAAAGTACAAATACATGTACATATTTAGATATATTGTAGATAATTATCAAGAGCATAGAGTCAATAAAGGAAGTATGAAACAATTCATGTACTATATCATTTTTATAATGTCATAAAAATGCAAATATATTTAATGATAGCAATAAATACACCAAATGGATAAAAATATGGAGAGGGAGAATACCTATAGATTTTAGTCATGATTACCTCTTAAGAGAGAGAGAGAGAGAATAGAAGACATCAATGGTTCATTGAATCTGTGAAGTTTTCATTAAAAACATTAAGTTTATGTCAAACATGTTATGTGTGACAGTCAGTTTGTAGTCCTTTAAAAATATTCTGTACAGGCCAGGTGCAGTGGCTCACTCCTATAATCCCAGCACTTTGGGAGGCCGAGGCGGGTGGATCATGAAGTCAAGAGTTTGAGACCATCCTGGTCAACACGGTGAAACCCTGTCTCTACTAAAAATAAAAAAAAGTTAGCTGGGCATGGTGGCACATGCCTGTAGTCCCAGCTACTCGAGAGGCTGAGGCAGGAGAATTGCTTGAACCCAGGAGGCGGAGGTTGCAGTGAGCCGAGATTGCGCCATTGCACTCCAGCCTGGGTAACAAGAGTGAAACTCCATCTCAAAAAAAAAAAAAAAAAAAAAAATTCTGTACATTTGAAATGTGTTGTACTTGTTATTTTAACTAAAATCTAAATCAGTCCATTTATTACACTGCTATTACAAAAATTTTTCACCCAATTCCTAGATGATTAATGAGTAGATGAATATATGTCCTGTATATATGCACACATTCTTCTTCTCAGTATGCCTAGAGGCCACCTGTAGAGCACAGATGATACTCATTTTGACACAGCCTAGATGTGTCAAAAAAAGAGTTTAATAGCAAAATACTGGCATGCAGTGTCAGCATGTTGATGTTATCTGGGTCATGAATTCCCATTCAGGCTTATGTTAAATGTCATATTCATTCCACAATCATTGGTTTCTGAAGCTTATTAATCATAAACGGTTAGCATAAGCCTAGGCAGGAAAAATACACATTCCAGCAGGTATTTTATTCACTAAAAATTTAATTGTGATTGAGAGAAACATCGGCAAGAGCTGAAAGCCTTGTTGATCCGGGATAATATATTTATTACATGTTGTTTCTTCACGGACAAAGCAGAACATGTAGTCCAAATTATGCTCCTCAAATAAGTGCATGTGGTGTGCTTTCTGCAACCTTTTTTGGCCTAATTATGAAGATATTTTATAACCTTGCAGAATTTATAATGCTAAAAAAGACTAATTTTTAACATTAATTGTATGAATGCTTCTATTTCCCTCTAACAATCAAATCTAATATACTTAGATTTACTGTAACCTATTACTACATATCTGGAATTTCCTCTCCACCTTTTCTGAGTTTCTGCAATACTTTGGTATATTCATTCTTGCTGAGGATCATTAAGATTTTCCTCCTATAACTTCATGCTGAAATATTCACATAGTCACAGATTTACAGTTAAAGGTATTTGCTCATGATGTCTCAATCTATCCCTTGGAATATGTAGCAGGATAAAGTAAAAACTATTAAAAAATATGAGCAGTCCACTAAACTAGATAAAGCGTTAGATAAATATTATGTAGAGAAAAAGGGACAAAAAATTCATAAGCCATGTGACTTTGGGGACATTTCTCAACTTCTTTGCATCTCAATATTTTTGCTTACAGAATGGGGACTTTGTAATAATTAAAACAGGTAATATATGTTAACTGCTTATAGCAATAATTCAAACACATTCAGTGTTATATAAATGTTATTATCATCAGCATGATTATCTCAGAGATTTAAGATGCTCAAGGTTGTTAATAAACGACAACAATTAGTGGTCACATTCATATAGCTCATAAATTTAATGTCATTTTTTATTTATACTAGCATCTGTGCATGACTTATGCATTACTGCGTAACTTATGTTAAATAATGTTTACTTATTTATTTATTTTGAGGAAGAATCAAACTCTGTCACTCAGCCTGGAGTATAGTGGAGCAATCTCGGCTCACTGCAACTTCTGCCTCCCAGGTTCAAGCAATTCTCCTGCCTCAGCCTCCTGAGTAGCTGGGACTACAGGTGTGTACCAACATGCCCAGGTATTTTGTGTGTATGTATGTGTGTGTGTGTATTTTTGTTTGTCTTAGTAGACACAGGGTTTTACTGTAGGGAACCAGCCCCACACTCCACCCATGGGTACCTTGAATTTGGTGGCGACAAAAGAATGAGAAAAAGACAGGTTAAGAATGTAAAAAGTGGGACCAGGAGGCCATCACTTGTAGCAGAAACAGTGAAGGCTCCGAGCTTTCTTCTCCCACAGTATTTATTGGTTACAATCACTTTGATCTATAGGGAGGCAGTGGAGTGATGGTGGGGAGAAGGTGATGTGATGGTGGGGTAAATCAGTGAGCCAGAGCTGAATCAGCAAGCCAGAACTGATGTTCATTCTAAAGGTTTATAACAGTGGTGGTTTGGGAGTTTCACAAAACAAAAATAGGTTATCTTTTTAGCCTATTTTCTATGTGCAACTGGTGGAACTCAGGCCTTACAAAGAGCCTACAAGTCTGGTTACGTCTTAGTGCTATGCAGTGTTTTACATCCTTGAGAACAATGTTTATGGTAACAGAGCCTAGGTCACCTTGCACCAGAGGATGAGGCATGGAGAAATTTGCCTGCTCCGAGGCCTCCCGCAGTTTTCCATGGTTTGTTGTTCACAGTTTGTATGTTGCTCATAACCAATTTATGTAGGCACTCTGTAAGTCCTTTCTCCTTTGCTGCTTCTCCCCACATTTTACCACGTTGGCCAAACTGGTCTTGAACTCCTGACCTCAAATGATTCTCCCACCTCAGCTTTCCAAAGTGCTGGGATTACAGGTGTTAGTCACAGTGCCTAGCCAATTTATGTTAAATAATATTTCTAGGAGGCCATTGGTTTGGACTGAGCTCCTATGTTAGGTTCAACAGCCCAAAAATAAAAAATTATTCATGCTGAAGTACACCTCCAACCCAAAAGATATTCTTCTGACTTTCCAGGACATTAGGAGAGAGATAAATGCTAGCCAAATCCCCAAACAGGCTAGTTTTACCTGGTGTAATAATAAAGTTTCCTCTGCTTTAATCTTTATTAAAAAAGTAACTTTGAATCAACCAATTCACTTTTTGTTCTCCATATCCACTTTCCTCAGCCCTTTATTGTCTATGAAATAATGTCCTTTGCTCAGCCTATTAGAACAATACTAGTATCAAGAGTAAAAACCAATTAAGATCTTTAAATTTGTTGTAATTTTGTATTTGACACATATTACCACCAACATTTCAGATCACAATAATGTATTTATCTTTTCTTTGTTTACTTCTGTTTCCAAGATGGCGGGCTGGGGGCATGGTTAGCATGCCTCTGCCACTTGGAAGTACAAGATAGTGTGCAAAGATTCATGCTATGAGTGTCCTCCCTGACCCCAAGAAACAACAGAGGAACTTAACAGAAAAACTGAAAGAAACTACAGACTTTATGAAAGAAGCAGCAGACAGCAACCTACACCATAAGTGAGGCAGAAAACTGTGTCTTCAGAATGTGAGAGGGGAGAAACTGCCTTCATGACACACGCTCCGACTGAGGAGCAGGACAACGCAGGCAACAGGGAAATGCCTTAGCCCTGTTCAGTGCTGGAGCTGATTGAGTGAGCAGTGGGGAGGATGTGAGAAGGAGCAGCATTTGTGTGTACTCTCAGACGCCAGCAGAGATGTAGAAAAATCATTCCTAACGCTACTTCACAGGTGACCTCCTGGGAGTGTGCCAGCTCACTCAGGTGGTTCTTATAGGTTGACTGAAGTTCCTAACTGAGATTTGCAATCCCAAATGGGGATGAACCCCCTTGGCCAGAGCCAAGAGAGGAGAGGGAAGTGTGCTGTGGCCACTTTATAACTGCAGCCGGGCACCTGTCCTTTGAGCGTGGACCAGGAGCATCACAGCCTGAAAGCCACTGTTTTTGTCTCAGTTGGAAAGGCTTGTGGTCTGCGGCAGTTTGCAGTACTGAGTGCAGGCTACTCGGAAACCAGCTAGCTGCTGCTCGCAGAGCACTGTGTGTGAGACCAGCCTTACCAAGAGCAAGAGAGCTGAGTGGGGCATACTGCCACCTGCTTCCCATGTGCATTCTCTTTTTTTTTTTTTTTTTTTTTTTTTGCTTTGAGATGGTGTTTCGCTCTGTTACCCAGGCTAGAATGCAGCGGTGGGATCTCGGCTCACTGCAATCTCTGCTTCGTGTGTTGGAGCGATTCTCCTGCCTTAGCCCCCTTAATAGCTGGGATATAGGCAAGTGCCACCACGCCCGGCTAATTTTCTATATTTTTAATTAGATTTCAGGTTTCACCATGTTGGTCAGGCTGGTCTCAGACACCTGACCTCAAGTGATCTGCCCTCTTGAGCCTCCTAAAATGCTGAGATTACAGGTGTGCACTACCACGCCAGCCCCAATGTGTATTCTTTTATGTTGCATAGGCAGCTGTCTTCTGATTCCCACTGGTCTCACTGCTGGCCCCTGTGTGTTAGTTAGTCTGTTCTAGCATTGTTACAAAGAAATACCTGAGAGAGGATAATTTATAAAGAAAACAGGTTTTATTGGCTCATAGTTCTGCAGGGTGTACAGAAATAATAGCAGCATCTACTTCTGGGGAGGCCTCAGGAAACATCATGGTGGACGGTGAAGACGGAGCAGACACATTGCATGGTGAGAGCAGGAGCAAGAGAGCAAGGTGGAGAGGGGCTACAGAGTTTTAAATGACCTGGTCTCACAAGATCTCACTCACTGTTGTGAGGACAGCACCAAGGGGGATGGTGTTAAACCATTCCTGAGAAACCTGCCCCTATGATCCAATCACCTCCCACCAGGCCCCACTTCTAACATTGAGAATAACATTTCAATGTGAAATTTGAGCAGAAGCACACATCCAAACTACGTCGGCTCACTCTTCCCCCCACAAGTGTCATACTTGTCTCACATTTCAAAATACAATCATGCCTTCCCAATTATCTCGAGTCTTAACTCATTCTAGCATTAACTCAAAACACCAAAGTCCAAAATCTCATCTGAGACAAGGCTAATGTCTGTTAAGCATGCTCTGAATGAAGAGACCACCTAGACAAGCTTTGTGTGAGCAACAAGGCTGTTGATTTACGCAGTTGTGAGCAGACTGAGTCTGAAAAGAGAGTCAGAAGAGTGTGGTAGGATAGGAGCTGGTGTTATAGGTAGGGGATAGGCAATGGAAAGTTACAGTTTAGGCAGGTTTTTTTGCAAGCTGGGGAGGGTGGGGTGTCACAGGGTTCATTGTCACAAGGTTGACTTAGCAGTTGAGGCAGGAACAGTGGTGGAATATCACAAGGTCGGTTAATCAGGCACTACAGGAGCTGGCTATTCTCCTTTTCCTGTTACCTCAGAATTTCTGGCTCCGGCAGGCCATGTGGAGGTGTACGTGAGGGTCACAGGGGTCACCATGGCTTGACTATGGTATAGTCCTTGGTGCAGTCAGTTCAAAGATCCTTGCAATCTCTTCTGCCTATGAGCCTGTAAAATCAAAACAAGTTAGTTACTTACAGGATACAATGGGAATATAGGTATTGGGAAAATACTCCTGATCCAAAATGGAGGCATGGGCCACAAGAGAGGGACTACAGGCCCTCTGCAAGTCTGAAACCTAGTAGGGTAGTCATTAACTCTTAAAGCTCCAAAATAATCTTCTTTGATTCCATGTGTCACATCCAGGCCACACTAATGCAAGGGGCGGGCTCCCAAGGCCTGGGGCAGCTCTGCTTCTGTGGCTTTGCAGGGTTCAGCCCTTGCAGCTGCTTTCACAGGTTGTAGTTGAATGCCTATGGCTTTTCCACATGTTGTCTGCAAAATGCTGATGGGTCTACCATTCTACGGTCTGAAGGATGGTGGTGCTCTTCTCACAGCTGCACTAGGCAGTGCCCGAGTGGGGACCCTGTGGGGACACCAACCCCACAGTTTTCTTCTACACTGCCCTAGTAGAGGTTCTCTGTGAGGCATCTACCCCTACAGCAGGCTTTTGCTTGAAATACTCAGGCATTTCCGTACATTCTCTGAAACCTAGGCAGAGGCACCCAATTCTCATCTCTTGTACTCTATGCAACCACAGGCTTAACACCATGTGAGCTCACCATGAATTATGGCTTGCATCCTCTGAAGCAATCACCAAGCTGTACCTGGGCCCTTCTGAACCACAGCTGGAGCTAGAGTGGCTGGGATACAGGCAGTAGTGTCCCCAGGCTGTTCAGGGCAGCAGAGTCCTGGGCCTGTCCCACAAAACTATTCAGTCCTCCTAGACTTTGGGCTTGTGATGGAAGGGGCTGCTGGGAAGTTCTCTGAAATGCTTTCAATGCCTTTTCCCATTGTCTCAGTTATTAGCACTTGGCTCCTTTTTACTTTTGCAAATTTCTGCAGCCCACTTGAATTCCTCCACTGAAAATGGGCTTTTCTTTTCTACCATGTGGCCATTCTGAAAATTTTCTACTTGCCCCTATGTATTAATCTGTTCTAGCATTGTTATAAAGAAATACCTGAGATAGGATAATTTACACAATTTACACTTCCCTTTTAAATGTAAATGCTGCTTCCCTTTTAAATATAAATTCCAACACATTTCTTTGTTCCTGCATCTGAGCATTGGCTGTTAGAAACAGCCACACTTCTTGAATACTTTCCTGCTTAGCAGTGTCTTTTGTCAGATATTCTAGGTCATCATTCTCAAGTTAAAACTTTCACATATCCGTAGGACATGAACACAACCTAGCCAAGTTATTTGCTAAGGGATAACATGCATGACCTTTGCTCTAGTTCACAAGATGTTTCTCCTTTCCCTCTGAGACTTCATCAGCCTGGCCTTTATTGTCCATATGACCACCAGAATTTTGGTTATAACCATTTAACCAGTCTCAAAGAAGTTCCAAAGTTTCTCTTATTTCTCTGTCTTCTGAGCCCTCTTCCCATTACCCAGTTCCAACACTGCTTCCACATTTACAGGTATCTTTACAGAAATGCCACATTCTTGATATCAATTTTTTTGTATTGGGCCATTCTTGCATTGCAGTAAAAAAATACTGAGACTGAATAATTTATGAAGAAAAGGGATTTAATGGGCTCATGCTTCTTCAGGCCATAAAGGAAGCATAGCAGCATCTCTTTCTGGGAAGGCCTCAGGAAGCTTCTAATCAGGATGGAAGGCAAAGGGGAAGCAGGTATGTTACATGATAAAAGCAGAAGCAAGAGTGAGGGGAAAGGTGCTACACACTTTTAAATGACCAGCTCTCACAAGAATTCACTCACCATTGCAAGGACAGTACCAACACAGGTAGCGCAAAACCACTTCTGAGAAACCTGCCCTCATGCTGCAATCATCTCCCACCAGGCCCCACCTTCAACACTGGGGATTACATTTTAATATGAGATTTCAATATGAGATATGAGATTACATTTCAATATGAGATTGACTGGAAACATGCATTCAAATTATATCAACCCACATGTAGGGAGGCAGAATTGTATAACTAAGCCCCCATCAGCTTTGCCCCTCTACTTGCCCTGGAAGTGTAATATAACACATTACACTACCTTGAGAGCTCCATGGATCTGCCCATTGCCAGAGGCATGAGAATACTTCCACTGTGTAACATAAGACAAGCACAAATTTTGCTGTTACCATCACAGCTGGTGCTCTTTGGAAAGAGCACCTCCCAGCTGGAAGCCAACTGGCACAGCCCACTACAACATCTGCAAAAAAGAGTAACAGTGCTTACTTAGGAGAAAACTTTTACATGACTGTAGCTATTAGCATTGCCTGCATCACCTGGCTAACCAGGAGTTCTTGAATCTGTACATTACTCCTACAGCTTGCATTTGAGATAACCAACACACTAAAGCTATTTATAACCAAAAAATCTTGAAGAATGTATCCCATTCTCCTACCCCATCAGAACTTGTGCTGGTACCTGATGCTGAGAGGACTAGAGAACAAATCACATAACTGAATCCCATGCAGATATTCGATAGCACCATCCTGGAGCATGGCAGCCCCACTGGGCAGCTAGATACTGCCTAGCCTTCAGGGAATGCTACTCCTAGGAAAAAGGGAAATGCACGGCATCAAGGGACCACCCCATAGTACAAAAGAAACTAGACTGCAGGCCCAGTGTCTCTGGACTTTCTTTCCTCTTATGAAAATTTTTTTTCAACAGAGGCACAGGTTCAGTTTTAGGCTCAGTAGGGAAAGTCTGAGGTCTCACACAACAGTCAGGCAGCCCTAATGCTTATGAAGGACCTTGGAGAATGGGACTTATTCTCCCCCTACCCACCACTGAAGACACTCCTGGGCTTCTCCCATGTGAGCTCTGCATGGGTTAGTCTGTAGAAAGCCTTTCTGGAAAACTTAGGGTGACTACATCCCCACCAGAGGGGTGACCCTTAGGTTCAGGTTTGCACAGAGGGGGAGTCGCAATCCCATTCTATAGGGTACCTCAGTATTCTGGCAAATGAAAAGAGGCATTTGTTTGATCTGAATAGCTGGAAGACTGGGTAAATATGACTTGGAGGTGCATTGCTTTCCTGCTGTCCTGGAAGGAGACCTGTTGTGGCTCTCTTCATACCCCGAAAAGACCTCAGTGCATTTCATGAGAGCTTCCCTAGCTGCCTCTGTCAATGCTGGGACTGTTGCCCACCATTGGGTATTGCATGTACCAACCCACTTTAGCCACAGTTGTTTTGTTTTAACCCATGGGTACTTTCTACTGACCTAAAGCCTAAACTGTTCAACACAGAGAATACATTTTTGGGGAAAGTGTTTTTAAAATGCATACTACTGGGGGACAAGGTAAGATTCATGAGATCTCTGCCATTCCAGTCCCAAAGGAGACAATGAGTCTACTCACACACTTAAGCACATTGCTACTACAACCAGCATCTGAACAGTCATCACACTAAGATTCTCTATAATCATGGAAAGCACCCTGAACCAACCTAAGTGACAATAAATAATAAACAGTAAAATCACATCCTTAAGGAGAAAAAGCTAAAGAAATATTAAAAAATTGAATTAAAAATAATTCAAAAATAATTAGAAGAATTATTCTACCCAAATGAGAAGAAACCTGGAAAATAATTCTGGCAATATTGAAAAAAGAGAAAAAAAAACAGGGCTCCAAACCATCCCCCAAAGATCACACTAACTCTCAATAATAGTTGAATCCAAACCAAGATGAAATCTTTGAAATAGCAGATAAAGAATTCGAAAGGTTGATTATTCACTTACTCAATCAAGTACAACAGAAAAGTGACAACAAACATAAAGAAATAAAAGTATCAATTCAAAATATGAATGAGAAATTTGCTAAAGAGATAGATATTTCAACAAAATAATCAGAAGTTCTGGAAATAAAAGACACATTTAGGAAGCTACGAAATGCAGTGGAAAGTTTTAACAATAGGCTAGACCAAGCAGAAGATAGATTTTCAGAGCTTGATGACAAGGCTTTTAAATTAATGCAGTAATACAAAAATAGAGAAAAAAAGAATTAAAGTAATGAAAAAATTCTTCAAGGAATATGGGATCATGTAAAATAGCCAAACTTAAGAATCATAGGTGTTCCTGTGAAAAAAGAAAAACTGAAAAAGTTTGAAAAATCTATTTGAGGGAATAGTTGAAGAATACTTCCTAGACTTGCTAGAAATTTAGACACTAAACTATAAGAGGCTCAAAAAACTCCTGGGAGAATCATTGCAAAAAAATATTGCCAAGGTTTATAATCTTCACACTATCTAAAGTCAATGTGAAGGAAATAATCCTAAGAAGAGTGGGAAAAAAGAATGAGGCAACATATAGGCCCAGCGTGGTGGCTCATGTCTGCAATTCCAGCACTTTGGAAGGCCGAGGTGGATGGATCATGAAATCAGGAGATCGAAACCATCCTGTCCCTGGTGAAAACTTGTCTCTACTAAAATAAAAAAATTAGCCAGATGTGGTGGTGTGTGCCTGTAGTCCCAGCTATTCAGGAGGCTGAGGCAGTGAAATTGCTTGAACCTGGGAGATAAATGTTGCAATGAGCTGAGATTGCACCACTGCACTCCAACCTGGTGACAGAGCCAGACTCCGTCTCAAAAAA
>NW_016107675.1:887908-906181 GCF_001604975.1 Cebus imitator | reverse complement strand
TATAAGGAAAATGTATCAGATTAACACAGACTTCACAGCAGAAAACTGAGGGAGCTAAAACTACAAGCCAGAAGAGATTGAGGTCTTTTTTATATTGTCCTTAAACACAAAAACTGTCAGCCAAGAATTTTGTATTCAGCAAAACAAATTTTATAAATGAGAGAGAAATAAAGTCTGTCTCAAATAAATAAATAAAGTCTGTCTCAAATAAATAAACTGAATTTTTCACTACTAGACCAGCCCTACAGGAAATACTAAATGGGGTGCTAAGTCTTGAACAAATCACCAGTATGCACCAGAATAGAATCTCCTGAAAGCATAAACTTCTCAAGGCTTATAAAATAACAACACAATAAGAAAAACAAAGTCACTAGGTAACAATCATTATGATGACAAACAATACCTCATGTCTCAGTATTATGTGGAGTATAAATGCTTTAAATGTTCCACTAAAAAAAATACAGATTGTCTAAAGGCATAAAAATTACAGACCAGTTATCTTCTGTCTTCAGGAGACACACCACCTAGTACATAATGATTCTTATACGCCCAAGGTAAAGGGGTGGAAAACATAGTTCATGCAAATGGAAATGAAAAGTGAGCAGGAATAGCCTCTTTTGTATCAAGTAAAACATCCATTAAAGCAAAAGCAGTTACAAAAAAAGACAAAAAGGTCCTTATATAATGATAGAAAAATCAATTGCACAACAACATGTAACATATATATGATGCTCAATATATATGCATCAGAGCTCCCAAATCCAGAGCTCCCAAATTACTAAAACAATGACTACTAGAACTAAAAAAGGAATAGCTAGCAACCCAATGATACTGGGAACTTCAATACTCCACTGACAGAACTAGACAGGTCATTGAGGCAGAAAGTCAACAAATAAACACTGGAGTTAAACTTCACTCTAGAACAAATGGACCTAGCAGATATTTAAGGAACATTCTACCCCAAAACTGCATAATATATATTTAACTCATCAGCACATGAACATACCCCAAAAGTGGCCACATACTAGGCCACAAAACAAGTCACAAATTTTTAAAAATTTAAATCACATCAAGCATCTTCTCACGCCACAGTGGATTAAAACTAGCAATAAATTCCATAAAATACCTTCAAAACTATACAAATACATAAAAATTGAACAATCTGCTTCTAAAAGATTTTTGGGTGAACAATGAAATAAAGAATCAATGCCAAAATGTTAAAAACCCAAAAAGCCAGAGTGTGTCTTCTCCTCCAATTGATTGCAACGCCTATCTAGTAAGGGCACTGAACTATGCTAAGGCTGAAATGGATGAATTGATAGAGGTAGGCTTCAGAAGATGGGTAATAACAAACTTTGCTGAGCTAAAGGTGCATGTTCTAACCAAGTGCAAAGAAACTAAGAATCATGATAAAACATTACAGGTGCTCATGACCAAAATAGCCAGTTTAGAGAAAAATACAAATGACCTGATGGAGCTAAAAAACGCAATACAAGAACCTCACAATGCAATCACAAGTAGTAATAGATAAATAGACCAAGTAGAGAAATGAATCTCAGAGCTTGAAGACTATATAAGAAATAAGACAAGAAGACAAGAATTCTTCTTGTCTTGGAAATAAGACAAGAAGACTAGAATAGAGAAA
Organism: Cebus imitator; assembly: GCF_001604975.1. Taxonomy (NCBI): domain Eukaryota; kingdom Metazoa; phylum Chordata; class Mammalia; order Primates; family Cebidae; genus Cebus; species Cebus imitator. The sequence goes on along the minus strand of NW_016107675.1, from coordinate 904,536 downwards.
AAAGAATAAAAAGAAATGAATAAAACGTCCAAAAATATAAGACTATGCAAAAAAGACCAAACCTATGACTAATCGTGGTACCTAAAAGAGATGGGGAGAATGGAATAAGTTGAAAAACATATTCCAGGATATCATCCAGGAGAACTTCCCCAACCTAACAACACAGTCCAACCATCAAATTCAGGCATTGCAGACAATTCCAATAAGATACTCCACAAGAAAATCAACCCCAAGACACATAATCATCAGATTCTACAAGGTTGAAATGAAGGAAAAAATGTTAACAACCAAGCTGAGACTCAAATAAAGGACTCAATTTATTTTATAAAAGCTACAAAAAGTAAAAAATACCTAGGAAAATACTTAATCAAGGAAGTAAAAGACCTCTACAAAGAGAACTACAAAACACTGCTGAAATAAATTATAGATGTCAGAAACAAATGGAAATATATCACGTGTGCGTGGATTGTAAGAATCAATATTATAAAAATAACTGTATTTCCCAAAGTAATCTATACATTTAATACAATTTCTATCAATTTACCAACATCATTTTTTTCACAGAATTAGAAAAAGAATCCTAAAATTCATATGGAAAGCAAAGGCCAAATAGCCAAAGCAATTCTATGCAAAAAGAACAAAGTTGGAGGCATTATATGACCTAACTTTAAATTACACTAAACAAAACAGCATGTACTAATTAAAAAAAAGTGGATACATAGGCCGAGAAAACAAAATAGAGAACCCAGAAATAAGACCAAATACCTACAACCAACTCATCTTCAACAGAACATACAAAGCATAAATTGGGCAAAGGACACCCTATTCAATAAATGGTGCTGGGAAACTGGATCAGCACCTGCAGAAGAATTGAAACTGGATCTCTGCCTCTCATAATATACAGAAGTTAACTCAAAATTGACTAAAGACTTAAATCTAATGCCTGAAACCATAACAAATCTAGAAGAAAACCTAGGAAAATCTCTTCTGTAGATTGGCCCAAGCAAATAATTTCTGACTAAACTCCAAAAGCAAATAAAACAAAATAAAAATAAATAAATGGGACCTAATTAAACTAACAAACTTTTGCACAACAAAATATGTAATCATCAGAGATAACAGACAACCTACAGAATGGGAGAAAATATTTGAAAATTATGCCTTTAACAAAGGACTAATATCTAAAATCTACAAGGAACTCATACAAATCAGCAAGAAGAAAACAAATAATTCCCTTAAAATGTGGGCAAAGGATATAAATAGAAATTTCTCAAAAGAAAATATACAAATGGGCAAAAAATTCTATGAAAACATGTTCAGCATCATTAATCACCAGATAAGTGCAAATTAGACCCACAGTGAGAAGCCATCTTACCCCAACCAGAATGATCATTATTAAAAAGCCAAAAAAAAAATAGATGTTCACATGGAAGTGATGAAAAGGGAATGCTTATACCTTGCTGGTACACATATAATTAGTACAACCTTTATGAAAATCAGTATGGCAATTTCTCAAAGAACTAAAAGTTGATATACCATTCAATCCAGTAATCCCATTACTGAATATCTGCCCAAAGGAAAAGTCAGTGTATCAAAAAGACATGTGCATCCATATGTTTATTATAGCACAATTAACAATTACAAAGAAATGTAATCAACCTAAATGCCCAACCACCAATGAGTAAATAAAGAAAATGCAATGAGTCGGTAAAGAAAATGTGATATACTTTCTTTGTTATGGCTGAGTAGTAGTCCATGATATGTGTGTTTACACACACACACACACACACACACACCGTGGAATACTATTCAGCCATAACAAAGAATGAAATAATGTCTTTTCCAGACACTTGGATGGAACTTGAAGCTATTATTCTGTGTGAAGTAACTCAGGAATCAAAAAATACTGCAGATTCTCACATCTAAGTGAGAGCTAAACTATGGGTAAACAAAAACATATAGAGTGAAATAATGGGCATCAAAGACTCAAAACAAAGGAGGATGGGACTTGGATGAGGGATGAAAAACTAGGTATTGGGCACAATGTACACTACTTGAATAATAATGAGTGCACTGAAATCCCAGATTTCACCACTATAAAACTCATCCACATAACAAAAACAAAAAAACGCTTATACCACTAAAGCTATAAAAATAATTTCTAAATAATAAATTAATACATTTATTATCTCATAGTTTCTGTGGGTCAGGAGTCCTGGAACAGTTTAGCTGGGTCTTCTGCTTCAGGTCTCTCAAAACTACAATAAAGGTATTGCCCAGGGTTGAGGTTTGAGTAGGGAAGGGAACATTTCCAAAACACTTGGTTTCCGACAGAACTGTTTCCTTGGGGTGCTTTCATAATCTCTTTGTTCTGCTATAATATAATACCACTAACTGGGTAGCTTATAAACGATAGAAGTTTATTTCTTATAATTCTAGAAGCTGGGAAGGCCAAAATCAACCCTGCAATAGATTTGGTGTCTGCAGTGGATGCATTTTCTACTTTATAGATGACACTTTCTCAATGTGTTCTCACGTGGTGGAAGGAGAAAGGGATCTGTCTGAAGTCTCTCTTGAAAGGGCACTAATTCTATTCTACCCTTATGACGTAATGACCTCTCGAAGGCCTCACCTCCTAACACTATCACTTTGGAGTTTAGGATTTTGACATATAAGTGTTGGGAGGAGGCAAATATCAGACCATGCCAGCTACTGAACAGAGGTTTTAGGTTCGTTCTGTCAGCCACAGGCTGTCCTTGGTTCCTTCCTATGTAGCAGCTCACATTATAAGAGCTTGTTTCTTAAAACCTCCGAGGGAAAGACAAAAATCTCCTTGCAAGATAAAATATAATCTTACATAATACCATTCAGGTTGAGGTAATTGCATAGAACACCTTTCCTGTGATCTGTTTGTTACAAGCAGGTCACAGGTTTCATTTCCATTTAAAGGAGGGAATCAAGAAAGCCCAAGGACACAGTATGTTGAAGATCATGGAATGCACTCCAGAGTCTCCATCCACATTCCTCCTACATGCAAAAATATATTCAATCCCTTTCAAGTCTTCAAGTCTGTAATCCTATTAAAACCTCTGATCAGAACATATCTAAAATAGTTCCACATGTGGATGAGTTTCCTTGCATATGGTAATGTTGACCTGACAATCTGGAAAGCAAACCCAACAAGTTTGCCCTCCAAACTCAGAATACAATGGTGGCACGGTCATAGGATAAGAGTTACAGACATTCTTATTCAAAAATGGAGGGAAGTGAAGGCACAAAATAGTCACTAATCAGTAGCCATGCTGAAATCCAGCTGGGTAAATGTCCAGAGTTCCTTGGTTGGGATTTAAGGCCTGCAAATAGTTCCACGTTGCTCTGGGCTCCACTCTCTGTGCTGTTGGTTGTGCCCTCTTTCTTTTTCATGAAAGCCAACAAGTATTTGCAGCTGAGTAGTTCTGCTTGTCTTCTGTCAGCAGACCTGGGGGAACAAAACAATATCCTTTCATGTTGTACTCTCTCATCTTTTTTGATCCAAGCTGGTAATGTCTTTGCTGAATTAACTCTCAAATATTTTGTGAGTCTCATGAAAAATATCCCTGTGGCTCATTCAGTTATATAAAAGCCATGCCTACAGATTGCTTTTAAGATAAGCTGTTCTTTTTTGGACTTCTGCTGACAAGGCTGGGGACATCCTGTATAGGCTTCCTAGAAATTCTATGGTTTGGTTGAAAAGCCTACAAGGCATACTCTTAATCTCTTCAAATAGTCCTTTGTGTAACTATCATGTCCATGTTTCTGTCTTTCTGAAATTTTAACACAAGTTCATTCAGTCTCACTCCTGCCTTTTGTTCTTAACCTTATTTTCCTGAAGTTGTTTGGAAACCTTTTCAAAATATTAGCATTCCTTGCTCTCTGGAGAGTCTGAGAATATTCAAAATTGTCAAGTCCTTCCTTTTTTTTTTTTTTTTTGATTTACAAGTTCTCTCAATTTCTCTTTTTCCTCTCGACTTTTGTTATAAGCAACAAAATAAATAGGACCATAACTTCAACACTTATTTTGGAAGTTTTTTAGGTAGACAACAGATTTCTGCTTTCCACATTAACTGACTCTAAGGGAAACAATTTTGCTAAGATTTCTTCTAGCACATAGCAAAGATACCCCTTTTTCTAATGTGCAATAGCATGCTCTTTTCTTCCTTTTGAATGTTCACAAAAAGTGTACTCAAAGTCTGATTTTGACCAACATCTCTTCATGGAGATTTAGCAATACAGTGGTTGGTACTTTGTGGTTCACAAATCCTTAATTTTCTTTCATGGAAATATGTTTGTGGAAAGCCTTGTGTATTTTTAATCTACCCTCTTCCTGTTTCCAAAATTTAATCCTTTAAGCCAAAGCACTAGAAATGATCATTTTAATTGATTTAAGACTTATCAGTGTTGCACTTGAATCAGTTACTATCTGATACTCAGTTCCTGAAAAAGATAAGATGATGCTTTTTCTGTCTAAATGACTCTTCTCAAACACCTCTCCTAGACTGGTTGTAAGTACAAGAGCTGCCATTCATTTATGTGAGCTTCATTCTCATAGAAGCAATGCTATGAGCACAATTTACAGTTTGACTTTTCACAATAATTCTCCACTGTTACGTATACAGTACCTTGTTATAAGATACAACAGATAATTGTAATATCAAAGTAAAATAAAAGAACCTCCACATTGCATTTTTCTTGTTGCCCATTGTTTTCTCAGTTTTACCACACTACATATTTAAATACTGAGTGCAATCAAAATCAAATGGTAATTCTTATAAAGAGTAGAAAGATGATTATCAAGATTCTGAGTAAATCATGTATATAAATGTATCATAAGTTAAAGTTTCAAAGATATTCAAACATGTAATTTTATATTTTCAGAAACACCCAAGGAATAAAATAAAAGTTTGGAGTCTAGAATATTAGTCAAATATTTAGCTGCAGACTATACCTGCTTCAAAGCTTTCCTATTGGGTCAAACTAACTCACACTCATTACTATAATAACAAAACAGGATATTTTGTAGAAGTTACTTATTTCTCACTGTTTCTAATATTGTCAAATTAACACCAAGCGGACTAAAGGGGTTAAAGGGGAATCATGAGCAATTACATGTTAAGAATGGCACACTATATTACAGCAAATAACTATTTTTATAATAATCAAGACTGATCAGTAGAAAATGAAAATTATACATTAAAAACTTTGGTTTTGACCGCCCAGATCCAGGGAAACTGGGTGGTCCAGACTGGGAGGAATTCCCCACAGCACAACATAACTGCTATGGCAGATTGTAACCAGGCTGCTTGTTGAAGTAGGACCCTGATCCATCCCTCCTTACCCTGCAGGGTCTCCCGTCAGGAATTTCAGCAACTCCAGCCAAGGTTTTATGAACAAAACTCTGATCTCTCCCTGGGATGGAGCCATCAGGGGAAGGGGCAGCCACCATATCTGCAGCGCAGCTGACAGACTTTCCTTTCTGCTGGCTCTGGATAATCTGGGCAGTCTGGACAAGGGGGCTTCTCTGCATCTCAGGGCACCTGCTCTGCCAAAGGGCAGCCTGACTGCCTCTTTAAGTAGGTCCCTGACCCTGTTCCTCCTCTCTGTGTGAGATCTCCCAATAGGGATCTCCAAAAACCTCCTACAGGAGCATTCAAGCTGGAATCAGGTCAATGCCTCCCATTAGATGAAACTCCCAGAGAAAGGAGCAGGTTGCTATATTTGCCGTTTTGCAGCCTTCACTGATGATAACTCCTGGTGCAGGAGGATCCAAGGTGATTGGGTCTAGTGTGAACCCCTAGCAAAATGCAGCAGCCTTAAGGAAGAGAAGCCTGATTTTTAAAATAAAAACAAAGAAAAAAATAACAACAATGTAAAAAAGACCCCACAAAAAACCCCACTCAAAGATAAGCAAACTCAAAGATTGAAGGTTGATAAACCCACAAAGATGAGAAAGAATCAATGCAAAAATGTTAAAAACCCAAAAAGCCAGCGTCCCTCTTCTCCTCCAAATGATTGCAACACCTGTCTAGCAAGGGCACAGAACCGGGCTGAGACTGAGACGAATGAACTGACAGAAGTAGGCTTCAGAAGATGGGTAATAACAAACTTGTTGAGCTAAAGGAGCATATTTTAACCCAGTGCGAAGAAACTAAGAATCATGATAAAACATTACATGTGCCAATAACCAAAATAGTCAGTTTAAAGAAAAATATAAATGACCTGATGGAGCTGAAAAACACAATACAAGAACTTCACAATGCAATCACAAGTAGTAATGGATAAATAGACCAAGTAGAGAAATGAATCTCTATATTTTGGAAATAAGATAAGAAGACAATAATAGAGAAAAAAGAATAAAAAGAAATGTACAAAACATCCAAAAATGTAAGACTATGCAAAAAGACCAAACCTGTGACTAATTGTGGTACCTAAAAGAGATGGAGAGAATGGAACCAAGTTGAAAAACATATTGCAGGATATCATCCAGGAGAACCTCCCCAACCTAACAACACAGTCCAACCATCAAATTCAGGAAATGCAAAGAATTCCAGTAAGATATTCCACAAGAAGATCAACCCCAAGACACATAATCATCACATTCTCCAAGGTCGCAATGAAAGAAAAAATGTTAAGGGCAGCCAGACAGAAAGGCAATGTTACTTACAAAGGAAAGCCCACCGGACTAACAGTGGACCTCTCAGTGGAAACCCTATGAAACAGAAGAGATTGAGGGCCAATACTGAACATTCTTAAAGAAAAAATTTTCCAACCCAGAATTTCATATCTGGCCAAACTAAGCTTCATAAGCAAAGGAGAAATTAGATTCTATTCAGACAAGCAAATGCTGAGAAAATTCGTCATCACCAGGCCTGCCTTGCAAGAGCTCCTGAAGGAAGCACTAAATATGGAAAGAAAAAACTGTTACCAGCCACTCCAAAAACACACTGAAGTACACAAATCAGTGACACTATGAAACGAGCACTTAAACAAGTCTGCAAAATGACCAGCTAACTTCATGATGACAAGATCAAATTCATACATAGCAATATTAACCTTAAATGTAAGTGGACTAAATGTCCCAATGAAAAGACACAGAATAGCAACCTGGATAAGAGTCAAGCCCCATCAGTATGCTGTCTTCAAGAGACACATCTCACATGCAAAGACACCCATAGGCTCAAAATAAAGGGATGAAAGAAAAATTACCAAGCAAATGGAAAACAAAAAAGAAGGATTGCAATCCTAGTTTATGACAAAATGGACTTTAAACCAGCAAATATAAAAAAAGACAAAGAAGGACATCACATAATGGTAAATGGTTAAATTGACAAAGCAAATCTAACTATCTTAAATATTATTCACCAAATACAGAAGCACCCAGATTCATATAGCAATTTTGTAGAGACCTATAAAGAGGCTTAGGCTCCCACATAATAATAGTGGGAGACTTTAACACATAACTGACAATATTAGACAAATCATTGAGACAGAAAATTAACAAAGATATTCAGGACCTGAAATCAGTTCTGGATCAAGTGGATCTGATAGATATCTACAGAACTCTCCACTCCAAAACAACAGAATATACATTCTTCTTATTGTTACATGGCACTTAACTGAAATCATAAGTGTTTCAGATCACAACACAATCAAATTAGAACTCAAGATTGAGAAACACACTTAAAACCACAAAACTATGGAAATTGAACAACCTGCTCCTGAATTACTTCTGTGTAATAATGAAATTAAGACAGAAATAAAAAGTTTTTTGAAAATAAGGAGAACAAAAAGACATCATACCAGAATCTCTGGGATGCACCTAAAGCAGTGTTAGGAAGGAAATGTATAGCAATAAATGCCCACATCAAAAAGCTAGAATGATCTCAAATTGACAACCTAACATCACAACTAAATGAACTGGAGAACCAGGAGCAAACAAATCTGAAAGCTAGCAGAAGACAAGAAATAAATAAGATTATAGTAGGACTAAGGAAGATAGAGACATGAAAAGCCTCTAAAAGGATCAACAAATCCAGGAGCTGGTCTTTAAAAAAAATAAATAAATAAATATACTGCTGGCTAGACTTTAAAGAAAAAAGGAAAGAATGAAATAGACATAATCAGATATGATAAGGGGAATGTCACCACTGACCTCACAGAAATAAAAACAACCATCAGAGAATACTATAAATACCTGTATGTACATAAACTAGAAAATCTAAAAGAAACGAATAAATTTCTAGACACATGCACCCACCCAAGACTGAATCAGAAAGAAAGTAAATCCCTAAATAGACCAATAAGGAGTTCTGAAACTGAAGAAGTAATATATAGCTTACCAACCAAAAAATCCCCAAACCAGACACATTACAGCTAAATTCTATGAGAGGTACAAAGAGGAGCTAGCACCATTTCTTCTGAAACTATTCCAAACAATTGAAAAGGAGGGATTCCTCCCTAACTCACTTTATGAGGCCAGCATCATCATGATACCAAAACCTGGCAGAGATAAAACAAAAAAGAATACTTTAGGTCAATATCCCTGATGAACACTTATGCAAAAATCCTCAATAAAATACTGGCAAACCAAATACAGAGGCACATCAAAAAGCTTATCCACCATGATCAAGTTGGCTTCAACCCCAGGATGCAAGGCTGATTTAACATATGCAAATCAATAAATGTAATTCATCAGGTAAAAAGAAATAAAGACAAAATCTACATGATTATCTCAGTAAATGCAGAGAAGGCCCTCAATAAAATTCAACATCCCTTTATGTTAAAATCTCTCAATAAATTAGGCACTGAAGGAACATACCTCAAAATAATAAGAGCTGTATATGACAGACCCACAGCCAACATAATACTGAATGGGCAAAAGCTAGAACCATGCCCCTTGAAAACCCCCACAAGACAAGGATGCCCTCTCTCACCACTACTATTTAACATAGTATTGGAAGTTCTGGCCAGAGCAATCAGGTAAAAGAAAGAAATAAAGGATATTAAAATAGGAAGAGGAAAAGTCAAATTTTACCTTTACTTGCAGAAGATAGGATCCTATGTCTAGAAAGCCCAAACACCTCAGCCCAAAAGCTTTTTAAGCTGATGGACAACTTCAGCAAAGTCTCAGATACAAAATCAATGTGCAAAAATCACTATGATTTCTACACCAACAAGTATGCAGAGAGCTAAGTCATGAATGAACTCCCATTCACAATTGCTAAAAAGAGAATAAAATACCTAGAAATACAGCTAACAAGGGAAGAGAAGGATATCTGCAAGGAGAACTGCAAATCACTGCTCAAGGAAATCAGAGAGGATGCAAACAAATGGGAAAATATTCCATTCTCATGGATAAGAAGAATCAATGTTGTGAAAATGACCATATTGCCCGAAGTAATTTATAGATTAAATGCTATTCCTATTATACTGCTATTGACATTCTTCACAAAATTAGAAGAAAAAAAAAACTATTTTAAAATTTATATGAAATGAAAAAGGAGCCCAAATAGCCAAGGCAATCCTAAGCAAAAGGAACACAGCTGAAGGCATCGTGCTAACCAATCTCAAACTATACTACAAGGCTACAGTAATTAAAAGAGCATGGTACTGGTACAAAAACAGACATATAGACCAGTAGAACAGAAGAGAGAACTCAGAAATAGAAACTACACAAGTGAAACCATCTGATCTTCAACAAATCTGAAAAAAACAAGCAATGAGGAAAGGATTTCCTATTTAATAAGTGGTTCTGGGAGAACTGGCTAGCCATAATAGAACATTGAACTTTGACCACTTCCTTACGCCTTACACAAAAAATTAAATGAAGATGGATTAAAGACTTACATGTGTAAACCAAAACTATAAAACTCTAGAAGAAAATCTAGGCAATACCATTAAGGACATCGACATGGGCAAAGATTTCATGACAAAAATGCCAAAAGCAGTTGCAACAAAAGCAAAACTAGACAAATGGGATCTAATTAAACTAAAGATCTTCTGCACAGCAAAAGAAACTAGCATCAAAATGAACAGGCAGCCTACAGAATTGGAGAACATTTTTGCAAGATATCCATCTAACAAAGGTCTAATATCCAGAGTCTAAAAGGAACTTGTAGAAAAAAAAAACAATCTCAGTAAATTGTGGGCAAAGGGCATGAACAGACATTTATCAAAAGAAGACATACATGCACTCCTAACAAACATATGTTTTTAAAAAATCTCAACATCACTGATCATTAGAGACTGCAAATCAAAACCACGATAAGATACCATCTCCCACCAGCCAGATGGCAATTATTAAAAAGTCAAGAAACATCAATGGAGAAATAGGGACACTCTTACACTGTTGGTGGGAATGTAAATTAGTACAATCATTGTGGAAGACGGTGTGATGATTCCACAAAGGCACAGAAGCAGAAATACCATTTGACCCAGCAATCCCAATTTTTGGTCTATACCCAAAGGAATATAAATTATTCTATTACAAAGATACATGCACACATGTTTATTGCAGCACTTTGCACAATAGCAAAACATGGAATAAACCCAAATGTCCATCAATAGTAGACTGGATTAAAAAAAAATGTGTTACATATGCACCATGGAATACTATGCAGCCATAAAAAGGAAGGAGATCATGTCCTTTGCAGGGACGTGGATGGAGTAGGAAAAGGTTATCTTCAGCAAACTAAGACAGAAACAGAAAACCAAACACCACATGTTCTCACTTATAAGTAGGAACTGAACAATGAGAACACATGGACACATGGTGGAAAACAGCACACACTAGGGCCTGTCTGGGGTGCAGGGAGAGGGAGAGCACCAGAGAGAACAGTGAATGAGTGCTGGGCTTAATGCCTGCATGATGGGATGATCTGTGCAGCAAACCACCATGGAACACGTTTACCTATGTAACAAACCTGCACATCCTGCACATGTACCCCAGAACTTAAACAAACAAACTAATAAATAAATAAAATATAAACAACTCTTAGTTGTAAGAAGAAAAACGAAACTGATTCCAGTTTGTTTTCCAAGAAAAGTACGTTTGAAAAATATAAATCCTCTTTTTCACTAAATGAGAAGAAGTGCTTATTCATTCATTCAAGAAAACATAATAGATGAGAAATCAAAGGTAAATCAAGTCTCCAGCCTAAAAAGGAAGTTATATATTAAATAAGAAACTGTGCAATAGACAATATAGAAATAAGAACGATTTAAAATGTTATCAAAATGGATAAATAAAATTTAAATAAATTAAAGCAGTATACATAAAAAACATACATATATATAATATATATAGCAGTATCTTCAAATATTTTTTATTGTATTTAATTTCTAATATTAGAAAATGTACATATATAACATCTGAAAGTAATGTATGCACCGTGGAATACTATGCAGCCATAAAAAGGAAGGAGATCATGTCCTTTGCAGGGATGTGGATGGAGCAGGAAAAGGTTATCTTCAGCAAACTAAGGCAGAAACAGAAAACCAAACACCATGTTTCCCCTTCATCTGTCATTTTACCACTGCTTTTTCTTTTCTTTCTTTTTTGTACTTTAAGTTCCAGTATACTTTTAAAAAATGAATTGCATTAATATTTTGGTTCTGATGAGTTTTTGCTATTCTTTTTTTCTCTTTCACTGATCATTGATCTTTGTACTCAACTTTAATGCTCCTACTTTAAGGCTTTTTATATTCTGTTTTAATAACAATAATAGCATATATGTTTGTATAGATAAATTGATTTCATTCAAATTTATATTAAAATAAAATAAAATTATTAAATATATATTGAAATGAATAACGTATATTTAAGTGTATATACTTAAACTAATAATTTTTCCTAAACAAAGATTAAACTATATTCAATACATTTGAATAAATTCTGTCTTATTTCATTCAGCTGAGAATTTTCTTTATAATATGTGAATTATATAGATGTGCATTACTTCATTTCTGAACATTTCAGAACATTTCATTTTCAAGTGGTCCTTTGATTATTGATTTCTGGCTTAATTTCATTATTATTAGAAAACGTACTTTGTATTTTTAAAATATTTTGAGTAATCCTTATAATGTTTCTTTTGTTTTTATAATTTTTTCTCTTTAAAAAGTTAACATTTACATTTTAGAAAAAAGAAAGATCATCCCTAATTATAAGCAGTTTATAGTTCATAGTGTCCTGCAAAATCCTTGTGTATCTATTCAAATGTATCAAATATATACATTTTATGTGATTGAGATAATATATATCATTTTTTTACACATTATAAATGTTTACCTATTTAGATTCCGAAAGCCATTAATGTTTTGATAACTTAGAGATACTACACCAACTCAATCAGGAAAATAAAGTAATCCTCCCTTTCACGAGGATGAAAATTTCATAGAAACAAAAATGACAATAGACCACTGGCCAAAAATATTGTCAGAATTAATTCCCTTAATGCTCAAGTTAAAGTGAGACATAATAAGAATACAATAAGTATAATGCTTTCAGGAGAATTCATTATCAAAGCTGTATTATTAGAATGTTAGGAGGAAGATAAGTTTCCATTGAGTTACTTAATGATGTATTTATATAAGGCCAAAAATATATACACAAACAAAATACTTATAATCAAAAGACAAATATGAACACATTTGCATACATTCTTTACCCAGAACTTCTTTCCACTCTTCTACTGCTAACCCAATGATCAAGTCCTGATATATACTGCTTAGAGATGGTTTACAAATTCTGCACATGACATGTTTATTTTCTACTAGCTATTATAAAAAGGTATTTACAAATTAATTTATTTATTAGCTTGTACTTTTTATTTCACATTGTCATCTCAATTATTCTAAAAATCCTAGATCTTGCAAAATGAAGAATAAACCTGGTCCACAATAAATACAAGCCCTTAACAAAAAAAGAAAAAAAAAAAAAGAAAGAAACACAAGTAGATCCTTACCCCACCTTCATCCTTTCTTTTCTCCCCACTATACCATTTCAGCTGTGTATAGAAACAAGTCTAGCTCCCAAGAGCTTGATTAACAAAGTTACCCCCTCAAGGCAGTCCTTTATAGAAACGAAATGAGGTTTATAAAGAGGTTTATTTTGTATAGAGGTTAATACTTCTACTTTTAAAATACTTTGAGCACTTAGGACTTAGAATTGTCAATATACAGAGTAGTGAGGAATAAAATGCAAAGGAGAAACAATGATTATATTGTGACATGTCTCCTAAATACTACTAGTCTGCCAGAGAACTTTCCTCTTCTGTCTTCTTTATGGACTTTTTGCTCCACCTCCTCTAACCCATGAACAAATGTGGATGTGTAGCTTCTGGCTGGCTTCTACAGGTTCTGAAAGTTATTTTTAGAAGACATTTCTTTTCCTTGTGGTTTTGCTTTTTTAAGACCTGTGACTTTGTAACTCTACTTTATCATAAGTCAGAAAGCTCTTTACATGCAGAACACCTGGATATTATAGTATGTTTTCTTTTAAAATGTTTGGGTGCAAAGGGAAGTTGAGAGTAACTTTTAAAAAAATTTTCTTTTATGAATGACCATTATACCATCTCAACAGGTAGTGGGCTAAATGTGGTCTATTGTTTTAACATCTCTTTCCAATATCAAGGTCTGAATTGAAGAACAGGGTCCAGTATGGTCTGGATCTGCATAGTTCCATGGTTTCAATCCTGAAGTTGAGGAACAAAGTCTCTGGGTATCCACAGTGGGCAGCATGGACAAGCTCCTCTTAGATCCTCACATTCTCTCAAACTAAGACTTACTATTACTATGAAAAATCCCTCTTTAGATCTATAATATTTTTTAAGTTAACATCTATTTTTGATGATGTTAGAACAGTTATACCTTTATTCTTTTGATTAGTGGTTACATAATATCTACATGTTTTCTATTTGATCTCAACCTTCTTTATATGATATTTTCTTTTGCTTATATATTCAGTCTGGTAATTTTATTTTCTAATAAAAAATTATTCCATTTATATAAAATGTAAATAGTATCATATTTGGGTTTATATGTATAATATCACTTAATCTGTTTTCTAGTTGTTTCTTCTTTCTTTCTTTAATATTCATAGCCTATTTTGGATTTCCACCTTTTTTTTTTTTTTTTTTTTGAGACAGTCCGTCACTTGGTCACCCAGGCTGTAGTTCAGGGTACAATCTCAGCTTACTGCAACCTCTGCCCCCCGAGCTCAAGCAACCCTTCCCCCTCCACCTCCTGAGTGGCTGGGACAACCATGCCCAGCTATTTTTCTATTTTTGGTAGAGGTCTTATCATGCTGTCTAGGCTGGTCTCAGATGACTAAGTTCAAGTGATCCATCTGTCTTGGCCTCCCAAAGTGCACTTGTTTTCAGTAGCCAAAGGTACCTTCTATTTCCTTGATTGGTACAGATTTTTATTATTATTTTTGTGTTTACCCTGATCTTAAACACACAGTCTTGACTTTTTGATATCCTCTTTAAAGTAATATTTTATCACTTATTGGCTGAACAAAAGAACTTATAACATTTTAATTGTCCAACTCCATTCTTGTATACTATTTTTAATTGAGGTAAACTATACATATACAATTTTTCATTTTAACTATTTTAAGTGAACAGTTCAGAAAAATTAAGTACAGTCTAACTGTGGTGTAAACCATTATCACTATCCTCTCCAGAATCTGTTTATCATACCAAGCAGAAACTCTTTATCCATTATAAAATTACTCTCCATTCCCAGTTCCACTTACCCCTGCTAATCTCTTTTCTACTTTTTGTCCCTATGAATTTGACTAGTCTATGTATCTCATACAAGTGGGGTCACACAACATTTGTCCTTTCTGACTGACTGGCTTATTTCACTTAGCCTGATATCATCAAGATTCATTCATGTGATAGCATGTTTCAAAGTTTAATTTCTTTCAAAAGTTGATTAATATTTCACTGCATGCATATACCACGCTTTGTTCATCCACTCAGCTGTGAATCAGCACTTGGTGGCTGTTTCCAACTTTTTCCTGTTATAAATAATGTTCCTATGAATATTGGTGTACTCATGTCTGTTCTAGTCTCTGCTTTTGGTTGTTCTTAATATGGGTCCAGAGTGGAGTTGGTGGATCATGTTTAATTTTGGAGGAATTACTGTGCTACTTTTTACAGTAGTTGCACTATCTTACATTTCCACGAACAATGCACAGGATTCCAATTTTGCTATATCCTCACCAATAGTTGTTATTTATTATTATTTTTTAATAGCCAGCCTAATAGATATGAAGTTTTATCTTGTGATTTTGATTTGATTATTTGTTATTATAATGTACACTCATTCTATTCTCCCAAATATACATTTAGTCTCCCAATGATATCACTAGTTAATATTTGTTTACATTTATGTGCGCTCAGAAGGTTTGGTTTTTTTCTTTCTTCCACAATCCCATCTGTGATGAAATATCGTCACTTTAAATAACTGTTTTTAGATTTCCCCTTAGTATAGGACTATTAACAATTAAATATCACAACTTTTTATGAATACCTATTAATTTTGACTTCATTTTTGAAAGTTACATTAGCTGGATATTAAATTATAAGCTGATATTTGCTATCTTTTAGCACTTTAAGGATGTCATTCCACTAATTTTTTTTAACTTTATATATATATAAAGTTAAAATATATATATATATATTATATATATGTATATATATAATTGCATTTTAGTTTTGGGGGTACATGTAAATAACATGCAGGATTTTTGCATATTTACATACATGGCAATGTGGTTTGCTGCCTCCATCCCTATCACCTATATCTGGCATTTTTCCCCATGTTATCCCTCCCAAACTTCCTACCCTCAACTCTCCCTCTCCTAGTCACCCCTGCGACAGACCCCAGTGTGTGATGCTCCCCTCCCTGTGTCCATGTGTTCTCATTGTTCAACACCTGCCTATGAGTGAGAACATACTGTGCTTGATTCTCTGTTTCTGTTTCAGTTTGGTGAGAATGATGGTTTCCAGGTTCATCCATGTCTCTACAAAGGACATGAACTCATTGTTTTATGGCTGCATAGAATTCC
Source organism: Cebus imitator (assembly GCF_001604975.1). Taxonomy (NCBI): domain Eukaryota; kingdom Metazoa; phylum Chordata; class Mammalia; order Primates; family Cebidae; genus Cebus; species Cebus imitator. The sequence continues at coordinate 888,422 of NW_016107675.1, read as the reverse complement.
ATGTTGTATATGTGCCACATTTTCCCTGTCCAGTCTATCGTTGATGGGCATTTGGGTTGGTTCCAAGTCTTTGCTATTGTAAACAGTGCTGCAATGAACGTACATGTGCATGTGTCCTTATAATAGAATGATTTATAATCATTTTGATATATACCTAGTAATGGGATTGCTGGGTCAAATGGAATTTCTATTTCTAGGTCCTTGAGGAGTCACCACACTGTCTTCCACAATGGCTGCCATCAAAGAAACAAGGCTGGATGGAGAATGAATCTGATGAATTGACAGAAACAGGCTTCAGAAGGTGGGTAATAACAAACCTCTCTGAGCTAAGAGATCATGTTCCAACCCAATGCAAAGAACCTAAGAAACTTGAAAAAATGTTTGACGAAATGCTAACGAGAATAAACAGCTTAGAGAAGAATATAATGAATTGATGGAGCTGAAAAACAACACGAGAACTTCGTGAAGCATACACAAGTTTCAATAGCCAAATCAACCAAGCAGAAGAGAGGAT
>NW_016107675.1:883697-887864 GCF_001604975.1 Cebus imitator | reverse complement strand
TAAAAAAGAGTAAAAAGAAATGAACAAAGCCTCCAAGAAAAATGGGATTATGTGAAAAGACCTAAGCTGCATTTGATAGGTATACCTGAATGTGATGGAGAGAATGAATCCAAGCTGGAAAACACTCTTCAGGATATTATCCAGGAGAACTTCCTCAACCTAGCAAGGCAGGCCAACATTCAAGTCCAGGAAACACAGAGAACACCATTCCACTATATTCTATCAACAGGCTTCTAGGAACTCTATTGAGAATTTCAATGTGTCTTAACATTGATTTGATCCCCAAAAAGTAATCTGAATTGTGTCTCTGTTTCTTTCTTTTTTTTTTCCCCCCAAAAGCTTAACTGCAATTTTCTAAGGTTTAAGTTGCTTTTGTAATTGTTTTTGGTGGGGTTGTTTTCAACCTCGATTTTTGCACAGAACTTAATATCCTTGATTAGTTTTAGGAAATTATTAGCTAGTAATTAAAAAAAAATGCTTCTATCTCCTTTATCTCTTCTTTCAGGCTCAATGTTGGAAATCTAATGTCCCTGGATAAAACTGGAAGCCATCATTCTCAGCAAACTGACACAAGAACAGAAAACCAAACACTGCATGTTCTCACTCATAGGAGGGTGTTGAACAATGAGAGTACATGGACACAGTGGGGGTATTGGGGAGGGATAATATTAGGAGAATTACCTAATGCAGGTGATGGGGTGGTGGATGCAGCTAACCACTACTATGGCACGTGTATACCTATATAAACTGCATAATCTGCACAGGTACCCCAGAACTTAAAGTGTAATAAATAAATAAATAAATAGATAAATAAATAAAATGAAAAAATATATAAAAATATAAAAATAAATAAAATTAAAAAAAAGAAATCCAATGTCCCTTAAGCATGCAATTCAGAAGTATTAAGTATACATTCTCATTGTTTAGGCAACCATTGCCACTAACTATCTCTAGAATTTGTTCATTATTTCATCACATCTCTATGATTCAGTTTCTTCTGATATTGTGTTTCTTTTCCTGCTTTTTATAAAAATTTTACTTGTATAACAGACCTTGTGTATGAAAAATTATACAAACATTTTTAAGGCTCATATGCTCTTGCTCCAAGCATTTAAACCTTCTGTGTTCTCATCAGAAATACACTTAAACAGAATGTGTGTAACAAGAGTTTCACATCATTGTCAAGTATTTAAATTCAGATTTATCTCGTAGCACTATGTAACTGCTGAAATCTCAGCTCAAGACCTTGACTCTTTTGTTTATGTTTGGTTTCCAGAAGCCTCAGATTTGGCATCCACAGAGTGACTCAGGATAAATTATGCTTGGAATTTGAGGCTTACTCCCTGTGATTTTCTTTCTCTCAGCACAGCTAACCCAGCTCCTTGGCAGCCTCAGAGCCTACCTAACCTTTGTTTCCTCAGACCCACGCAATTGACAGCAAACCAAAATATCCACTTTCTACTCAACCTAAATTATTTCTTCTATGAATTGACAAATACCCCAAGGGGGAAGACAGAAGACTGATGTGGTTGTAACCATCATTTGCTTCTCTGCTCTCTGGAATTTTGAACATTTATTGATCTTTTATATCCAATAACTTCGAATAGCTTTGTTTTTTATATATTATCAAACTTTTATAATTGTATTGGGAAAAAAGTATACATTCCACAGCTCTTTTTTGAAATCCTATTATATCAGTGACATTCACATACTTTCAATGATGTAAAAATTAAAGTTTTCACATACATTATATATTTTCCAAGTTTATGATATACTAAAATTAATTTGTTAAGTCTTAGTAAATATAATTCAGAAAAATGTGTACCTATATATCTACTTTATTTTGTTAAATCTTATTAACATGGGAAAGACACTTTCATGAAATATAAATTTATTTTTTCTTAATTTTTATGTTGACAGAAATATTTAAATATTAGAAAAAAATTATCACATATTCTAAATATTACTAATATTACATATTCTAATTATTACATATTTATAATATGTAAATATAACATTATATATTCTAAATATTATCACATATTCTAAATCATTAGAGAAATACAAATAAAAACCACAGTGAGATACAGTTTCGCACTAGTCAGAATGGCTATTATTAAAAGTCAAAAAATAACAGAGGCTCTGAATAACATTGCAGAGAAAAGACAATGCTTATACATTGCTGAAGAGATGTAAATTAGCTCAGCCATTGTGGTAACGGTGTGGTGATTTGTTAAAGAACTCAAAGCAGAGTTTTCACTAGACCCAGCAATTCCATTATTGGGTACATACTCAAAAGAATATAAATCATTCTGTCAAAAAGTTATATGCACATGTAGGTTCATTGCAGCACTGTTCACAAAAGCAAAGACATGAAATCAACCTAAATGCCCATCAGTGGTAGACTGGATAAAAAAAAAAAAATGTGGTACATTTATGTGAAATGCTATACGACCATAAAAAGAACAAGATCATGACCTCTGCAGAGACATGGCTGGAGTTGGAAGCCATTATCCTAAGCAAACTAACAAAAGAAGAGAAAATCAAATACCTCATGTTCTTACTTATAGTAGGAAGTTAAGCACTAAGTACATCTGGACACAAAGAAAGGAACAATAGAAGTCAGGGACTATCTGAGAGTGAAGAGAGAAGGGAGAGTGAGGATTATAGTATCTGTTGGGTACTATGCTTATTACTTGGGTGACGAAATAATCTGTATGACAAACTCCTGTGATATGCAAGTTACCTATATAACAAACATGCGCATGTAACCTTGCACCTAAAATAAAAGTTTAAGAACAAACAAAAAACTAAAATGTATATGTGGGTCAATTTTCTCCTTTTGTTTATAACAAACTTGTAAGTCTTGCAAACTTTTTCCCACCAAAACTTTTCAACTTTTAAACTTATTTTTCTTCTACACCCTACCACTATTACCTGTTAAAGTTTGGCATACATTTTTTAACATTGAAAATAAAATAACTGAGAAACATTTCTCCCTTTCAGCTTCTCCTCCACCATACTGATTATATTCCTTCTTTCTAATGTTTCAAGTAGATGCTGTATCTCCTAGTTTCTATCAATGATGGATAATTTCTCTTTGCTGTCATGACACCATATAAAACCAACTGAAGCAAATCAGAGGTGAGGCCTTCATGTAATTTGTCCCAAAACTTTCTACAAAGACTGTAACTTTATATAAAGTTCAAACCCAACCAAATAGCTAATCATATGTCACTACATTACCTAGAGATAGTTTACCAAGAATTTGTCTCACTTCTATCATATTTTAAGTGAAACTATGTAGAGACATTGATTATTTTCTGAGCTCTCCTAAATAAAATATATTCAAAAGTTAAACAAAAGCGAATTCTAACTCAAATCACTGAAAATATACATCTTACTTTACACTGCAATTTTATTTGATACAAAATATAAATATGTATGTCTAAAATTAGTCATCAATCACATTTTTAGATTATTCATTAAAATAATATTCTTTGTTGATTCATAATTCTTTTTGATATACAATAACATTTTTTCTGTATATGGTAGTGCTCTTCAGTATCTGCTATAAATGCTTATTGTTGCATACATTTTTTAAAAAAGCACTTAATAGCAACTTAAATAAGAACTTATTTTATGTAAATATACATTGAGAGGTGGTAGGATGGGTGTAAAGCAATTGATTTGTTTTTTTCCCACATGCTTATTAATACATATCTCCAATGCCTTTAAACACGTCTATGTACAAGGGAGAAAAAGATGAAAAACTGGAGAAAAGACATCAGATTTTCACATATATCTTATTTTCTAGAACTGCATAAAACAATCACTCAGAGGTGGAAGAAAAACAGTTGATCTTGTATATCCACATCAGGAATGGATATCTGCAACACCTTCCTATACAGAATAGTGTTCATTTTTGTTTTTCTATGTAGAGTACAAATAAAATTCAGTGAGTTGAGTGTTTTGAGAAATACCACACCTTCTTTAAGAAATATCACACCTTAGCAGGAAGAAAATATTTCTTAAAAGGTTCTTCATTTTCAGGAAGGGGTCCAGTTACCCCTTCCTGACACCTTACACTAAAATTAACTCCAGATGGATTAAAGACTTAAACATAAGACCTAACACCATAAAAACCCTAGAAGAAAATCTAGGCAA
>NW_016107675.1:824098-882597 GCF_001604975.1 Cebus imitator | reverse complement strand
TAGGCAACATAAAGGCAAATTAGCGATTGATTTAAAGATGAGTTACATTTTAATTAGTCAAAATGTTAGACATTATATCTTTAACCAAAGTTATTCTTGTTCTTGGGTAATTCGCAATGCATTCAATTTTTATCTCAACTCAGCGCCAACTTTAAAATGTATACTTTTAAAACAATATCAGAAATTTCTATTCACATATCTCATGTTCAGGATGTTGAGAAAACCATGCCAAGATTAAACATTTTCTGAATCATACAAACGAAATATGCTGCCCTTGAGAATGAAAATCTTTGTGTGATTATTAACTTTTTTTTATTCTCTGGGGGAAAATGAGAGTTTGTTTGATCAAACTACAGAAAAAATAATCATAATAAGAGTTAAAATTTTATAGCAATGAGCAAGTCATTACACATATATACACACACACAGGATATCAGAATGTGAGTGGTAAGAATACCAGTCATCTGTCCAATCATCAGTTTGCTTTGAAACTGTGCTACTCGTTTTAATCATATGTAAAATGCATATGATAGCATTATGTCATTTACCTCCAAGATTGTATTCAAGGTAAAATGAGTAATGCATGTAAAAATAACCTGAAAACGTAATGTCAATCAAGCTTAATGTTAGAATATGATACTATGACACTGTATTCAATGGTCACTGATATATGCATAAATAAATACATTAAATCAGAGAAAATCTAATTTATAAATCAGTGGTTAAAGAAAGAATAGAATGAGAAGAAAATTTATTATAGAATAAATAAGAGAAAAGAATAAGAATATCTTACGGTAGAATTAAGAAATAGATAATGCCAAAAGAAGAGAGTTTGAAAATATGGAGTAAGCACCAATTCTGTATTTATTAATTTTTCTGATTAAAATGCAGAGCATCGTACTAAGCACAAGTATTTGTTTAAAAAAATCAATTGCCTAACCACATATATTGTAAAGATCATATGGATCCCACTGACCTCTACAGAGAGTCCAGACCAGAGCTAAATAGATAATCTGAAGGAGAATGAGAAGTATTAGGAAGTATGTGATGGGAACATGTGTTAGGTGTCAGAAAAGTTCTAATAAAACAATGAAACAACATTTAATGACAGACTAAAATACAATAAATATTACAATTTTTTTTTTTTAGTTACCAGCAAATTTCCAAAATTAAGCATGACTACACAGGAGGAAAAAGCACGCTAACATGGGCATTTAACCTATTATAAAATACTCTGCTCAACTTTCAGATGAGCCAGGAATTCAGTCACACAGGTGCCTGAGGGACTTGGGAAACTGACAGAAGTATAGCAGTACAAGAATTGAAATAATCAGTTATAAGCACAGCAGGATACAGGATGCCAAAAAGGAAATTGAGAGCTTGGGAAACGAAACCTGTAGAGTTTCAATAATGTGTTTTTGAAATTTCTTTGCAGAAATAAAGAAAGGGGTAAAGAGGGCTATAGAAAAATAATAGAAATTCCTGGCACCAAGTCCTAAGGGTCCTGCATTGAACTAGTTGCACAGGGAATGAAACGAACTTAGTAAGTAGAAATGTGAGTAGTTAGAAAAATGAGAGCTAGGAGGGACTCAAGGGTAGCCACAAAAATTTAAACTTGGGATATGGGAAAATAATCTTTTCAAAAATGAAAATTGAGTTGTGGTCCATGCCTGTAGTCCCAGCTACGGGCAGGTTAAGATGGGAGGACCACTAGAGTGTGGGAGATTGAGGCTGCAGTAAGCCATGATCATGCCACTGCACTCCATCCTGGGTGATAGAGTGAGGCCTTGTCTCAAAAAAAAAAAAATTAAAATTGAAAAGTCCACAGAAATAATAACTTTTGGAGCAAAAAAGGATTCAAGCTGATTGAAGGGCATCCAACATGAAGACATCCTACATATGAGCAATCTGAACCAATGGAACTCAGGAGATAGGTCAGATATAGATATAAAAACATAAAATGATTAAACAAAGCCATGGGAGTAAATGGGATTTTTGAAAAACATGGTACAAATAGTAGACCTGAGTTCAGTCCTACATGTTTTCTATATTTTGAGTCAGGAAAAGAATACATATTTTTAAAAAAAAGAATGATTCAAATAAAGAAGTCAATGAATGAAAAGAGAACCAAGAGAATGCAGGATTATGAAAAGTAAGATATACAGTATTAGTAGTCTGAGAAGTGATCATTAAGTTTCAATTAAAGAAGAATCAACTATATTATATTTTATTGTGCATATATTTTTAAATGCATACTTGAAACTTTGTGTCATTTTATTATCATCTAATAAACCCATTTAGGGAAATGTCAGAGAAATGAATACACAGATAAAGACCAAATATCCTTAGTAGTTTATTGGGAGAATGTGTGTGTGGATATATCTATGTGTGTGTAAATATATACGTGTGTATATATGCATGTATATATAGTATGTATATAAGTATACGTATATATATGTGTATGCAAATATAAGTACATGTATGTATACCTACATACATATTAACACATATACATAAATACATATGTAAATATGTATATGTGTAAATATGTAAGTATACATACATATATTTATATATGCATATATATATTTTTATATATACACACAAATTACCTATTTACATATATTTACACATATACATACACACATATATTCATGTATTCTAAAGTAAAATTCTTATTAAATCAGAAAAAAACAAGAGATTCAATGTGTAAATACTCTAAATCTCGTTTCAGACTTTCCCTGGATAAATTCACATCATAGTACTTATAACCAGGTATTATTTCAAAAGTACAAATTCTCAAATGAGAAAAAGAAGTCACTGATAGATACTACATAATAAATTAAATGCTATGAAAAAATAAGTTTCTGGTTTATTATGGATAGATCCAAGATAAAAATGTACAGCCATCAATTCTCGGACTTCTAATTTCCTGACACTAGAAGCAGAATCTACAGTATTTGCTGCAGTAAGGACAGGGTCCTTAGAATAGACAGTGATCTGCTTAATGTAGAAGCAGTAGTTGTCCTGAATGGGCTTTTTTATACCCAGAACCTTACAATCACTCACCCCATGATGGTATTTACAAGCTATTTTTGACATCAGATGGAATCTCTAAGATGATAAAAACACCTTCCCAAAACAGCCCCTCTCTCCTGAGGACTCCACAGTTTTGATTCAGGGCCATTTTGTCAATTCAGCACTTTTAGTCATGATGCCTCATAACCAAGAACTTTTTAAAATCCTATGAAATTTGTATCTGAGAGAAAGTTACACTGGCTCTAAAATTAAGTGACAGAAGACAGTGCTGTCTGTCTGATCTAACATGCAGTGGGGTTTCCAAGGTAGTACACTAATTTCCCGCTTAAAAATGGGAAACAAAATGTACCTTGTTTTTGTCCTTGTAATTAAATAAAAAAAAATTGAGATGTGTTATTTCTTTTCTGAGAAAAACTCACAAGTGGTAGAGAAACACAGACTTACAAGTTATTTTTTATATCCTTTATATATTTTTCAACACGAAATCTTTCAGAATTCTTAGTCACCTTTCCATACACATTCTTTCACAAGGGAGCTTTCTAAGACTCAGTTGCCCAGTGGCTGTTTAATGCTTTAATGCACCTCAAGCAATCTCACATATAATATGTTTCCCACTCCCAACTATGAGCTAGAAAGCCTTAAAGAAAAGTAAAAATTAACAACCAAAAACACAAGGAAACCCTTCTGAATGATCAATGTCTGGTGCCATTTATATTCAATTGCAAGTAATAAATATTTACATATTTGACAGCAATAAAGGGGATTCACACTCTTTCTGTATTGGAATATTTTTGTTAATTTAATCAGATGATGTTAACTTTGGGCCCTTATTTCATTTATAAAAGGGACATGGTCACTTACAGATAGAGCGTCTAATAATCATACCTCTCTCTTCCTAAAAGTTCCGACCACAGATAACAGAAGCAGCATATGTAATGGGAATCAAGAATTGAGTTATATTAAGAGAAGTCCTGTGCCTTGCAAAGTACAGATCTCAGTTGCCTAGCTGACCTGGAGAGCACAGATGGACTAGATGCCAAAGTTGTATATTCAGAGGGCAAAGCCTTTCTCTGCCCACACTTCCGCTCTCAACCTTAGAATTCTCCTGGCATAGAGTTTCATGACCACCATGCAAACACGTCTGATATCACAATAGAGACAAAGAGACCACATAGAACTTTTTCTTTTCCATTTTATATGTAATCTGAGTGGCAGAGCCATATATATCAAGTGAAAAGCGAGATTCTGTTATTTGGAGAAAACTTAGTGAAGTATTAAAGTGAAAATTTTGGGTGCATAGAACTCTTGTAAGGGAGAAATAGCAGGATCACTTGACACTATGGGGGTTCCAACTGTAGTCCCAATTCATGGCCATTAATCTTATCAAAACAAGAGCAATTCCCAAATATGGAAAAAGACAAAACGTGTATGAAACTACAGTGATATTTTCTCAGGTCAGGGATATATAAGGACATTAAGACAAAAGTATTTATAACATTGTCAAGTTGTTACTTGTAATGGCACATCATGAAACCTAAGGTGTTTAATTAAAGAGCTTAAAATACTTATCATTAAACCCATACGGCATGCACTGAAGTTGCTATTTCTTACTTACCTCATGGGTTAGTTGTAAGATGGAAATGTGTAGAGCTGTTCTATAATTTTAGTTACTTTATCTGCTCATTCAAAACAAGTATTAAAAGAAACAAAATGTGAAAGGCTTCTCATACTTTGTTCTTTAAGACAAAAAGTGTAAACAATCTATGTTTTTTTATTGTCGTTGAAAGTTTTCAGTGTTTTGAGGACAAAACACTTCTTTTTTAAAATGAGTGGTTTTACTAACAGAATATTATGGGTTGATACATAGTTTTGTGAGATACTCATACTCCTTTTGAAGAAAGTCATAATTAAATAGGATTGTATTTTTAGTCAATCAAGTACTTAGTTTTAAGCTTTGCACAATTTATATGCTGACTGTGTAATGTTAGAAAAAACATTGATGATATTTAATATATATTAAAGATGTACACATAAACTGGCTCTAATTAGGAATGTTAACCAGTAAAGAAAAAAGCAGCACTAGGTGATTCCAGTAGATAAAAAATTATATGTTTTGTTGACTAATTATTTTACTTGTACACTCACCAAAAAATTTAATATCTACTACACTCTGGGCTAGAGGTTCCTAAGCTAATAATAATTTTTATTTATTTAAATAATAATAAAAATTATTATTTACTTAGGAACCTCTAGCCTAAATACTTAGGAACCTCTGGACTAGAGGTTCCTAGGTAAATAATACTTTTTATTATTTATTTAGGAACCTGTAGCCCAGATTGTAGTAGATATTAAGTTAAATAATCATAATACAAACTCTCTTCATCTGATGCCATATAGTTACTACATTTCTCTAAAAGTTACTGTTATGGACTTACATATGTCAGAAAGATTATTATTTAAAATAGAATCGCCGGGCGCGGTGGCTCACGCCTGTAATCCCAGCACTTTGGGAGGCCGAGGCGGGTGGATCACGAGGTCAAGAGATCGAGACCATCCTGGTCAACATGGTGAAACCCCGTCTCTACTAAAAATACAAAAAATTAGCTGGGCATGGTGGCGTGTGCCTGTAATCCCAGCTACTCGGGAGGCTGAGGCAGAAGAATCGCCTGAACCCAGGAGGCGGAGGTTGCGGTGAGCCAAGATCGCGCCATTGCACTCCAGACCTCCAGACTGGGTAACAAGAGCGAAACTCTGTCTCCACAAAAAAAAAAAAAAATAGAATCATAAGAAATGAGTAGGGAGGAAATATCAGGGCAGGTAGTATAAGAATTGCCCCACATTCTAAATATTTCCAGTAAACAACAAACATCTACAAACAGAACACAAAGAAAATCATTTGCATTTTCCTGATTAGATTTTGGCAATTTAGGGACAAGTAATATGAGACATCTCAACTGAATCCTCAATTATCAATACAATCAACAAAATACATTGTTTTAAAAATAATTTTGAATTACAGAAAGGTATTGATGAGACTGAGTCAGATATAGACTTAAATATTTTTTTAAAAATTTACTGCTGTTAATTTGCTTAATCCTTTCTTAGGAAAACATCCAATTGTGTTTAACATAAAAATATATTATTGTATTATAAAGATAGGAGATTGGTTTTGAAAGTAAAGAAGATACAGCAAATGAACTCTACCCATCCTGTTATAAAACACAATTCACAATTCACATTTTATTATATAATATATATTTTATAGAAGTAATTTATGTTATTATTATTTTTAACAATAATAACATAGTGAGGCAGAGTCTCACTATGTTGCCCAGGCTAGAGTGCAATGGCTATTCATAGGAAAGATCATAAGCACTACAGCCTCGAACTCCTGGGCTTAAACAATCTTCCCTCTTCAGCATCCTGAGTAGCTGGGACTGTAGGCACATGTCAACATTCCTGGCTTAATTTGTTGTATAATGAAATGATGGCTTTCTTAATATTTTCCTTGAAATGGTTTAAGTACCTAGTTCTAATGGAAGTGCTATAGATCAATAAATCAAGAACCAAAGTGGATTCCTGACCTGATTACACAATTTTTCACAGCCCAAAGTTACCTAAGTGACTTTTTTGAAAGCTGACAGCGATAGTGAGATAAATGTCTGCCCAGAATCACTTACAGTGGACCAACTTAAGGCAAGAACAGGCCTGGCCGGGTGGCATGCCTGTAATCTCAGCACTTTGGGAAGCCTCAGCAGGAGCATCCCGCCAGGATTTATAGGCCAGCCTGGACAACACCACAAGACTCCATCTCTACAAAAAAGAAAAAAAGGAGAAAAGAAGAAAAGAAAAATTAGCTCAGTGTGGTGACATTTGCCTGTAGTTCTAGTTACCAGGGAGGCTGAGGCTGGAGGATCTCTTGAGACCAGGGGTTCCAGGTTACAGTGAGGTATAATAACAACATTGCACTCCAGCCTGGGAGACAGAGCAATACCCTGTCTCTAACAAAATAAAAAAAGAACAAGAACAATATCTAGAGTATTCTCTGGCTAACTTAAAGGATTTTCTCTGTCCATAGCTAGATCACATCTTTTAAATCTCTCATTATTTATAAAAATCCATTTGCTATTTGGTTCAATCTTGTTTTAGATTTGAAGTCAACTAAGACTCTATGAATTGAACAGGCTATCATAAATCATTTCCTTTCAAATTAAAACAACAAATTATATACAACTGTTACTTTACACTGGTTAAGAGTAACAGGGATTACATTGGGGCTATGACTTAGATTTTTTTACCTTTGCTAAAATAACGAAGAAAGAGTTCTTAACTAATCATTTCTTTCGAAGCTTTTAAAGCTATCACAGATACTAATAACCAGTATTTGGATAGTTAAGAATTAATTCTGTGTGCAAAGTGGAAGGTAAGCTGTGCATACATCAAAAGATTTTCAGATATTTGAAAAAAGTATAGCTGGGTTAAAATAAGTGTTACACATGTATAGCGTATTCGACTCAAAGATTTACAGTGAATATTAACAATTAATATGGATAGTTGAAGAAAGATTGAGCAAAAAGACCAGTTGAATTTGCTTTACTTACCAGTTCCTAGAGTTATTAAACTAGGGGCACTGTAGGCAAGTCAAAGAATTCATGATGCATATGTCTTTTCTCATATTCCAGTATTATAACAATAACGAATGAATTATAAAAGCACGTACTGCATCATGGGTGATATGCTTTGGATTTCTGTCCCCACTGAAATCTCATGTCAAATTGGAAGTGGACCAAGTGGGAGGTAATTGAATCATGGGGCAAACTTTCCCCTTGCTGTTCTTAGTAATTGAGTTCTCAGGAGATCTGATGGTTTAAAAGTGTGTGGCAATGTTTTTGTTAATAATTCTCCTCCTCTTGACAGTTTTATCTTCAGATGTAGTACTATTCTTTTCTTTGAATAATCTAGATTAAAACACACATGCACACAGCAACACACACGCCTACACTACTTTCTATTTTAGGAATAAAGAAGCCACAAAAATCCATGCAGAAACATTCTCCCAACTGACAACTGACGTGAAAAATTAATTTAAATGAAGATATACTCTCCCATTCTGTTATTAAAGCTTGGTTTTCTTGGAAGAAGTAATTGATGAATCTTCTGCACATGTATCCCAAAACCTAAAGTGCAATAAAATATATTTATATATATGATATATATTATACTGAGACATTACAAAATAAATGTAATTGAAGTTGAGAGTATATATTATTCTTTGCACACTATTGAATTTCTAAATGAAGAAAATGAATACATGATTATATGTATATATATATATATATATATATATATATATCTTAAATTTTTCCTTTTTCAAAGTCTCTAATGTATTTCAGCAAAAATCTCAATTATTAATTTTGTAAGACTGCTTGTCATAGCCTCTATGGTTTTATAGATAATGAAACCCCATCTTACTTTCTCCTTTATTCCCGGCAAATTATATTCTGGTGTCTTTTTATCAACTAAAATTGTCAAAAAGAGAATCATTTTTCTGTGCACTTGTAAATTTCATTCTATATAAAATAGGCTTTCCATTACATTTAATTTGATATATGACCTTATCATTGTCTACCTTGTTAAAAATTGCTAACATTTGTTAAATGTATTAAATGTTAATTGTGTCTTGAAATATTTAAGCATCTAAAATATAATACATATTGACTCAATTTTGTTATGATATTTTGAAAGACAAATTTGGGTGCTGGTGATTCTGTAACATGTGGATGATAATCTATACATGAATTTTGATATAATATTCTAAATCCCATAGGGAATTTACATTCATTTACCTATCATTAATTTTTGTGTACAATCTACTATGTGTGATATATCACCCAGAGGAATTACTTTTCCTTTTTCTGGCATCTCTTTATTTTTTAAGAGTTCTTGATTTACTTTTCATTGCCTATGAAGGATTCTTGTAAGAAATATTTTGCTGTATCTTCTAAATAACAACAACAAAAAAGTTTTCTAATACTTTTTCTTTTTAAACTATTATTCATGTAATAGTTGTTCATTCTGATTGTGAGCTCAGTTTGCATACATATATGTTGCTCTCTGGAAAGGCTGACTATGAAAGTTAAACTGAATTTTAGTTAGGGTTAAAATACTCTAGTTTGTAAGAATCTTGTATACATTTAGTTTTTATACAGTGACTCACTCTCTTGAAAAAGAGTTAGAGAGAGAGAGAGAGAAGTATGTTGGTTCATAGAAGGGAAAGTTTTGACTTTCATGAAAGACACAATTGTGTGTTTCTACAGCACTTGTCTTCAGGAAGAGCAATACTTTCAAGAGTTCTGTCAGAAGCATTCCGTGAAGCAAGCTCATAGTTCATATTTTAGTAGCCAGAGTAAATTTTCTTAGGAGACCTGTCTTATTTATTGTACAACAACACATTTTCTAACATTTCATAACTTTAAAATAACAAATCAGGGCTACAAGCTACAGAGCTTCCTGCTGCTTCAGTGTGACTGTGAAGCAGCAAGAAGATATCGTAGGGCTAACATTCAACTGGCTTTTGTCTTAGGTAGGCACCATTTATAATCATCACAAATGCTCATCACTGAAATTATTTGTGCTTAAATTTCCTCATCTACAAACTAATGAAGTTTGCTCGCAGAGTCTCTAATGTACAAACAGCATCAAAATGCATACATTATGTTTATAACAGGTAAGAATTTAAATATTTGACATTTAAAGTTGAATTGAATTTCATACAAGAATCCATTAGATGAGAAAAAGTAATTCTAGAGTACTATTTGCTCATACAAATTCCCAATTTTTGGGGGAGGCCAAGGAGGGTGGTTCACTTGAGGTCAGGAGTTAGAGACTAGCCTGACCAATATACTGAAACCCTGTATCTACTAAAAATGCAAAAATTAGCCAGTTGTGGTTGTGGTCACCTATAATCCCAGCTACTCAGGAGGCTGAGGCAGCAGAATCGTTTGAACCTGGAAAGTGCAGGTTACAGTGAGTTGAGATGGTGCCACTGCATTACACGCTGGGCAACAGAGTGAGACTTCATCTCAAAAAAAAAATTCCCAAATTTTACTTATTTTCCAAATTACTAATAGGTTAATTAATGTCCTTATTAATTTTTTGCTTTATTTTACATAAGTTTCTGTGTAAAGTACACAATTTCCAGATTTAGATGGAACTATATGCCTTATTGTCTTTTATCATAATAGCCATGGTATGTATAAGCTAAGTGTTTTAGTGTTTTGTGGTGCTTTAATAGTAAATGAAACTTCATTGTCATTCAGCCGAGTAATTGGTCTCTTAAATATACTCATTTAGTCTCAATGCACAATAGCATAAATTAAGGAGTTTTTAAAAATCATCGCACAACTGTCTTATTTTTCTGAGGCTGTTTTGAAAACATCGTTTAAAAGTCAGGAAATAACAGATAAAAGAGGGGAAATCCATACATTCAGAAATAATGCATTTTGAATGAAATGTAACTCTAACATTCTGTTTATTCCAGCTTTCTTTAACTCTGTCCACGTGCATGTAATGTGATGTTTAAAAGGGGAGCTAGTTGTCCTTGGATTAAATAGATCTATTTCCTTTTTTCCTGTAAATGTATGATTCTTCTAATATTAAATTGTTGCACCTTAAAAAGAACAATGAAGAAATTATCAAAGCAAAGAAGTATTGTGAAAAATGATTTTGTTTTATTTTAAAAGAAAAAATAGACACAATGTGAAAAATGTTTAACATATTTTAAAATTTAATTGTTGACTACTATTAGATGCTGTTATTTATTAAAATACTAGTATTGTCATGCAATTTAAAATAAAATATCAAATTACACGTAATATAAAATAAATAGTAATATTTACATTTAAGCCAGCATATAATTTTATGAACATTGTACATTATCAGATGCTTCATGTCATTACAATTCTGAATGTAATTTTGATGCCAGGCTTCCTTATGTAGTCGAGCTGAAGCTTCTCTTTGAACTTTCATTCTTGCTTGGCTTCCACTCTTCCCTGAGCCTGCCTTCCTCATGACTTTACCAGTATCTCCTGGGAGCAGTTAATTAGCCTCTTGCCCATGAATTTTTAACTTTATAACCCTTTTGCAGGTGTCACATTAGACAACTCATATCTTGTAAGAATTAAGACTGAAATTCTGTGGTATATCATTTGCCAGTCATGTGGCAACAAAGAAACCAGGGCTGTTGGTGAATAGAGAGCTGGGAGCCCCTGGCACACTGTAGCATGCTGATTACCAACAGAATTGCCGGAGGGAATCAGGGTGCAGCAGAGGGGAAAGAGATGCACTGGCTTCCACAGTGGAAAAAAAAGGTAACTGTCACTATAAAGTCTATGAAATGGGCTAACAGCCACTCAGTGCCATTAAAACATGAAAAAGATACAGCATAATCCATCAGAAGGCCTGTTGGAAAAGTTTGTAGGCTTCCACATTAACATTTAAAGAGACAATTTTCTCCACTAGCCAGGTTTGCAATCATGTTGACAACCAGACCTCATACCTATCATAATGAATTCTATGAATAGAAGAGCTTCAGGTAAATGTGGACTTTTAGCTTTAGCCAATCTTCTTTACAAGAGTGTGACACTGAAGTTGGGATGTGGGTCTCTGGATTTTGTCAAATTTACAGCAATGAACGCCTCACATTTTCCTGAACAATTTGGGCAAACAACAGCGAATTCCTTTGTTTGTTAGAGTGTTGTAGCTGGAGAACTGTGAAGCTTTTCTTAGAGGCATCAATAGGGGCAAATGACTTACAAGACTGTATCTGCCCTCCTCAAGACTTTCTCTACCTCAGCTGTTGGCTAATACCAAAATCTAGGGTTAGGTAATTAGAACAAGTAGTAATCAGAAATGTTCTGACCACACTAAGAAGGGAATTATTCTCCAAGGGAGCTTGAGGACCTCATAGATACATACCTACAGGAACTGAGAGAGCATACCTGAGAGGAGACCTTGGGGGCAATAGACCGGGAAAGTAAAATTTAAGGTTAGGTAATGGAGAGCTCTTTGATGTTGGAAAGTCTCCTTTAGCCATGATAAAATGTGCTACCAGTGGGGCCAATACTGACATGGCACTGGGCTGGCTGCTGGAAGCTTGGGGAAAAAATATGTCCTACATTAAATAAGTTGGAAATACCAAAAATGTGTTGTAAGATTCTGAAGAAAGAATAAAAAATTCAGCATGTTCAAACAAATTAAGTTTGCAATAATGGAGAAGCCAACAGGTGCTTCTGTTTCTTGAAAAGATCCAGAAGACATTTATAGAATTGATATTGTAAGTAATATGATGCTAAAAATACAATAGTACCATAGACATGCTCACTAGTGCCTGACCATCCTCTTCAGGTGACAGCTATGTGCAGCTCATATAGGGGATGCTATAGATCCTAGTGTCAATGGGGATAGTAGAAATCCAGAACAGCAGCTGGCAAATGGATTAGCTTAATCCCAGGGATATGAAACAATGGGAAGAGAAGCAAAAAAAAAAAAAAAAGCCAAGGGATCTTAATCTAAAGGAATGTGGGTTATGGTGAATGAATGGACACATGAGAGTTGCACAATGTGTAAGGATCTTTATATCACATGTTAATTTTCACAAAAGAGTATCTACTGCAGAAGAAGCATTGACTAACAGCGCACAGAAGGACCTATACCAAAGATAGTGAGCCACTCTGATTTGAACTACCGTGGAGCTTGCACAAGAGTTTCATGAAAATTGCTGCCATGGTGGTGTACATGCAGGCTAAGAATAAGCTCAACGACATGCACTCACTGCAGCCTTGACCTCATGGGCTCAAGCGACCTTCCAACTTCAGCCACCCAAGTAAGGGAGGCCGCAGATTTGCACCATCATGCCTGACTAAATATTTTTAGTAGACACAAGATCTTGCTGTGTTGCCCAGGCTAGTCTCAAACTCCTGAGCCCAGTGATCCTCCTGCCTTGTCCTCCCAAAGTTCTAGGGTTATAGGACACTTCAAAATTTTCAAACACTATTTGACAGAGTGTCTGAGGAACTGTAGAAGATAAAATACAAATTCTTTATCAAACCTGAGAACTTGAAAGAATTTTTTATTATGCCTCTCTAGGTGATATTATTATCTTCTAAAATACATTCCAAGTTAACTGATATTGAAAAGGAAAAAAAAAGTCTCTTACCTTATAGTAACCTTGTATGGCATTTAAAGTCACAAATCAATTTGATACACATTAGGGTAATCCGATAATATTATTAGCTGCCTTTATATATGTATGTATTATTTCCCTGTTAGCATTCTGGGGAGGGATTGTATGTTATATTTGTAACATACATAGCTGGAAACATAATAATAGATAGTATAGAAAAGTTGATGTATCGGTATAGTGTTTTAATTGAATAAACTACTCTTACCTCTGTTTATAAATATAAACTATTCTTCTCTTTTATTCATTCAGAAAAAAATATATTTCAGATATGTCTCCAACCAAACATATCACTATAATATAATTTATTTATTTACACTCTGTAATTTAAAGATAAAATTATCTGCCCATTGGAAATAAAGATAAATGGGATTAATAGGGATGGAAATCATGACTAGAAGAAAAACTAGGTTGGAGATGTAGGCAATAAAGAGCTGAAACAGATTTTTCAAAAATTTAGCAAGGGCGTTGAGCTGGATGAGAGTGACAAAAAAACTAACAGAGAGGGGAAGAAGAGAGTGAAAAAGAGGGGAGGAGAAGAGAGATTGGGACAAAAAGCTGAGTGTCAGAACTGGAGATAGAGAGAAATCTAAAATATCCCAGTGTCTAGGCTTTATCTACAGCTGCTTATCTGTGTGATGTCTATTAAAAGTTTGTCTTCATTAATTACACATATATTTTGCAGCCACTAAGCAGGATGTCTCCCAGACCGGCATTATCATTTAGTTAATCACAGTTGATTAATTTTTACTGAGTGATTCCAAAGCACTGAAAAGAAATCTTCCTCAGGTTCTCTAAAATGTCCTAAAAAACTATCAATAAAAGGTTTCAAAATAAAAGTTACTAAGCATGGATATATTGCAATATATTTTCTCTTCAAAGGTTATTGAAAACAAACTGGAAATCAAACTGTTGTCTTCATTTCAAGGTGTGGTTTATGTTGCATTTTGAGTGTATATATGTTTGTGTGTTTGTGCATAAAACATATAGTTGTCATATGTGTAAATATGATTACTTAATACATATAGAGGAATTATTGGGCTATTTAATAAATAGATGTAAAAACAAAATGTTGTAAGATACAGACATTAATAATCATGACATAGATATTCCAAAAAATTTTAGCACATCAATATTTATTTCTAGATTAAACAAATCCTTTTCAATGAGCAATCGTGATGTTATTTTCATTTTTGCTTATATTCAAATGTTTTATAAATTTGTTTGTTTACTAAAGTGACTGTTTAGAAATTAAGTAAAAAAGGTCTAAAACATCAGCACATTCATAATGAATAATGATGAAAAATTTATATGAATTAAAACAACAAGGTATGTTATTAAAATTATGACAAGGTATGCCATTAAGATAAAAAGAAGATATCTGTCCTAAGCAATTGAATTGTATTAATGCTATCACAGTCCTCTGACAAGGGAAAATAATCCAAATAATGTTTATAAAACATGATGACTTTGATTAGAGATTTTTCCAATTAATTTATACAATTTATTGGAACAATATAAGAAGATAATGGGTCCAGTATTAATATTCTGCATATTACTAGCCAGCACCATTTTTTGAATAGGGAATCCTTTCCCCATTGCTTGATTTTGTTAGGTTTGTTGAAGTTCAGATAGTTTTAGGTTGGTGATCTTATTTCTGGGTTCTCTGTTCTGTTTCATTAGTCCATGTGCATGTTTTCATACCAGCGCTGTCCTGTTTTTCTTACCATAGCCCTGTGGTATAGTTTGGTAGCATAATGTCCCTAATTTTGCTCTTTTTGCTTAGCATTACCATGCAATTTAGGCTCTTTTTTGGTTCCATATGAATTTTAAAATAGTTTTTTCTAATCGCATGAAGAATGATGATAACCAGATACCATGTTGAGGGCCTTGAGTGAGACTCTGAGACTTGCTGACTTCAGATGAGACTCAGCACATTCCCAACTGTAGTGACTGTGGGGTGAGATTCTTCGACTGAGAAAAGTATAGGAAAAGTAAAGGGGACTTTGATTTGCACCTTAGGTATGAGCTCAGCCACAGATGTATGGAATACCAAGCAAGCTCACTGGGTCCCCGACAGGATTTCACCCTTTGGCAGCATTTCTGATCCAGCCCTGGGCCACAGAGCCCACTTCTCTAAAAAGCGAGTCCTAAACCACACAGTTAGCGTTCATTACAGGCTGACTGAAAGCCCTTGGGCTCTACAGGAACATTGCCAGTAGTCTAGCAGTGCTCCCTGTGGGTCTGTGGTAGCAGTGGCCATTAAGTGAGGCTGCTCTGCCTTTGGAAAAAGGAAGAAAGAGCATGAAGGATTGCATCTTGTGGTTCGAATGCCAGCTGAGCCATGTACACTTGAACAAGCAGACTTCCATGGTTTTGACTCTAACCCCGGGCTCCCATGCAGCACCACTGGACCTACCCAGGTTCTGGGGAAACTCACCACCCTGAATGCAAGGACACAGACCCAGCTGGCTTTGCCGCCAGCTGATTATTGAAGCCCAGGGCCTTGGTTGAGTGTAGGTAGTAGTCAAGCAGTGGTCACAGCAGGCAAGCACTATGTTGGCATTAAGTCTGACCCAGCACAGCTCTAATAGTGGTGGCCATGGGGATTCTTGTGTCACTTGATCCTTAGCTTCAGGTAGCTCAGAATAGGGAGTGGTACTGCATTTGTTTGAGAAAAGGTACGGGAAGAGAACAAGATTCTCTGCCTGGTAATACAGAGAATTCTTCTTGGTCTCATCAAAGACTATCATGATGGTAGACTTTAGGAGTCTGCAAGAACCACAGCATTACTGGGCTTGGTGTTCCCATAAAAAAGATACAGCTTAGACCACAACACTCAAGTTCTTAAGAATATCTGGAAAGTCTTTCCAAGGACAGATAAAAAGAAGAACTCTTTAGTGTTCAGACACATGGGAACATCTACAAGTCTCAAGACAATCCAGGAAAATATAACCAAATAAACTAAAAAAGACACAAAGGACCAATCCTAGAGACAGAGATATGTGACCATTCAGGCAGAGAATTCAAAATAGTTGTTTTGAGGAAACTCACAAGAATTCAAGGTAAAACAGAGTAAGAATTCCGAATTCTATTTGATACATTTAACAAAGAGATTGAAATAATTTAAAAGAATCAAGCAGAAATTCTCAAGCTGAAAAGTGCAATAGGCATACTAAAGAATGCATCAGAGTTTTTTAATAACAGAATTGACCAAGCAGATGAAAGAATTAGTGAGATTGAAGACAGGCTATTTTTGAAAATATACAGTCAGAGTAGACATAAAAGGAAACATAAACCGTAATTAAGCATATCTACAGGATTTCTTACCATGTAAAAAAAAGAGTCTCAAATAAAAATAGTCTAAGTCCTCATACTATACAACTGCAACAAGAAATCATTGGGGAAAATATCTCAGACATTGATCTGGGCAAAAATGTCCTGAGTAATACCCCACAAGTAAAGGGAACCAAAGCAAAATAGACAAATGAGATTACATCAAGTTCAAAAGCTTCTGCATAGCAAATAAAGCAAACAACAAAGTGAAGAGACAACACACAGAATGGCATAAAATATTTGCACTCTATTCATCTGACAAAGAGTTCATAACTGGAATATAAAAGAAGCTCAAAAACCTCAATAGAAAAAATCTAAAAATCTGATTTAAAAATAAGCAAAATATTTGAATAGATATATTTCAGAAGAAGACATACAAATGGCAAATAGGCATATGAAAAGGTGAACAACATCACTGATTATCAGAGAAATGCAAAGCAAAACTACAATGAGATATTATCTCACCCCAGTTAAAATGGCTTATATCCAAAAGACAGGTGATAACACAAATGCTGGTGAGGATGTGGAGAAAAGGAACCCTGTGCACTCTTAGTGGGAATGTAAATTAGTAATAATCACTATGGAGAACAGTCTGGAGGTTCTTCAAAAAAATAAAAATAAAGCTATCATATGATCCAGCAATCCCACTGTTCAGCATATAAGCCAAAAGAAAGAAAATCTGTATATTGAAGGGATATCTGCACTCCCATGTTTGTTGCAGCACTTTTTACAATAGATAATATTTGGAAGCAACCTAAGTGTCCATCAGCAAATGAATAGATCAAGAAAATGTGGTACTTATGTACAGTGGAGTACTATTCAGCCATAAAGATGAATGAGATCCTGTCATTTGCAACGATGTGGATAGAAAAAGAAGTTATTATGTTAAGTAAAATAAACCAGGCACAGAAGGACAAAAATAGCATGTTCTAACTTATTTGTGAAATTTAAAATTCCAAACAATTGAACTCATGGATGTAGAGAGTAGCGGTTGCCAGAGTCTAGGAAAGGTAGATTGTGGGGTGCTGGGAAGGTGGTGATAGTTAATGGCTATAAAAAAATACTGTAGAAAGAATATATAAGACATAGTATTTTATAGCACAACAGGGTGACTATAGTCAACAATGATTTAATTGTACATTTAAAAATAACTGGAAGAGTATAATTGGATTGTTTATAACTCAAAAGATACATGCTTGATGGGATGGTTACATAATTTTCCATAATTTGTTTATCGTGCATTGCATGTCTGTATAAAAGCATCTCATGTACCCATAAATATGTATACCTACTGTGTCCCCACAAAAAATTTAAAAAAGAAAGAAAAAAGACATTACACTGTATTCCATAAATATATTAAATAGTTATGTTAATTATATAAAATATAAAACTGTTTTAAGAGAAAAATATAATTTTTTGAGACAGTGTCTCTTCTGTCACCCTGGCTGGAGGATAGTGGTACAATCTTAGCTCACTGTAATCTCTGCCTCCCAGGCTTAAGTGACCCTCCCACCCCAGCCTTCCGACTAACTGGGGCTACAGAAGTGTGCCTCCGCACCTGGCTAATTTGTATATTTCTAATAGAGATGGGGTTTCGTCATGTTAACCAGACTGGTCTCCAACTCCTGGGCTCAAGTTATCTGTTCACCTCGGCCTCCCAAAGTGCTGGGATAACAGGTGTGAGCCACCACACCTGGCCAAAAAACATTTTATGATGACAACTATTTATATTTATTTTAAAATAGAAAAAATAATCAATATAGCTGAATTAAGAGCAAATGTTTAATAGTATACTATGTTAATTATTGTTTTTCATAAACAATATTTTATTTAATGTGGCTTTTAACTTTAATATAATGTAATTAATTTTTTCATTGATATTAACCAAAATATAATTAAATATTTAAAGTTTAGTTATATTTAGTACTTCTTCAAGAAAAAAATACTCTATAATCACACAATCTTAATATCCTTTGTAAAAGATCATTTACTAAAACTATTTTCTTATGATGTGTCTTAGTAACTGAAACAGAATAAATACATTAGTAGTTTTATTTTATCTTTGTAGACTACAATATATTAATGAATCAGTATTTGAGCTGTTCCATGATATCTTAAGTATTTTAAATAACCATTTCTAATTAAGCAAAAGTATTGCTTGTCTTATTTACTTGCTTTTTATGTATTCTATATTTACACGCCATTTTGTTATGTTTTCAAGTTACAAATGCAGATGAAGTATGACCCTTGCTCTCAATTGACTGATTACGACTGAAAATTGGAAAACAATGACAAAACAATCCAGAAACTATTGTTAGGGTCACTGCCTCCAAAATACTTGAAAAACAGATGCATAAAAAGCAATCAATACGGAAATGATCTAATTCAATTTCAGATAGGATTGGAATATAAAATTATAGTTGATTTTTAAATTTTAAAAGTAATAGATTTTTCAAACAATTTTTCTAATCCGTGAATTAAATAACAAAAGATTTAACTTCCAGAAGAAAAAGAGTGTAGTACTTATAAACAACCTTAGAACAATGTGTCCAAAATAGTCTCATAAATTTGAAATCTATCTATTGGATTGTATCAGTGATCATAGCTAGCCTCTTATATGTAAATTTTCACAATGTGGCATGTTAAAAATCCTTACTTTCTCAACCTATGTATATACTTGAATGCCTTCTGCCATATAATTTTTCTGTTGTAATATGCCTCAGACGTTTGTGTTTTAAGCCATGCACATGTGACATGTACAGTAAAAAATATTTCCTGTGATTTCCCAGAGGCTTTTGAGAAAAAGAATATTGACAAGAAAGTGAAGGATAATCAAGGAGAAGAAGAGAGAATCTCCCTTCTACACATTTTACATTCTCATTTTAAGCATGCCTATTAAAAATGTGATCTAGCAACAAACAAGAAGTCTTGGTCACTGGAATGTTCTTCAATGGTCAATAGTGTCAAAAATAAAAAATTTAAAAAAGTGAAGTTTCAAGAAAATATCAGCTTTACAGGTTTAACATCAAACCCAAAGGAGAACATGGGTTGGTTTAGCTCCTTAGCGATTACTGTAACTTTTGAGAGGTTAAGTTAAACACATTTTTAGTTAGTGCTAATTGAGACACCCAAGGGATTTCACACTAGGATTGAAAATAAATGTCAAACAAAATAATAAATAAATAAATAAGTCACGGCTGTTCTACTCACAAACTAAAAAGAGAAAAACAAAGAGTAATGGATAACAGCATAGACAAAAATGTTACTGACAAACAAGCTTCAATAAATTTAGAGGATAAGACACCCTAAATTTTTTTGGATGATTATACTTGAAAGAACTACATACAGATTTGTCAGGTTAAAAGCTTAGAGACTTTTCAAAATTTCCATGGTTCAATCCAAAGTTACTATGATTTGTCAGTAACACAAAGTGCCTAGAAATATACACACAATTTTCTACTTATAATGTATCATATTAAGAGTCATATAAAAACGGTACCAATCCCCCAAACAAAATACATATACATAAAAAATATGGTGCAAAGTGTGCAAAACTACTAATCTACTTACACTCAAAGGCAGAAGAGCACCTTTTGGGAGATGGTGTCTTAATAATTGTAAAGATGTTTGCAGACATAATCAAATGCTTCCATAAAACCACTCATTGAGCAGTAGTTGCATCTAGTATGTGTAAGGGAACATACCTTATAATTCACGTTAATTATTAAGCTACAAAAGGGAAATCCATGTCATTCCAATGATAAAATTAAACTAAATGCATTCAAGAGATTCTTCTCACTAGGCATCAGCACAAATGTACTAATTAACTAATAAACCAAATAAAAGAATGTGGAGTAAAAGGCTACAGTAATCAAAACAGCGTGGTACTGTTACCAAAACAGAGATATGGACCAATGGAACAGAACAGAGGCCTCGGAAGTAACACCACACATCTACAACCATCTGATCTTTGACAAACCTGACAAAAACAAGCAATAGGGAAAGGATTCCCTATTTAATAAATGGTGTTGGAAAAACTGGCTAGCCATATGCAGAAAGTTGAAACTGGATCCATTCCTTACACCTTATGTAAAAATTAACTCCAGTTGGATTAAAGATTTAAACATAAGACCTAACACCATAAAAACCCTAGAAGAAAACGCAGGCAATACCATTCAGGACATAGGCATAGGCAGGGACTTCATGACTAAAACACAAAAAGCAATGACAACAAAAGCCAAAATAGACAAATGGGATCTAATTAAACTTAAGAGTTTCTGCACAGCAAAAGAAACTATCATTAGAGTGAACCGGTAGCCAACAGAATGGAAAAAAATTTTTGCAGCCTACCCATCTCACAAAGGGCTATATCCAGGATCTACAAAGAACTTAAAAGAAATTTACAAGAAAAAAACAACCATCAAAAAGTAGGCAAAGGATATAAACACACACTTTTCAAAAGAAGACATTTATGCAGCCAACAAACATATGAAAAAAAGCACATCATCACTGGTCATTAGAGAAATGCAAATCAAAATCACATTGAGATACCATCTCACACCAGTTAGAGTGGCAATCATTAAAAAATCAGGAGACAACAGATGCTAGAGAGGGTGTGGAGATATAGGAACTCTTTTACACTTTTGGTGAGAGTGTAAATTAGTTCACCTATTGTGGAAGACAGTGTGGTGATTTCTCAAGGATCTAGAAACAGAAATACCATCTGACCCAGCAATCCCATTACTGGGTATATACCCAAAGGATTATAAATCCTTGTATTATAAAGACGTATGCATATATATGTTCATTGCAGCACTGTTTACAATAGCAAAGACTTGCCCATCAATGCCCATCAGTGATAGACTGGATAAAGAAAATGTGACACATATACACCATGAAATGCTATGAAGCCATAGAAAAGGATGAGTTCATGTTCTTTGCAGGGACATGGATGAAACTGGAAATCATCATTCCCAGCAAACTGACACAAGAACAGAAAACCAAACACCACATGTTCTCACTCATAAGTGGGTGTTGAACAAGAGAAGACATAGACACAGGGAGGGGAACATCACACACTGGAATCTGTTGGGGGGATGGGGAGCTAGGAAGGGATAGCAGGAGGTGGGGAGATAGAGGAGGGATAACTTAGGAGAAATATCTAATGTAGATGACAGAGGGATGGATGCAGCAAACCACCATGGCATGTGTAAACCTATGTTACAATCCTGCACAATCTGCATATGTACCCCAGAACATAAAGTATAAAAAAAGAAGCCAACACTTCTAAAAATAGAACGACTCCAAAAAGAGAATAAAAACACAACTAAACACCCTTAATCCAGCAAAAACACACCACAGAAGGTATACATTTGTAAAATATTTGGATACTTGGGAGAATTACACCCATACACACACACACACACACACACACACACACGATAGAATAGAGATTGAAAAGGGGCATTATGTACGAGGAAACAGTGTTTGTATGTGTGTGTTTACATGAAAATATGTTCATGATGTAGTAGGTAAAAGAAAGAATGCTTTACAAAACAATATAGATTAAACCCACTTAGATGTGAAAACAAAGTTGTTACTTCTGCTATTGCCACTATCTTTAAACAGTAGTGCAAGTGTAAATAAAATAAAAATTTGAACAATTTATGCAAATTAAACTGTTTAGTTATTTGTCAGATGGGCATGGAATCTTCCAAGGGAGCTTCCAGGTACTTCCAAAGATTAAAAATTTCATTATAGAAGTGACATGTTTTGGTTTGCAACTTCTGTATGGAAATCTGTAAGTGAAAATATTATGTCACCCATATAAGATATTTATATTTTTTCATTTTTATACTATTATACATATGATGCTGCAATAAACATCTTTGTGCAAAAAAGAGAAGATATTTGCAAATAGGTCAGTGGAAACATTTCTAAGAATAGAACATTTCCCTTAATATTGTCATGTTCTGGTTTATTTCATGACCAGGATTGAGATGGGTCTCAAACTCCTACTGCTGGTCATGCCACTGTTTTATACAGAAAATTTCCTTGCACTCATGTTTTCATCTTCTATCCTTGGTGATTCATTTATTCTTGGAAGAGCTGATAGACTATTGGGGCAGTACCTCAACCACAGTCAAAACTCCAAGGCAGCCCTGTTCTAAAGATGACACATGACCCCTCTTTCCAATGTGTTGAACAAAACTCTTCTCAACACAACATTAGACACATCAAGAGTCAGATGGTAGGTAGACAGGGCCCAAGAAGAATAACACAGAGCACAGAGCAGACACACTCAGTCAATAGAAGCAAAGAGTAAGTCAATTTCCTTAAACCATGAGAAAAGTCTAGGAAGGGTCAACAGTGACTCTAGAAAACAAGGGACTAGAGGAAAAAGTCAGAAAAATATTAAATCAAGATTGCTAGAGCTATTGATGTGATAGTCATGTATATGTACATGAATTTTGTTTTTCATTTTTCAACTTTTATTTTAGAACCAGAGAGGACGTGTGCAGGTTTGTTGCAAAGGTATATTGTGTGATGCTTTGCTTTGGAGTATGAATGAATTTGTCACCCAGGTAGTGAACATAGTGCCCAACATACAGTTTTTTTCCACTCCTTTATCCAGTCCTTTTGTATGCCCTAGTGTCTATGGTTCCCGTTTTTATGACCATGTATACTCATTGTTTAGCTCCCACTTATAAGTGAGAACATGTGATATTTGGTTTTCTGTTTCTGCATTTGTTCACCTAGGCTAATGTTTTCTGTGTTACTACAAAAGACATGATTTCATTCTTTTTCTGGCTGCATAGTGTTTCACAGTGTATATATACCACATTTTATTTGTCTTGATCACCACTAACAGACATGATTCTATGTATTTGGAATCATGCCCATAAAAAGTGAGTTGATCCCATGTCTTTGCTATTGTGAACTGTACTGTGATAAACATACAAATGCATGTGTATTTTTGGAAGAACAACTTATATTCCTTTGGGTATATACCTAGTAGTGGGATCACTGGGTCAAATAGTAGTTCTCAGCTTTTTTGCGAAATCTTCCAAACTGCTCTCCACTGTGGCTAAACTAATTTACATTCCCTCCACAGCACCTACAGCGTATAAGCATTCCCTTTTCTCTGCAGCCTCACCAACATCTGGAATTTCTTGACTCTGTAATAAAAGCCATTCTGACTTGTTAAATGGTATCTCACTGTCATTTTGGTTTACATTTCTCAGATGATTAGTGATGTTGAGCATTTATTTCATGCTTATTGGTCATTTGTTTTTATTCTTTTGAGAAGTGTGTTCATGTCCTTTCCCCACTTTTTAATGGCTTAATTTGTTTTTGGCTTGTTGATGTGTTAATATCCCATACAGATTCTGGGATATTAGTCTTTGTTTGGATGCACAGTTTGTCAATTTTCTCTCCCATTCTGTAGGTTGTCTGTTTACCCCTTGATAGTGTCCCTTGTGCAGAAACTCTTTAGTTTAATTAGGTCCCATTTGTCAATTTTGGGATTTGTTGCACTGGCTTTAGAAGACTAAGCCACAAATTCTTTGCCAAGGCTGATATTAAGAAGGGTAATCTGATAGTTGTTTTTGAGAATTTTTGTAGTTTAAGGTCATCTAGTTCCATTTTTTGGCACATCGATAGCCAGTTGTCCCAGCACCATTTACTGAATATGGAGTCTTTCCCCATTGTTTATGTTTGTTGTCTTGTTGACTATCAGATGGTTGTAAGGGTACAGCTTTATTTCTAGTCTCTCCGTTCTGTTCCATTGGTCTATGTGTCTATTTTTTGTATCAGTAATATGCTGTTTTGGTTACTGTAGCCTTGTAGTACAGTTGGAAGTCAGGTAAGAGATGCCTCTGGCTTTGTTCTTTTTGCTTAGGACTGCTTTGGCTATTCAATTCCATATGAATTTATAATTCTTTTTTAATTCTGTAAAAAATGGCATTGATAGTTTCATAGGAATAGCACTGAATCTTTAAAAAGCTTTGGGCAGTATGGCCATTTTAATGATGTTGATTCTTCCAATCCATAAGCATGGTATGTTTTTCAATGTATTTGTGTCATCTATTATTTATTTCAACTGCACCTTGTAATTCTCCTTGTAGAGACCATCACCCCATTAGTTAGTTGTATTCTTAGGTATTTTATTCTATTTGTGGTTATTTTAAATGAGATTACATTTTTTATTTGGCTCTCAGCTTGAACGTTGTTAGTATCATATTTTTAAAAACTGACTTGCCACTGTTATGTTTTCTGGAGCGAGTTCTTATCCCATTAAAGCTAGTTTAGAAGACAGGAAGAAAATTTCTAACATACTTTTATGCTTTGTTTACCTTCTTAGTGAATCTTAATCACCTGTAGAAACCTGAGTATAAACCCAGTGTGCCTCTGTTCAATGTTTGCTCAATAAAACATATGTAATTAATATTTCCTTAAACCTATGCAAGAGATACCCCTGCCTTGGGTTTCATGATTTCAAAGTTCTATATATCACAAACTAAAAAAAAAAAAAAATGCATTTATCAAGCACAGTCTCTCATTAGGTGTCCAACATGCAACACTGACACAAAGGGACTTTAGCCCTAAAAATGCACCATGTTTCACATGGTCTCAGCACCACAGGGATTTTTTTTGTCTCCCCCTACATTGTCCTGTGTCTTCAAAAAAACTGATGATTTCATCTAGATGCTGTGAATTTGTGTGGTTGTGCCCTGACAGTCTTTAGAGATGGACACTGATTCAAAGTGTGAGAAGGATGTTAATGGCACAAGCAATTAGGAAGGCAGAAAAAAATTATAATTATCACTTCCTTCCACTGAAATTTCACCAAAGAATTATATATTTCCTTAAGTAGTATCATCTAATAATGGTAACGTGGGTATCTTGAATCTCTTTATTGCTGTAATTTGTGGATGTAGCATTATTCATAAATCAATGCATCATGTATAAGAATTGGAGAATAAAGAACATATATAATTTTCAACAATTTATGACTCTCTGAAATCTATGTATATGTAATTTTATATGTAAAATGCATAAAGCTTGATGCTAGTAATTTATGTTGAAAGTTTGAGAGACAGTTGGGTGTGGAAATGTAGTTTTATTTTATAAAAGTATTCAGTGATATTTAGTTAAAATGGTTAAAATTAGTTTTATTTTATTATATTTTAATAATTTATGTATTTTATAAGAATATTGGCTTTTATAAAAATGTACATTGTTTCTTAAATTTTAAAAAATATTTCACTCCATTTATTTTTTTAGGAAAATAATGTACACCTGTAATATGATCGTAGTCTAAGCACTTATACATGTGCTATAAATAGTAGAAAACATATGAAAATAGCCTAGATTTAATAATCTAATAAGTGCTTTTGTGGAAAGGAAGGCAAGAGAAATCATGCTTATATAAATATAAAATAATTTATAAATATATCCTCCACCACATTGCAGGCTCATCAGTAACATGAGCATCAATATTTACATTCATTTATGCCTAGTCAGATAACTTTACTTAAATTTTTCAATTTCAACACTCTGAAGTTTCATTTCTTAAGGGAGGGAGACAAGCATATTTTATTTAATTGTTTCTTAGGTTGATTTATAACCTTAAATTTTTGGCATGTAGTATCAACATCTTTACTTATGCTCATTCCCTGAGCCTCACAAATGTTAGGAGGAAAGTGTATGTAAAGTTAAGTTGTATATGTAAAGTTAAATATTTTTTAGGAAATATTTTTATTCATTTAATGTAAAAAACATTGGTCATTAACATAGTTGTCATAACCGAAAATTAAATATTCTTATTTTATTCAAAGTTGCATACGTTTCTAAAGAATTTTTTGTTTAAACACTTAATGAAATGATATTAAATCATTTTGGTTTTTCCAAAGTTTACAGACAAATGCATTTTTCAGTGTAATAACAACCCTAGAGTACTTTAGATAAACATATATAATGTACCTCTATTTTAGCATGTGTTCCTTTATCTTTAAGAAAAATGTATTATTTTGTTGGTTTTGCCAATGAAATCATAAAGAATTATAACAAAATGAACATTCAAAATGAAATGCATGTTTGTATGGTTACAGATGGAAAACTCTGTATTTTGGCTGTGTGTCAATAAGAAGGTATTCACTCGTTTTTCTATATGGAGCCCAGCACTCTATTAGGTCTCATACGGATACAGAGTAAATGTAGTCGGTGTTTCTTACATTGAGGAGCCATTATAAATAAAATGGAATTTAAGTTGATTCTTGATTTATTAATTATAATTCTTAAATAAAAATACCACATGTAAATTGGAATTGGTGTTAGCAGCTTACTATTCCCATGATCAGCCTAAAACAACTGTTAATATTTAATTTTGAAGAAAATAAAATTAATGCCTCACTTTTATTCCTCTAAGACACATTGTTCTTTGTAAGAAGAGGTTTATAAATTTTATAATAGGTCACAGGTAACTTCTGTTCGTCCTTACGAATTGAAAATTGCACCACTGGATATAATAGAGTTACTCTGGAAAATTAAGTAAGCTTTGTATTAAAAAGAAAATGCTCTCCACTATTATAGTATACTAACCAAATGACTTTTGATTTAATTTCTTGTTCTTACTGCTTACCTCAAGAGCAGTCTATTGCTACCCTACCAAATGTACATCTGATTGAAGACAAACAAGGCCTGTGCTCCCTTTCTCCTCTCTTAACACATAAAAAAACCCAAACAATTTTAGTTTCTTTGTGTGCCAAAATTAATCAGAGATGGCTAATGATCGTACATTGTACTTACATTGAAGAGAAAAACAATAAACCATTTCCAGGGAGCTCAGAACCAGATTTTTTAAAATGACATAAATAAGTTCTTAGGAAGTTCACTGAAGCAGGAAAAAACACTTGATTGAACACCCATCTATGAATTGCAGCAAATAATTATGGCTTACAAAGATTCCAATTGTACATGTGCCCAGATAGAGACATTTATACAAATAATGGAAATTAGTATAAACCATCTGAAATTTGTAATCATTGCTAAGTATTACTGACTCTACCATCTTTCCACTTTGTAAGCAATTTATGACAAGCTGGAATTTATGGGGTTTATATGTCTGCTTTGGATTCATTTTCTGCAAAATATAATGCAGCTTCTATAATCTCAATTTAAAATGCTTTTGACTTATCACAATTTAGTTAGAATCAGCAGAGTAGTAAAGAGTTATATTAACAATTAAAATTTCAAACAGGGTAAATATCAGCTCTTTTTCATGAAAGAACTCATAAGAAGATGGTAAGCAACAGAAGCACCTTGAATTAAGAAAGTAAAATAAAATCCTATAAAAATAGGTTACCTGCCTATGCGGAGCTCCTTGTCTTTAAAAGATGCTTTACAGGCTTTGCTCTAGCAATATGCAGTGGATAACCATGGAAGTGCAGCATGCCACCATGCTCACTCTCAAACTGATCTTAATTACTTAAATGCAGAGAGAAGTTTAAGGACCACATGATTTTCATACAGCATGGTAATTATTTCTTCAAAGGGAAGAAATGCTATTTACAATAGCTATGCTACACTCTTGAGTCTAGCGCATGTATATTATTATGAATACTAGGCAATACTTATTACTCAGATCCCTAGCTACTTTTCAGAAGTCATAACCATGTTGAATTTGTAAAATATGAACAACTTCAACAATTAATAACATTTTAGTTTTCCTGTCACATTGTGTTTGAACACTTTGTTTATTGCATAAAATATATCTAATTTCCAATTCGCAAAGTAAAAAAAATGGGGCATAGCCTACAGGTGTTACATGTTTGTGGTGGTGGTTGTCCTCATATAATCTTTGAATTTTTAATTATTATTTTCTGTGTCACCATGCTATTTCTTTGCTTGATAAGTATTCTTCTAAACCTTTCAAGCTTCATGGACAACAAATTATTTCCTCCCCGACCCATACCTTCACATTGCCATATATAGAAAAGGCAGCTATAGGATATAGAGTGAGGGACTTATTAATACTAAATGAAAACACGTGCAATTACTATTTGTAAGGGCATGCTGCTATGGTTTGAAAGCTTGTCTCCTTCAAAATTCATTTTGAAATTTAATCGCCATTTAACAGTATTAAGAGGTGAGACTTTTAAGAGGTGACAGGCCATGAAGGCTCCACCATCACACCCGGATGGAGAAATTCAGCCCCCTCCTGCACTTCTAGCCTTCTCTCCTTCCACCATTTGATGATGCAGCAAAAAAGGCCTTCACAGGTGCTAACACCTGGATAATAGACTTCTCAGCGTCCAGAAATGTAAACCAGTAAATGCCTATTTATTCTAAATTACTTAGTTTTAGGTGTTTGATTATGATAGCCCAAAACAGACCAAGACACATGCATATACATCAAAAGATTGTTTCATTGTTTTTGTTGTTTGCTTTTTCTCAAACCACAAACTTTACCTCACATTTGTACTTCAATATTAGTAGTTAATACTGTACTTCAAATATTTGTGATGAATGAGAGCATTTTGCACTCAAGGACATAGGAAATAGTCATGTCCTGTTTCTTCTCTGTTTCTCTTTGACATTATAAAATTTGTGTTATCAATTTTTATTTTGATATTTACATTGTCCGTATTTACTAGTTGTGCAAGTCAGTAATAATTACATTCACCTAACAAGTTACATGATTCTCACTTCATAACTATGACCATTTGGAAAATAGAAGATTTAAAGATTTGTGCAAAGTGCCCATATCATGATACACAAGGTAAATGTGTGATTTAAGTACTTCCCATCAACATAATTACAGAATTCAGAATATTACTATCATGGCGGTGATAGAAATGATGATAGGGTGTGTATTTGTAGGGTAACAGTTTTCTTCCTCTAGGATATATGCTCTCAATTTTCTTGGGACATCTTCTCTCATTTGATCTTAACAAGTCTGACCCTGTGGATGCTCCACCTGAAATCTCAGTACCAAAGATTATGCTTCTGTTCTCAGATTGCATCTAGTATTATTGAGATTCTCTGCCTTTGAGGTTCAGATACCCCTTGGACCAGCAAAATGAACATATACACATGTACTTGATTGTACAAAAAATATTCAAAACATCATAGACTTCATTAGGTTCAAGTTTGCTTTTTCTATGGGGTGTATATAATTTCAGTCAGTAAAAGTGTACATGCCAGAATTGTACACTTGTATGTACACATAAATGATGATTGTGGAATCATCATTTATGAATTACAAACAGGCAGAATGATCAAACATTCTAATGCTACTCTGAGATAATAAAGAGAAGATGTTTTGAAACAGAGAAGATTTTATTCCATGCCACTTTAAAAAAAAATTAAACAGAATTTACCGGGTTTATTTAAACAAAAATAACTAATTGCAATATGTAACATGAATAATCAAACAAGTTATCTATGTGCCTGAAGCCAGGACAATTCTGTAAAATGAAATTTTTAAAACTGGTTAATTACCTATTAAAAATTATTTCAATCCTCATCATTATTTTATTTGTGAATGGTCAAGGATTATTTTGAGGTCTTCTAAGTAAGCAAAGGCACAGAGATTGGCTCTGGCTTTATTTACTGATCAATCAAATCAAGAGTGGGAAACAGAATTTGCGGTATAGATCAATTTGTGGTGTAAATGTCAATAAATGTCAAAGGCATTTCAATTGCTTAAAGACACAATATGAGAATTTAAGAGGCATTTGTTTCTTTCATCTGCAGGGTGTTAGTCATGACAAAATCATCTTCTGAGCTTCTTGTGGATTAAAAAAAGGACCAGAGGCTTATATGTTAAATGGATTCTTTGTGAGAAAACAAAACTCTCCTCCAAAGCAAATAGTTTCTCTGTGGAAGGAAAGAACAGATATAATGCCTTTAGGGATTTGTCAAAAGACAACTGGGTGGAAAAAAACGAATCACACTTTTTCAATATACCAGACAATTAAAGTTACTTTGTCTTTTATCGTCTGTACATGGAGGGTCATGTTTTAGTTTCCTAGGGCTGTTATAATAAATTACCAAAAACTCTGTGGCTTAAGACAATAGAAATGTATTGTCTCCCAGTTCAGGAGGTCAGATGCCTCCTGAAATAAGAGTGACTCTCTCCTGGTGGTTTTGAGGGATAATCTGTGCATGCCTCTCTCCTACTTTCTGGTAGTTTCCTGGAATGTGTAGCATTCCCTAGCTGAGACACATTGCTACAATTTCTGCATCCATCCTCACATTCCCTTGTTCTCTCTATATGTTTGTCTTCTTTTCTGTATCTTATGAGGAAACTCATCATTAGATTTAGGGTCTGGTTAAATCTTGGATGAACTTTTCTTCAGATCCTTTATTATATCTGCAAAGACTCTCATTCTAAGTAAGAGGTTTCAGTTGAACACACATGGTGAGATGTATCATTCAACTCACTATCATATTTTCATTTTAAAATCCTATAAATATTCTCAATTCTAACTCTTGGTATTTGATAAACAAGAAAACTGAAAAATTAGAATTTTTTTTGAGACAAGGTATATCTCTTTTGCCAAGGGTAGGGTGAAGTGGTGTAATCTTAGCTCATTACAAATTCCACCTCCTGAGCTCAAACAATCCATAGCCTCCTGAGTAGCTGGGACTACATGTGCATGCCAGTATGCCTGGCTAATTTTTTTGTATTTATTCATTTATTCTTTTATTTCAGCAGAGACAAGGTTTAACCATGTTGCCCGAGCTGATCTCAAATTCTGGGGCTCAAGCGATCTGCCTGGCTCAGCCTCCCAAAATGCTGGAATTACAGGTAAGAGCCCCTAAATCTAAAGGAATGACATGTTCAGTGAAGCCAGAGTTTAGGAGGCTGATAAGCCAGTGATGCTGTCACAGTCTTCATAGTGCCTATGTTTTGTGTTCTTTTTAATGTGTAACAACTTAAAAGTACTCGTAACTTATATCATGCCAGTTAAAGAAATTGAACCCATTGTAAATATCTTCCCCTCCAAAATCCCACAACCAGATTACCTAATCAGTGATTTTTTCCTAATAGCTAAAGCCAAAATAACAGCAACTTTACACATATTCTTCTAAAATTAAGAAACAGGGAAAATATTTAAAAATTATTTTTGTGAAGCCAGTAGAACCATGATAACAAAATCTGACAAGAGCATAGAGTATATGTATACACATAAAAACAAATTAAACAAAACATTAGCAAATAAAAATCCAGAAACAAATAAGATTAGTATTAAATTACAGATGTCTGTTTTATAAATCATGAATGCAAAGACAGTGTAGAATTAAAATTAATCTT
The DNA here is from genome assembly GCF_001604975.1 of Cebus imitator. Classification (NCBI taxonomy): domain Eukaryota; kingdom Metazoa; phylum Chordata; class Mammalia; order Primates; family Cebidae; genus Cebus; species Cebus imitator. The sequence goes on along the minus strand of NW_016107675.1, from coordinate 850,660 downwards.
TCTACATCACAACATAAGAAATTAAATATGTATGATTATAGATGTGTTAAAACATTTGATAAAATTTAACAAATGTTAACTTTTTAAAGCAAAGATACTAAAGAAATAAAATGTCATTTTTAATGCATCTATACAGAAAACTATCATGAATTATGACTACAAATACATTGATACCAACATTCACCACTTCTGTTCAAATTTGTGCCAGTGATCTAAGATAGCACAACACAAAAATACCCCCCAAATTTGATATATAATATATTCAGAGACATCACGAAGGTGTTTCCTCATTCCAAATAATATGAATAAAAATAATCCAAAAATTCTATATGATGTGGTTCGGTTCTGTGTTTCCACCCAAATCTCACCTTGAATTGTAGTCCCCACATGTCAAGGGTAGGACCAGGTGAGGTAACTGAATCATGAGATCAGGTTCCCCTATGCCATTCTCTTGATAATGAGTGAGTCTCATGAGATCTGATGGTTTTATAAGTATCTGGAATTTCCCCTGCTTCCACTCATTCCCTTGCCTACAGCCCTGTGAAGAGGTGCGTACTGTCATGAATGTAAGTTTCCTGAGGACTCCCTAGCCATGTGGAACTGCGAGTCAATTAAACCTCTCTTCTTTATAAATTACCCTGTCTTGGGTATCTTATAGCAGTTAGAGAATGAACTAGTACAGTATACAAACATTAGGATTTAATAAATGAATATAATATTGGAAAAGACAAGAGCAATACAAAGTAAATCAATTGTATTTGTAAATCTCAGAAAGTTATAGAAAATAAAATTATAAATGATATCATTTACAACCATATGAAAAAATTAATTACTTATGAATATGTCTAACAAAAGATATGAACAATTTCTCTGATGAAAAGTACAACATACTTCTGAGAGATGCTCATGCATAAATAAGTCTATGAGCCCTATACATAAATATAGATTTGAAGACAACATTTCTTCCAAAATATGCTTATAAATTCATGCAATCCCACAACCACCTCACAAAATATTTCCTCAGAGTTTGTTTTAATGTACATACACTGGTAAACTTTCTCTAAAACTTATATGGAAATATAAGGGTCCAAAATAGCCCCGATAACCTTAAAAGGGTATAACAAACCTGGAGAACTTCCATTACTAAAACTCACATCTTATTTTAATACACAAATACCATACTATGGAATCAGTGTGAGAATAGATAAAGAAATGAAAGGAAGAGAGATTCCAGGAGCCAGCAAAGAATGTTACTGACAGGAGAGCTGAGTGGCATGTCTTCTTGCCTACAGCAGCTGATCTCTTGTAGTATAAGTTCTCCTATACATTTTCAGGGAAAAGCTTCTCCAGGACTCCTACTTGCATTTCTTTTTCTTCTGAGGAAAATTGAGAGAAAAGAAACTAACTGAAGCAGTTAATGTCAGGGCCACAATTGACACACATTTTCTCCTCCTTCCATTAACAATTGTATATCTCTTCAATCAGCAAATAGCTCTGCTTGACCTCAGTGGTTTACCTGGAGGTGAGGCCTACATCCTTGAGAGGTTTGAGTTTCTGATCTCCATGACCTTCTTAGACCAAAGCCTTTGTATCTGTTTGTGTAAACCACAGTGGGCAAAGAAATAGTAATGGGCTCAAATGGATCATGTGAGTTACACATGGATTTCTCCTTGCCCTTTGGTGTAACAGAAGTCCACTGAAAATTACCACTCAATTTTCTGGTTTTGGTTGTTGATAAAACAAAACAAACAAAACAAAACAAAACAAAAGATTCCAAATGCCTAGGGAGCAACCATAATTTATAGTTCAATTGATTTCCTTATGTCTCCAGTAGAAGTGTGCTGCATTTGAGGATATGAAGCTCTATCCCTGTATATCCCAGGGTTGCAGAGATGGAAAGCATAAATTCCCCAACACATCATTGAGAGTGTTGCTTACAGGGACTCCTTCTGCTTTTATCTCTTGGTTTCCTGACCCAGGTATTCTTTTTATTGATTATATAGCATTATAAAAAGTTATATGATTCAACAAACTCTCGCTTCCATCCCTTGATTTGTTTCTTTTGATCCAGTTCACCCTGGCGTATGGCACACCAAATTTTATTCCTTCCTTCCTGGGACCACTCCAGGAAGCGAGTCAGAGCTTTGAGTGCAGGGTACTTTTCAAGAATCAACATCAGTAAGGGACAAGGAAACAAAGCAAGCAAGATTTGACAAACTGCAGGATCAAGAAAGCCTCTGTGACCCAGAGGGAATGTCTGGGATGAAATTGCTCATCATCTTTGAACCACATCAAACCAAATTTTCTAACTTTCAGAGCTTTGGGCAAGGTGACTTTCTGCACTAAAGGAAGATCTTGAAGGAATCGACAACTGGAGTCTGTTCAATGGCTGCGTTCTCTGAAGCTTTGCATAGATGTATTCTTTGAAGAGTGATCTAGGTGGGATGTCTTCATGTCTACCACACCACACCAAAAAAAGTAATGCTATACTAATAACAATGCTTTTCATAATATTCTAAATCTGGGAACTACCTAATGTATCAAACTGAAAAGCATAAATATAATGCAGAATACTGATATAATGTTATAACATCGATATTTGATATGGTTTGGTCATGTCCGCATCCAAATTCCATCTTGAATTCCCACATGTTGTGGATGGACGTTTTGGGAGGTAACTGAATCATGAAGGCAGGTCTTTCCTGTGCTCTTCTCATGATAATGAGTACGTCTCACTATATCTGATGGTTCCTTAAGGGGGAGTTTCTCTGCACAAGCTCTTTGCCTGCTGCATCTATGTAGGATGAGACTTGCTCCTCCTTGCCTTCCATCATAGTTGTGAGGCCTCCCCAGCCATTGGAACTATGTCTATTAAACCTCTTTCTTTTGTAAATTGCCCAGTCTTGGGTATATCTTTATCAGGAGAATGAGAACATGTTAATATGTTAAACTGCTACCAACAGAGTGGGGCACTGCTGAAAAGTTACCTGAAAATGTGGAAGGGACTTTGGAACTGGGTAACAGGCAGAAGTTGGAACCGTTTGGAGGGCTCAGAAGAATACAGGAAAATTAGAAACTGTTGAAGTTTCTAGAGACTTGTTAAATGGCTTTGACCAGAATGCTGATAATGATATTGACAATGAAATCTAGGCTGAGGTGATCTCAGATGGAGATGAGGAACTTGTTGAGAACTGGAGCAAAAGTGACTCTTGTTATGTTTTAGCAAAGAGACTGGGGACATTTGGCCCCTACCCTACAGATTTGTGGAACTATAAACTTGACAGAGATGATTTAGGGCATCTGGCAGAATACATTTCTAAATATTCAAGCAAAACATTCAAGATGTACTTGGGTACTGTTAAAGGCATTAAGTTTCATAAGGGAAGCAGAGCATAAAAGTTTGAAAATCTGGAACTTGAAGATGCTGTAGAAAAGAAAATACTATTTTCTGAGAAGAAATTCAAGCTGTCTGCAAAAATTTGCATAAGTAACAAGGAGCTGAATGTTCATCCCCAAGACAATAGGGAAAATGTCTCAAAGGCATGTCAGAGGACTTCACGGCAGCCCCTCCCATCACAGACTCAAAGGCCTAGGAGGTAAAATGGTTTCTTGGGCTGGGCCCAGGGTCTGCATGCTGTGTGCAGTCTAGGGACTTGGTAACCTGCATCTCAGCTGCTGCAGCCATGACTGAAAGGGGCCAATGCAGAGCATGGGAGAAGTCAAGACTTGGGCTTTGGGAACCTCCACCTAGATTTCAGAAGATGTTTGGAAATGCCTGGATGCCAAGGCAGAAATTTGCTGCAGGGGTGGGACCCTTATGGAGAACCTCTGCTAGGGCAGTATGGAAGAGAAATGGGGGATGGAGTCCTTCACATAGAGTCCCTACTGAGGCATTGCCTAGTGGAGTGGTGAGAAGAGGGCCACCATTCTCCATACTCCAGAATAGTAGCTCCATTGACAGCTTGCACCATGTGCCTGGAAAAGCCTCTGACACTCAACGCCAGCCTATGAAAGCAGCCAAGACGGACACTGTTCCCTGTAAAGCTACAGGGGTGGAGCTGCCCAAGACCATGGGAACTCACCTCTTGCATCAGCATGACCTGGATGTGAGACATGGAATCAAAGGAGACCATTCTGGAACTTTACTATTTGACTGTCCTGCAGAATTTCAAACTTGCATGGGGCCTATAGCTCCCTGTTGGCCTCTAGCCAACATCTCCCATTTGAAATGGCTGTATTTACCAAACACCTATATCCCCATTGTATCTGGGAAGTAACTAACTTGCTTTTGACTTTACAGGCTCATAGGCTGAAGGGACTTGCCTTGTCTCAGATGAGATGTTGGACTATGGACTTCTGAGTTAATGCTGAAATGAGTTAAGACTTTGGGGGACTATTGGGAAGGCACGAGTGGTTTTGAAATGTGATGGAATGAGATTTGGATGGGGCTGGGGTGGAATGCTATGGTTTGCCACTGTACTCACCCAAATCTCATCTTGAATTCTCACTGTTGTGGGAGGGACCTGGGGGAGACCCTTGAATTATGGGGGCAGGTCTTTTCTGTGCTGTTCTCATGACAGTGAATACATCCCACAAGATGTGATGGTTCTATAAGGAGGAGTTTCCCTGCAAAAGCTCTCTCTCTCTCTTTGCTTGCTGCCATCCATGTAAGACATGATTTGCCCCTCTTTGCCTTCCACCATAATGTGAGGCCTCCACAACCATGTGGAACTGGAAGTCTGTTAAGTCTCTTTCTTTTGTAAATTGCCCAGTTTCAGGTATGTTTTTATCAGCAGTGTGAGGACAGACTAATATAAGCATATAGGAGTAAAAATTAACATACATATTCTATGCAAGAGCGTAGGTCCAGTTAAAAAGCATATTACTTAGGAAAAAGACAAAATAATGTCTATGATTCCATTTATATAAAATTTAAAAACAACCATAATATGTCTATGATGCCACACAGTAAGGAAAGCCGGGCATCTGGTAGCCACATCTCCCTTTAAAAAAAATGTCTGGAGAGGCCTGCAGTCACTTTTCCTTCATCCAAGCTGCACCCTCTTATTGATCTCTAAAATGGGGCAATGAGAATATAGGAATAGCACAGATTAAAGATAGTAAGAGTGTCTGAAATATTGTGTACAGTCTCTTAATGCATCCTATTAAAACAAAACCACCCATGTTCTCAATAACTCATTAGGTTTCTTCTTTGGCTGAAACTATTTTGAGTTGTTACCCAGTCACTTGTCTTATAACGGGCCTGCATTGCACAGGCTCTTAGAAACCAGTGCCCAGTTTATATCACTTGACTTTTGGAGAAATGGGGAATGTAGATAAAATGATTAAACATATATAATATATATGTAATACTGCATCTATGATGCATGTATATAATGCATATGCACACATATATGGTACATAAATATAATGCATATATATATCATATATGCATGTTATATATATCATTTATATTTGTATTATATATATGTATGTAATTATTTTATTCCTTTTACTATGTCAAATGTCCACTTGGAAAAATAATAAAATTAACATTGAAAAGAAAATATGAAAAAACTTTTTGGTGTAGTACTGTTCAATGAAATTTTTTGAATGCCTCTCCTATTTCCAAAGAATGCACTTAATAAGAATAAGCAATCACACATTACCTTCCAGTTTTAATTTTAGTAAATAAGACTGATAATTCAACAAATCTTATGATAATGGTGTGTATATAGTCTCTAAGTAACATGGTAAAGACCATTTGGTTAAGCCTGGTGATGCAGCAACTAAATTGTGAGAACTAAACTGTAACAGTTGAACTTAAGTAGAAGAAAAGTGAATAAAAACAATTATATTTTAATGCTCATAACTATTTTCATTGTTGTTGGAGGTATAAATAACAGAAAATGAATTATATTATTTCCTAAGTATACAATGGGTAGAAATAGGACTGTCTTTTGAAGTATTTTTTCTACCAGTTTAAAAATACAGCATTAAAATTGCATTTATACAGGAAATAATACAATGGGTGTGAAAGAAAGAAAAAGAAAAGTTTTTTGCTGTGAGAAATATATTTTTCTTCTAAGGATATGTCACTTTCACACAAGTAATCTGGTTGTTATATTGCAATAATTCACCTGACAATAAAAAATAATTATCTGTTATTTTTCTTCTGTCTCTGGCAAATATACACATTATTGATATCAGCATTATGTCTACCCAAAAGGAAACAAAAATCTAATTGTAAACATTCAATACATACCAGCGTGCCATAATGAGAAAGACAGGAAAATGTTTATTCAGATATCATGCCCTCTTTCAGTTATTTCAGATAACATTTCTAAGAGGACTTTTGCCTACTCTTATGTTTATGATTCTTTTTGACTCTGCAGAAAGTGACAAGAGTAAAAATATTTCTTCTCAATAGTAAAATTAAATATGTCTCATGTATTTGGTCTTTTACAGGTGTATCATATTTTTTGAAAAGAAAATGTGATCACAAAATTCTTTTTTGTGCAACCACACAAACGAAACGTTTTCATAAATGGTAAAACCCTCATAGAATTTTGAAGACAGTGAAAATTTCTCATTATTAATATTAAAATCTTTTTGCTGTTTGGTACATAATTTATTTTATTGAGTCGCAAAATTATTTGCAATTCAAATTATGCCAATGTAATGTAAAAATTGGAGCTTAGGTATCATCTGAACTTTTTGAGGAATATAGGTAAAATCTGAAGCATATTCTATTGAACTCTGAACTATTTTCCACACAGAAAAGTATTTAAAATATTTACTGTTTGGGAGTGGGTAGGAGGTTTTTAAGTGTGTTGTAGTTGTTTGTTCATTTTTTGTTGCTATTATGATAAATCCTACCACTGTCACTATCTCCATTTGAGGTTGTTGACAAAAAGAAACAATGCCCAAAGGAAATAATTTTCAAATGGGATCAATTTACTACTTAGTTTATGGCTTAGAAAAAACAATACATGAATTCCCTCTCTCCACCCCATGTAGTATTCTGATAAGTGTTGATACTAGGTCACAGACTATTTGCCTGGATTTTGCCTTTCTCTTCCGCTACACGAGATGACAAATTCCACTGAGGAAATCTTGATCTAACTTATTTTGCTGAATAGCAGATGTGGAGAAAGTGGAAGAGAAAACTGACTTTTAAATGTATGAATTACATGCCCTATATGCAAAGTTACAGAAGAATACAGTTTAAAAAAAGCATAAGGCTATAGAGGCAAAGCCAAAAGGTCCTACCCAGAATTCTCTACAAACACAACTCTTGGTAGGAAGAGACAATAAAGAGAAAGAAAAAAATAGTATAGAGAAAGAAAGATTAAAAAAAAATAAAAATTTACCCACATGAAAATAACTACAAAAAGTAGATGTGCCATCATCTTCAGATGAGAAGTACCCAGTGTAAAAATTCTGGCACCATGAACATTCTGAGTGTGATGACACCACAAAGAATTTCACTAGCTCTCCATCAAGGGTCCCTAACCAAAATGGAAACTCAGACATTACAGATAATGAATTCAAAACATAGATTGCAAGGAAGCTCAACGAGATCCAAGACTTGGTTGAAAACCAACACAATGAAACATCTAAAGCAATCCAGGAGATTAGGAAAGAGATAAACATTTTAAAAAGAAATCAGTCAGAGCTTCTGGAATTGAACAACTCACATAAGGTACTTCAAAATACAATTGGAAGCTTTAGCAATAGAATGAACCAAACAGAACAAGGAATTTCAGAGCTTCAAGACTGGTCTTTACAAATAACCCAGTCAGATAAAAATAAGAATAACTTTTTTTTTTTTTTAATCAACAAAGTATTTGAGAAATATGGTATTATGTAAAGTAATCAGACCTATAAATTATTGGCATTCCTGAGAGAGAAGGAGAAACAGCAAACAACCTGGAAAACATATTCTAAAAAATAATTGAATAAAGTACTCTAATCTTGCTACAGAGGCAAACATTCCGATTCAAGAAATGCAGAGAACACCAATGAGATATTATACAGAATGAACATAACGAAGGTATATGCTCCCCATACTGCCCAAGCTTAGTTCTGAAAAAATAAAGGATAGATCACGCATGAAGGGAGTCCCAACCAACTAACATCAGACTTCTTAGCAGAAACCTTATAAGCCAGGAGAAACTGGGAACCTATTCTCTGCATGTTTAAAAAAAATAAATTTAAACTAAGAATTTCATATGCTGTCAACTAAGCTTCATACATGAAGGAGAAATACATTTTTTTGCAGACAAGCAAGCACTAAGGGAATGCGTAACCAGTAGACAAAACATAAAAGAGATCCTTAAGGGAATTCTAAACATTGAAATGGAATAACAGCACCTGCCACAAAAGAAAATACACTGAACGGCCGGGCATGGTGGCTCATGCTTATAATCCTAGCATTTTGGGAGACCGAGACAGGTGGATTGCCTGAGCTCAGGAGTTCGAGACCAGCCTGGGCAAGATGGTGAAGCCCCATTTCTACTAAAATACAAAAAATCAGCTGGTGGTAGTGATGGGCACCTGCAATCCTAGCTACTCAGGAAGCGGAGGCATAAGAATTACTTGAACCCTGGAAGCAGAGGTTGCAGTGAGCCAAGATCATACCACTGCACCTTAGCCTGGACAAGAAAGCGAAATTCTATCTCACAAAAAAAAAAAAAGAAGAAGAAGAAGAAGAAGAAATAGAACACACTGAAGTGCATAACCCACAGACAGTGTAAGGCAATCACGCAATAGAAGCCACAAAGCAGCCAGCTAAAAACTTTACGATAAGATCAAAACTTCACATATTAATATTAATCTTGAAATTAAATATTCTAAATGCTCTACTTAAAAGGCACAGAGTGTCAGGTTGCATTTTTAAAAACACTCATCAATCTGCTGTCTTTAAGAGACCCATCGCACATGTAATGAAACACACAGACTCAAAGTAAAGGGTTGGAGGAAGACCTACCATGCAAACATAAAACAAGAAAAGAGCAGGGATTGCTATACTTGTATCAGATAAAACAAACTTTAAACCAGCAACAGGAATAAATAAAGGAAAAAGAAGACCATGGCATAATGATAAAAGGTTCCATTCAACAAGAAGACTTTCCTATCATAAATATAGCTGTACCCAACATTAGAGCACTCAGATTCAAAATATAAGTACTTCTACACCTATGAAAAGGCTTAGGTACACAATAATAGTAGGGGAACTTTAACACCCTACAGTCAGCCTTAAAAAATCATCATGGTAGAAAACTAAAAAAAACTCTGGACTTAAACTTGACACTTGAACAATTGGACCTAATAGACATCTACAGAATACTCCACCCATCAGCCACAGAATGTACAATCTTCTCATCCATACAGGGAACATGTCCAAGATCAACTGCATGCAAAGCTGTAAAGCAAATCTCAATAAATTTTTTAAAAATTGAAATCGTACCAACCATGCTCTTAGACCACAGGAGAATAAAAATAGAAATCAACACCAAAAAGATCTATCAAAACCACACAATTACATGGAAATTAAACAACTTACCCTGAATGACTTCTGGGTAAACAACAAAATTAAGATAAAAATTTTTAAAGTCTACAAAATAAATGAAAATAGAGAAATAGCACACCTAAATCTCTGAGATAAAGCAAAAACAATGTTAAGAGGAAAGTTTACAGCATTAAATGTCTAAATCAAAAAGTTGGAAAAATCTCAAATAAATACTCTAACATCACACATAGAGGAATTAGAAAAGCAAGAACAAACTAACCCCAAAGCTAGCAGAAGAGAATCACTAAACTCATAATGGGATTGAACGAAATTAAGATGCAAAAATCTACATGAAGCATCAACATAACTAAAAGTTAGTTTTTTGAAAGGATAAATGACTAAAAAAAAAAAAAGAAAGAAAGAAGATCTAAATAAGCAAAATCAGAAATGACAGACGTGACATTATAACCAATCCCACAGAAATACAAAAGATCCTCAGAGACTCTTACAAACACTTCTATGAACACAAACTAGAAAATCTAGAGGAAAGGCACACATTCCTGGAAACACATAATCTCCCAAGATTGAATCAGGAATAAATTGAAAACCTGAACAGACTAATGTTGAGTTCTGAAATTGAATCTGTAATAAAAAAAATCTATCAATTAAAAAAAAATAACTTGACCAGATAGATTCACAGCTAATTATTACCAGGCATACAAAGAAGCATGGGCACCATTTCTACTGAAACTATTCTAGATACAAAGAAGTGTGGGCACCATTTCTACTGAAACTATTCCAAACAATAGAGGAAGAGGAACTGCTTTCTCATTAATTCTATGAAGCTGGCAACACCCTAATTATACAACCTTGCAAAAACACAGTTCAAAAAAGAAAACTACAGGCCAAGATTACCGATGAACATAGACAGACATAAAAATCGTCAACAAAATACTAGCAAACTGAATCCAATTGCACATCAAAAAGTTATTTCATCATGGTCAAGCAGGCTTTATTCCTGAAATGCAAATTTGGTTCAACATATGCAAATTAATGTGATTCAGCACGTAAACCACATTAAAAATAAAACCCTATGATCATCTCTATAGATGATGAGAAAGCTTTCAATAAAATTCCACACCACTTCATGATAAAACTGTCAAGAAACAAAGGATTAAAGGAGCATACCTCAAAATACTAAGAGCTTTCTATGACAGACCCATAGGCAACAGCATCCTCAACAGGCAAACACAAGAAGCATTTCCCCTTGAGAGCTGAAACAAGACAAGAATGCCCATTTTTACCACTCCTGTTCACCATTGTTCTGAAAGTATTAACCAGAGCAATCAACCAAGAGAATGAAATGAAAGGTTTCAAAACAGCAAAAGAAGAAGTCAAACTATTTCTCTTCACAGGTGGTATGATTCTATACCTAGAAAATCCTAAAGGCTTCACCAAAAGGCCCCTAGATCTGAAAAGCAATTTCAGTAATGTTTCAAGATACAAAATCAATGTACAAAAACCAGTAGCATTTCCATACAGCAATAAACATTCAAAATGAGAGCCAAATCAATAATGCAATCCCATTTAGCCACGAAAACTACCTAAGGATACCTCGACAAAGGACATGAAAAATCTCTACAGGGAGAAGTACAAAACACTGCTAAAAGAAATCATAGATGCTAAAAATAAATGGAAAAACACTACATGTTCATGGATTGGAAGAATCAATATTGTTAAAATGGACATAGTGCTCAAAGCAATCTACAAATTCAGTGCTAAACCTTTCAAACTACACGTCAGTTTTCATAGAACTAGCAAAAGTAATTATAAAATTCATATAGAACCATAAAAGATCCTGAATAGCCAAAGAAACTCTAAGCAAAAAGAACAAAGCCAGAGGCATCACATTATCCAACCTCAGACTACACTACAGGGCTACAGTAACCAAAACAGTATAGTACTGATACAAAAACAGACACATGGACTGATGGAACAGAAGAGAGAGTTAGAAATAAAGCCATATACGTACCACCACATGATCTTCAACAAAATTGACAATAACAAACAATAAAGAAAGGACTACTTATGCAATTATCATTGCTTGGAAAGCTGACTAGCCATGTGCACAAAAATAAAACTGAATCCCTGCCTGTTGCCATATACAAAATTTAACTCAAGATTGATCAAAGATTCAAATGTAAGACCTCAAACTATAAGAATTCTAGATAAAAACCTAAAAAATACTATTCTGAACTTATGAATGACTTTATGACTAAGTCATCAAAAGCATTAGCTGGAAACCATATCCTAAGCAAATTAATGCAAGAACAGAAAACCAAACACTACATATTCTCCCTTATAAGTAGAAGCTAAACATTAGTTATTCATGGCATAAAGATGGCAGTTATAGAAACTGAGGACTACTAAAGTGGGAGAAGGTAGCAGGGGCAAGAGTTGAAAAAATATTGTGTACTGTGTTCAGTACGTGGGTGATGGGATTATTTATATCCCAAACCTCAGGAGAATGCAATATACCCAGGTAACAACCCTGCATATGCACTCCTTAAATCTAAGATGAAAGTTAGAAAATAAAATTATTCCTGCTTAAAAGAAAAAAAAAAAGAGAGAAAATAAACAGCTATGGAAAACTCACAGCTAACATCATATTAGTGGTGAAAGCCTGAAGTTCTCCCCCCTGAGAACAGGAACAGGCAATGATAGTCACTCTTTTCAATTCTTTTCAACATTGTACTAGAAGTTCTAGCTAGAGCAATTAGGCAAGAAAAGAAATAGAAGACTTACAGATTAGAAAGGAAGCAGTAAAACTATCCCTATTCACAGATTATATGATTGTGTGTATTTGTGTATATATACACGTGCACACACACAAGATTTTACATGTACATTCACATACATATGTAATATGTTAATATATGTATTACATAATCTCATGTGTATATACAAGATTGCATACATACATATGTATATATACACAAGATCACATAATTTTATATTATCTCACATATATGTGTGCATGTATATGTAAATTTCTATAGAAACCATTAGAAGAAAATTCATACTACTAAAGCAAGCAAGATTATAGGATTCAAGATTAATATACAAAAATCAATTTTAGTTTTAAATACTTTAAACAACTCAAAAATGAAGTTACAATGTTATTAATAGCATCAGAAAGAATAAAACAGGAAAATATTTTAAAAAGTAATATAAAACTCTCTGAAGATTACAAAACTGTTGAAAACATTAAAAATATATATATGGGGGAAATTCTATGTTCAAGGATCAAAAGACTAAATATTGTTAAGATGGCAATATTCACTAAATTAATATATAGATTCACCACAATCTTTACAGAGTCTCAATTTTGGAAACTGACAAGCTAATCCTAAAAATCATATGGAATTACAGGTGATCTAGAATAGACAAAATAATCCTGATCAAGAAGAAAAACTTAGAGGACTCACACTTTTTAATATTAAAGTTTACTAAAAAGTGGCAGTAATCAAGATAGTGAGGTACTGGCATTTATGTACATATGTAACAATGGAATCAAGTCAAACATTAAGTAACAAATAATGTGTCTATGGTCAATTTATTTTGATGAGGTTTCTGTGACTATTTAATGAAAAAAAAGTATTTTCAACAAATGTTGTTGGAACATCTAGATAGCACATGTAGAATAATGAAACTGGATTCTCACCCCTCAAAATATTAAATCATTAAATGGGTGAAAGACCTACATATAGAATTTTAAACTAGAAAACTCTATGGGCAAATCTGAATACCTCTAATTTGGTAATGATTTCTTAGAATAATTTCATAGAAATCATTTGATAATCATTTCTTACAATGACAAGAAGTAAAAGAAAAATAAACAAAAAAGATAACTTGGGCTTCATCAAAATTCAATGCTTCTATGTTTCAAAAAACACAACATGAATGGAGCTGGAAGTTATTGTCTTAAGAGAACTAATGCAGCCACAGAAAACCAAATACTGCCTGTTCTCATTTATAATCAGGAGCTAAGCACTTAGTACACATGGACACAAAGATGGGAACAAAAAGCACTAGGGATGATTGCAGGGAATGGAAGGGGAGTTAGCTGAAAAACTATCAATTGGATAGTATGCTCACTACCTAGGTGATGGGGTCATTCACACACTGAACCTGAGGCATGCAATTTACCCAATAGCAAACCTGAACATGTATTCCTGGACCTAAAATAAAAGTCAAGAGAAAAAAAAAGACAATTCACCGAATGAAAGAAAATATTTCCAGTCATATATCTGATAAGGAACTACATTGTATCTAAAACATACAATGAAAACTGCAGTCCGTCAGGATCTGTACACTTTAGGATACTCAGGGTGACCAGGAAAACAGCTTAGCAGGAAATTAGCGTGGCTTAAATTTTACAAATGATTTCTCTATCTCTGAGTAACTCCTGCCATTTTTCAAATACGGATTCAACCCAAAGAGGAAAGTGGCTGATATGATATAGTTTATAGAGGTCAGATTTCTAGGGAATGAATCTGAGCAAGAGATAGAAAAGTTGGATTTAAAATTCGCTCAGCATACCCGCAGTAATCCACGAAAGCATTCTCTATATCAATATCTATATCAGTCAACTTTGAAATCTGAAGACTAGAGGATGCCTCTTGGGGTGAAGAAAAGAAGAATACATCATACTACTATTTAACCACATTTCCTCTGTGTCATTCCACTAAACATACCAAGGCTATATGAAGCATAGTAGCTTTTTTTTTTTTTTTTTTTTTTTTTTTTTTTTTTTTTAGAAATAGAGAAAAAAATACCTTAAAAACAAAATCAATGTAGGATTAGTAGTTTATCTATCAGATCAAGGTACTGACGTCACTCGGCTTTGCTCTGTGATTTGGAAAGGTTTGGAGGTTAGGGAAACAATGAGACTTAATTTTAGGCAGGACCAAGCCATCCCTTCTAGAACTACATTTCTTCTAATGTCATAATCATATCTTCATGCACTTCATACACTGTTGATTCTTCAAATGATTCAATTTATTGTTAGATTTAAATTTTTGTAAATTTTTATCTTGAGTCTCAACATATACTTTTTGGTCCTAAAAAAAATCTTTAGGGAAAAAAGAAAAAACTAGTCTTCCTTGAGTATGACAAAGTATAAAATTGTTATGCCTTCTCAAGCTTATAAACAGCACCATTTTTCTTGCTCTCTTAATAAAAAGGCACTCCAGAATTTACATGTCTCTTATTTTCTGGCCTGGGACTCTCTAGTGCCCTGCTAATAACTAAAAAATATATGCAGGCAGGTGCAGTGGCCTATGCCTGTAATTCCATCACTTTAAGAGGATCAGGTGGAAGGATTGCTTGAGCCCAGGTCTTCAAGATGAGCCTGAGCAACAAAGGAACACCCCATCTCTTCAAAATAAAATTTAAAAGAAATTAGCCAGGCATGGTGGAATATTCTAGTAGTCCCAGCTAACTCGGTAGGCTGATGTGGGAGGATTTCTTGAGCCCAGCAGTTTGAGGCTACAAGGGGCTATGATTATGCCACTGGACTCTAGCCTGGGAGAAAGAGACTTGTCTCAAAAAAAAAAAAAAGTATGCAATATGATGGATATATTTATTTCTTTATGTTCTGTGGATTTATGCTTTTGGACAGCAAATGAAAGTATTTAGACTTAAAAAACTGTTGCTGCATCTATGTCTTCTAACAGGGTTGCTTTTAGGGTATGAAACACAGCTTGCTCATTCTGCTGTCACTGTGTTGAAATTCTAGGCATTTTTTTCTTCAAAAAAAAATTTTTTTTTTGAGATGGAATCTCGCTCTCACCCAGGCTGGAGTGCAGTGGCATGATCTCAGCTCACTGCAACATCTGCCTCCCAGAAAATATGCATTTTTAAATGGCAAAAATGTATTAGTGAGAAATACGTTTTTTATTTTTTACCCAAATTGAAAATATAGTGTTAAGAAGTAAACAGCCTATTCCTATGTCCTGAATGGTTTTGTCTAGGTTTTCTTCTAGAGCTTTTATGGTGTTAGATCTTATGTTTAAGTCTTTAATCCATCTGGAGTTAATTTTAGTGTAAGATGTCAGGAAGGGGAAGGACTTCATGACTAAAACACCAAAAGCATTGGCAACAAAAGTCAAAATAGGCAAATGGGATCTAATTAAACTCCAGAGCTTCTGTGTAGCATAAGAAACAATCATTAGAGTGAACCAGCAACCAACAGAATGGGAAAAAAAAATTTGCAATCTACCCATCTGACAAAGGGCTAATATCCAGAATCTACAAAGAACTAAAACAGATTTACAAGAAAAAACAAACCCGTTCAAAAGTCAGCAAAGGACATGATCAGACACGTTTCAAAAGAAGACATATGAGGCCAGCAAACATGCGAAAAAAATACTCATCATCACTGGTCATTAGAGAAATGCAAATCAAAACCACATTGAGACACCATCTCATGCCAGTTAGAATGGTGATCATTAAAAACTCTGGAGACAACAGATGCTAGAGAGGATGCAGAGAAATAGGAACACTTTTACACTGTTGGTGGGAGTGTAAATTAGTTCAACTATTGTGGAAGACAGTGTGGTGATTCCTCAAGGACATAGAAATAGAAATTCCATTTGACCCAGCAATCCCATTACTGGATATATATCCAAAGGATTATAAATCATTCTATTATAAAGACACATGCACATGTATGTTCATTGCGGCATTGTTTGCAATAGCAAAGACCTGGAACCAACCCAAATGCCCATTGATGATAGACTGGACAAGGAAAATGTGGCAATTACACACCATGGAATACTATACAGCCAAAAGAAAAGATGAGTTTGTATCCTTTGTAGGGACATGGATGAATCTGGAAACCATCATGCTCAGCAAACTGACACAAGAACAGAAAATCAAACACCTCATGTTCTCACTCATAGGCAGATGTTGAACAATGAGAACACATGGACACAGGGAGGGGAGCATCACACACTGGGGTCCATTGTGGGGGACAAGAGGAGGGACATTGGGGTAGAGAGGCTGGGGAGGGATAACATAGGAAGAAACACCAGATATAGGTGATAGGGAGATAGAGGGAACAAACCACCTTGCCACGTATGTACCTATGCAACAGTTGTGCTTGATCTGCACACGTACCCCAGAATCTAAAGTACAATAAAAAATATATTTTTTTTAAAAAAAGAAATGAACAGCCATTTTGAAACTGACCCAACAGTCCCATAGATAGGTTTGATGTGGTTGTTGTTGTTTGTTGTCATTGTTGTTTTTGATAATCTGAAGTGCACCCTTCAGGTCTTAGGATTTTAAACTTACATTTGTTTTATTTGAGTTGCTTCCTCAGAAAATGACCTTCAGGTCCCCAAAAAACTTATCAAAGACCTGAAACTCACCAGATCACCGCATTAAGACAATGAAATACCAGATTTAATTTATGCTTCCTTGCCCCTCCCTAGTTCCTGTTTTCTCACACATTGGTACATTTTTTTCTCTGCTATATAAACTCCTAGTTTGATTTGTCCCAGGGGAATATCAGACTGAGTTCCCATTTCCTTGGCTGCAGCACCGATTAAAACCTTCTTCCTTAGTAATACCTGTTGTCTCTGTCATTGGCTTTCTGTGCAGTGAGCATGAGGACCTAGACCAAACCTCTGGTGTTTAAGTAACAATTTTAAGTTAGATGCAACTCACAAAGTGATTTGATTTCTTTGTCAACACCACACATCAAATGTCAGAGGTGAGGTTAAAATGTTACTGAATACATTTGTATTTAAAATTAAATTTTTACTTACATGAAACAGATTTTTATATAGTTAAATCTTTTGAGAAAAATATTTTATTCCACAAGAACTATTAGCCCTATAAGTACTAAAATTTATATTTCAAAAGAATTCATCAAAGATTTTTCTAAGTATATTAACAGTCTGCGAAATACTGTAACAGCTTCTATGCCAATTACATCAGCACAAAGATCCTTCTCAGAATCAAAAATTATCAAAAATTATTTACAACTATGCATTTTCAAAGAGTGAATAGCATCATTTTTTTTTGTATTAATTAAAAATATATTTGCTAAATATATAACTTATAAAGTCCTAATAAATAACTTTTCAAAAAATATTTTATCAAAGATTTTACATTAAGGTGCTATTATTTATTGTATTTTAGAATTTCTTTGCAATATTACATTGTCTACATATATCATTATTACATTATGTAAGTTATAACATATTTTTAATGGGGAAAGTTACATATTTTAATGCCTTTATGTATAGCTGTTTGTACAAAAATAAAGCTTTTGACCTGCATTTTTATTTTGCACTAGTCCTAATAAATTATGTAGCCAGATCTACCTTCCAAAAATGTTTTTTGTTTGTTTGTTTGTTTTGTTTGTTTTTGAAATGAAGTTTCACTCCACTGCGGCCCACTGCAACCTCCACCTCCCAGGTTCAAAGCTTGATATAAATCATGTGCAGTTATAAGCATTTTGTTGATAATGCATGACATGCCTGCTTCCAGAATTAGAGTTTTGTTAGAAGAAAGTGAACAAAATTATTTCTGGAGGCAATAAAAATATTAAAATAATGGCCCAAGAAGTCTTAGTTGGATAGAAATGTAAATGAAACTAGGACAGGACAAATAGTGACATCAACTGAACAAACAAGCTGAGGAAGCGGGCTGGGTATGTTTGTCAACATAGTCAGAAATTAATATTTTTAATTTTTTTTAATGTACTTTAGAATTAAGACAGTTTTGGATCTGACTGTGAAGAAAGTAGATAACATGAAAAAAATGTTCATGGGCAACAGGTGAAAACAAAATTCCAGATATTGGCTGTGCCTTGCAATTGTCTTAACACTGACAAGGTCATCCAGCTACAGGATGGGTACCTGCAATGATTTGTGACAGATTAGAAACTGAAGGCTGAAAAAACATTGAAAGTCTAACAATTTTCATTAGACCAGATAATATAATGATCACACACAAAGTCGATGGCTTATAAACAAAAATCAACACATGCACACATCAGGTTTTTCAGTTTCCTAATGTACCAAAAATGAAATTGAGTAACAATTAATCTATGCCTTTGAATGATAAACTAAACAAAATATGAAATCACAAAATCAGTTACTCAATGTCCACATAAGGTAGCATTTGAGTTTTTGTTTATTTCCTTTAAGATTTGTAGTTTTTTACTTTCCTTCTCAGAAAACTATTAGCAGCAACTATTTCTGGTATGTAAAATGTAACATAATAAAAACATTAGACAGCTTAAAGTAAATGTGCAGGAAAATGTCTGTGTAATTTAGATGTTATAAGACAATATGCAACATTTGAGAACACTTAAAGCTATATAAATTATTTTTCATGAAAGAAGGTGTCTAATATTTGGAAAGCA
Organism: Cebus imitator; assembly: GCF_001604975.1. NCBI lineage: Eukaryota > Metazoa > Chordata > Mammalia > Primates > Cebidae > Cebus > Cebus imitator. Next base: position 831,704 of record NW_016107675.1, on the reverse strand, counting down.
AATAACATTAAAGTTTTTAAAAATTCTTATTTCTCATACACACATAACTGAAAATTAATCAACATGAAAAGTAAAAAATAAAAATGTATATTGTCACCAATGCCTTTTGTGACAAAATTTTTTGGACTTATTACATGAAAACATGCATAACCTGCTTAATCTTTACATTAGAAGACTTTTTAAATTTTTTTGTATTTTATATATATATATATATATATATATATGTATTTAGCAAGCATATGGCATATTTTATTCACCTACTCCTATCTTTGCCTCATGTTTTTAAAGTACACTGCTAAGTCTAGTGTGATGTAACTGCTAATTGTATCTTTCTTAAAGGATCAACACACAGCTCAATAGCTAGAAGTATTTTAAAAATTATAGCAGTATTCCGAAGTCATATATATATATTTCTTTTTTTGAGATGGAGTATCACTCTGTTTTTCCCAGGCTGGAGTGAAGTTGTGCAATCTCGGCTCACTGAGACTTCCGCCTCCCAGATTCAAGTAATTCTCTGCCTCAGCCTCCTGAGTAGCTGGGATCCCAGGCACCAGCCACCATGTCTGGCTAATTTTTGTATTTTTAGTAAAATTTCTATTTTCTTCAGTTTGTCCAGAGTGGTTTTGAACTTCTGACCTCATGATCCACCTGGCTGGCCTCCCAAAATTCTGAGATTAAAGGTGTGAACTGCCCCACCTGGCCTGAACTAATATTACTTTATTGAGATAATTATCTGTTGTGTTATTCAATACATCATTGTCATTGAGATTTGCAAACAGTATCATAATTAATATTAATTTGAGATAAAACTTTCATATTGAGTTTTTTAACATATTAACTAAAACACTAGTTTTTGTGTGAATTTTTTCATACATTTTGACAATCTATTTTAAATTCATAAACAGTTATTCAAATATAGCCAAGGAAGCCTAAGTCTAAATAAAAATCATGTACTTATATATCATAACAAAAGTATCAGCTACTTTTTAAATATTTTTATATAAATCTTCAATTACAAGAAATGTATTTCTAGCTGACATTATTAAGTGTCATTGTGCCCTTTACATTTATCTACAACATAATAGTGATATGAATAATTTATACATTATCTACTGTCTAAAAGAATATTGTAAAATTATGATCTCTCAAAGATCATGTCAAAAAAGGTTTGAGGAGAAACTTAATTAAATTTTAAAAAGTCTTTCTTCTAGATTATAATAAAACAAATTCAGTAAAATTTAAAATTTACCTCTATGTGTATTTTTCATTTCCATTCTAAAAGGTGATAGTATAGATTTTATAGATAGATACTATTGCACATCAACTACTTACTCAATAACTTCTTAATACTTGTAACTGGAATGACATGACAAAGACAGAAGCTTACATGACCCTCAGTTATTAAATAATTTAACACATATAGAAGCATCTTAGTCAGACATTCCCTTGCCATAAGCATGTTAACTACATACTAAATTTGTCATCAGAGTATGGTTTGGTGGTCATTACATCAGAAAAAGTACTAATTGGGTTTTTCTCAAATAATTTATATTATTAAATATTTGGCACTAAATATGAATGTGTCTAAAATAATAATACTAATAGTCATGTTACATTACAGAATTTCAATATTCATATTTGTAATATAAGCAGGTGAGGTTGTATTAGCTTATATAGCCCTAAAATACTATTATTTCATAATTTTATCTTGTTTTCTAAGATTACAATAACATATTTTTACACTCCAGGGTCTGAAAAATTTGATCTTTTCTCCTTGCTTTGTGTTTCAACTTGAAATAACACCAATTTTCATTAATTCATCATAAGTGTCCTTAAAGATATTTTATTATGTTTTTCTACTTTGAAATTTAACCTTTTTAAAATGTCATTTTTAAATGTATTTTACACATCCTGTTCTATTATTTTACAATCACACCTTTGTAATTCCTGCTTTCAACTGTTTATTTATAAAGGCACTTATTATATCTAATTCATTCACATGGACTTTTACAATTATCTTGACAAAATATTTAACAACATTTTTGAATTAGTCAGAGGTCTTTTGGTTGTCAAGAACAGAAACTTAGCATTACCTAACACAGGAAAAGGAAAATGTCCACAAAGAATAATAGATTATCTTATAGAATGAGAGAACTTTTACTGTAGAAACTTTGAGAAGACATTCAAAGGGAGTTAACTGCTCCTAGAACACCTTTGGGAATCTTTCTTCATGGTTGTTTTCCTGTAAGCTAGCTCCAGACATACATTTATCTTCGAGGATATACAACTTTAAAATGGCCTCTATGTAGTATAATGTACATGTTTTAGATGATTTTCAATGTGGTGTTGCTGCTTCCATGCTACAGATAACCAACCCATATTAAGTTAAATAAGAAATAAACAAAGAAAATGGCATATATAAAACATCCATGACAATGACCAGGTACAAGGCTCAAATGATTATGAGAGTGATGATGATGATGATATTATTATTACAATTTTTCTTTATATCCAAGATGTGAAATCCATAATAAATAAGTACCCTTTCTGGCAAATGGAAGTGTTGCATTTTATCAGAGGATTTTAATACCTGGAATTGATGGCAACGTTCCACGTCAACAAAGCTGCATAGCAATATAATGAGTTTAGTGGCCCAAAAGCACTATTGTTGACCTTGATTAAATTTCTATTTAAAAAATAGGTTTACGTGTAATTGTTTCCTTTTGTCAGATGTTTTAATCTTAAAAAATATTTAATATATACACAGAAATGTCTATTAAGTAATCTTGAAATTAAAATGTCAGTCTCAATGGAATTCGTAAAACCTAACATTATAATCCCCATATTCATATAATGAAATATATAACCAGAACAGTTGTGCAGTAAAATAAAATATACTTCTTGAAAAAAAGAGATGTATAAATAACTTACTAGATAACTTCCTCCATGGCCACCGTATCATTTAATTCATACACACATTTTTAAATAAAAATCTTATCTTTTATTTTTCTGAATCAACATGTAAAATAACAAAAGTAAATAAACAAATATAAGATAGTGACTTTAAAAAAAATTCCTGTGTTGCTACTTTTAAACATTTACAATAGCTTTTCTTTTTCTTACATAAAATAGATAAAGTTGTAGAATATAAATAATAGCTATGAAAATAAACTCTGTAAAGTTTTGCTTTCCCATAACCACTTGTTTATTAAATGCTCCTCTCTGTAGGGACTTGAGATTTCAGAAGCTGTTATGAAAGAATAAATCAAATTTAAAATATGATCAGGGTGGTGAGTGAAGGGGGGTGGTTTTTAAAGAGGTTACATATGAATAAAATCCAAAGAGAAATGCAGTACAGCCAGGGGTAAAAAATGTTGGATAAATGTGCAGAGCTTTTATATGTTTCTCTAATATATTATTGCCTCCCCTCCTTAATATGTTGGAATTACAAATTGGTCTACCTTTGGAAATCTGAATGCTTTGGTGTTAAATTTAGAAGAGTAAGAATAATCTATTGATGTCTTGCAGTGCCCACTCCCCTAAATATTCAGTACCATGGGTAGAGAAGAAAGAATAAGGAGAGTGGCCAACAGCAATAGAAATCTTTCACTTAACCCTCCTCTGCCACTAACTAGCATCATGATTCTAGGCAAATCACGTCTGAATTTATTGTCTAAAGTCAAATTAGAATTTAGGCTATAATAAGCTCATGGAGCATAAAGTCTAGAGGGAGATAAGGAAAGGAAATACACAAATAAAATTGTGACACATACTGTGAAGGAAACAAATGGATGCCAACTCAAAATGAACAAAGCAGGGTGTAAAGCACATTTGAGCTAAGGCTGAATGTTTTTTGAAAAGCTGCAATGCACACACACACACACACACACACACACACACAAGTCTTGAATTACAAGGACTTAACTAGGTTCAGAGAATATAAAGAAAGCCGTTGATTGTGTGTATGTTCAGCACGATGTCCATAATTAACGAAGAGCAAGCACAAATTCTGATCATCATGTTAGTGTCCATAACTGAGTGAAGATATAGAAAATTACACAGATTTCAAGTTTATCTTGGAGATTGCATATGACCTTGCAGGAAGAGGACTGAACAAGTACAGAACCAAAAAGTCTGAAAATTAGCCATAATTAGAGGAGAAATACAGATTCACAGGAGATTGCAAAGGAGTGCCTTGTGAGGCAGAAAACTGATGTCTCAAGGAAGCCAAGACATAGGTGTTTCAGAGGAGAGCCCATGGCCTACCAAGGAGAGGTTGAGTAAAATGAGGAGGGAAGCAGGTCCATCAAAACTGATATATCACTTGATTGAGTGGTTATAACATGAGGTAGATTAAAATTAGTTGAACGAAGAAAAGGGAGTCAATGCAATTGAGATAACCATAATTATGCAATTATTTTTCAAGTCACTCTGAAAAAAGAGCAGAGGAGTAGTCAGAAATCATTTTAAAAGATAAATGGAGTAGAGATTGCTGCTTCGATGTTCGTTTTTCATTTATTTACTATGCTCTGTGATGGTTACTCTATACCAAATTCTGTTCCAAATTCTTCACAAATTTTACACATCAAATCCTCCTAACAGTTTCACTGGCCAGGTTAACTTTCTATAACAAACATTTACCCTTCTTCATATCGTACACCTAAAAATGATTTCTGGGGCTGCGTGATGTAGCTTGTGATCACAGGAGTACAAGGATGAACTAATGATCCTGAACCTGTGAAACCATGGAACAGTGGCAGTCACAGTTTACCTCCAGACTTCCTCATTTGTGAGAAAAACACTTTGCACTTTTAAAACCATTTAAGTCTAAATTTCTTGGGGAGGGGGGCAGCTAAAGGAAATTCTATTGTAATATATTTAGTCACTTTATAAATTGAGATGGGATATATATCCAATCAAGAAAGGGAAAAACTGATGATTTGTGACAGATAAAGTTGCAGGAGATCAAACTCCGAGACAATAAGGGGTTGATAAAAGTAGAAGATAAATAGGAGTATTGATTCCTTCATTACACAAGAAGGCAAGAAGGAGGAAAAGGCAGCAAATACAGAGTGATGTGTAGGTTTGTGAATTTGTGGAATGAATATATGTTGCCTTTATTTTCTTTGTGAAAAACTGTACAGGAGCATCACTCATGTGTAATGTGGATGGACAGAGAATGGGGATTTTTGAAAGTCATTCATTAGCTTTCTTGTGAAATGAGAAAAAAAAGCCCACTAGTGCCATAAATTTAGTGTCAATAGCAAGCGTTTCTCTCTTGGTTTCTATAAAATCAGTCATTGCTGGTACTTTCTCCTTCCATGTATAGTCTCTTACGTCAGCTTATTTAAACAAATTCACATTTTTATCTTAAATATTTGTCTCCACTTATCTGTATTCCCTTGAAGATATAGGAGATCTGTTCAGAAATTTCATGAATATGTGAATACGCAGGGCTTGTGATTCCTTAACCATTTTCCTTAGTTGATAACTTATTTCTGAGTTCCAAAATCACAGGGTTAACAGCTTCTTCAATACCTTTTTCTGGGTGGGTTACAGAATGTTCAATTCAGTCTCCCTAGAGTCTGGCCAACCTACCTTCCTGCTTTCCATGTTTCTTTCCTTCCTTCCTTCCTGGCTTCCTCCCAATTCCTTTCACCAAATATCAGGAAAAACAAAAAAATTAAGATGACATTCTTTGGCAATATCTCCATCAACTCAAGCCAAAAATCTCACAGCTGTACTAGACAACCACCTATTTTTCACACACATTTTCTAACAACTGGATTTCCTCAACATCTGCCAAGATGGTCTTTTTCTTCCAAATCCAGTTCACAGCATGATGTCATGCCTATTCCTCTGAAGGAGCCTCCTAAGGTATCTCCCTTCTCCCAGGATGTCCCATACCTCTCCACATCACTTTAGGAACTACCTTTACGCTCTACACTTGTATAAATAATCTTCAGGGATTCTGTACAAGACCCGATAGTTTAAGGTATATAAAGTGGAACTGCTGTTTACATTTTCCTTTGACAGCTTGTCAACTTCTATTGTTTTCCTTCCGAAGGCCTGAAAGACATGAGAATATGAATAATTTTCTTTTTTTGGGGGGGGGAGGACATAGAATCAGCATATCTAAAATGACTGAGAGATGGCTTTACTTAATTCAGGAAGAGAACTTGATTTTCTCGTTCTCATTCTATCTCCATCTTTTCATTTTCCTGATATTCAAATTGCTAACAGTCAAAGTTAATATATGAGAAATAAGAATTACAATACATTTTAAAGTATTAGAAAACATTGATTTAATGTAATGCAGAGTAAAAATAAGTTGTAAAATTAGTTATCTATAAGAATGTGTGCAAATTTACATCTATTCTAATTAGATGAATGTAGTACATGTGAAGTATTTCAGGTAAAAAGTTAATGTTTTGAAATCCGTTTTTTTTTTTTTTTTTTTTTTAGACAGAGTCTCACCCTGTCACCCAGGCTGGAGTACAGTGGCGTTATCTTAGCTCTGTGCACCCTGCCTCTCCCGGACTCAAGCCACCCTCCCACCTGCCACTGAGTAGCTGGGACTACGGGCATGCAACACCATGCCTAGCTAATTTTTGTATTTTTTGTAGACAGAGTTTCATCATGTTGCCCAGGCTGGTCTCAAACTTTGGTCTCAATAGATTATCCTCCCTCAACCTCCCAAAGTGTTAGAATGACAGATTTGAACCACTATATCCAGCCCTGAAATCAATCTTAATGTAGTTGTAGAAGCCTTCATAGTGAAGATTCCTAGTGTCATCAAAATGAAGAAAGACCTCAGTATGCTCATGTACAGAAGGAAATCATTCAGTTCAATGAATGCAGCCTCTAGAACTTCATTGTGACCTCAGTCTGCTGACAACTTCACTATCACCTGGTCCTACATAGGTGATCTGCAGACCACAACTATTTGAAACATAAAAACTGCTTTATCAAGAGATAAGTGATCTTTCAAGTTTGTGTTAAAAAAAAAGATAAATATATAAAGGTGAATTAAAACAGGAGATCCAATATATTACAATAGCATATTTTGTTGTTAGAAATAATCTGAATAACATTTGAAGTGTTGTTATGTTTGAAAAACTTTGGCTCATTAGAGAACCTGACAGATCACACAGAAGACTCAATCTAACAATATAAAATTGATTTCAAATGTATGATTTTAATTTAAAAGATACAACATATATTTTAGTAAATATATAAAGAATGTTTGAATAATTTAGCAAACTATATTTACTGTATTTATAGCTTTCATTTACTGAATTTGTATATGTTGTTTAAGTACTTAGGAATATTTTCTTGATAAACTCATCAACTTATTCAATCAGGAAGCAATTAACTGCTTAAAATAAAATCAAAACTAGAAAACTAATAAATATAGTTTGAAATATATAAAGAAAAATGATGAAATGAATCTAAAACGGAACTAATTTATTTATAAGAAATGTAGGCCAGACGCGGTGGCTCAAGCCTGTAATCCCAGCACTTTGGGAGGCCGAGGCGGGTGGATCACGAGGTCAAGAGATCGAGACCATCCTGGTCAACATGGTGAAACCCCGTCTCTACTAAA